>NC_141877.1:143801785-144104816 GCF_056163025.1 Triticum urartu | reverse complement strand
TGTATGAGTATACCGTTATGTCATTTGGACTGACTAACGCGCCTGCCTATTTTATGAACATGATGAACAAAGTGTTTATGGAGTTTTTGGATAAGTTCGTCGTAGTGTTCACTGATGATATCCTAGTATATTCGAAGAATGAAGAGGAGCATAAGGAACATTTGCGTTTGGTACTTGGAAAGCTCAGAGAACACCAATTATATGCCAAGTTCAGCAAATGTGAATTTTGGTTGAAGGAAGTAGGATTCCTCGGACATGTTATATCTGGAGAAGGTATAGCAGTAGATCCCGCTAAAGTTGAAACTGTGACCAAGTGGGAAGCACCAACAACAGTTGGGGAGATCTGGAGTTTTCTTGGACTCGCAGGATACTACCAGAGATTTATTGAGAATTTCTCAAGGATTGCAAATCCTATGACGGAGTTGCTGAAGAAGGATACTAAGTTCAAATGGACTGATGAGTGTGAGGAAAGTTTCCAGGAGTTGAAGAACCGTTTGGTTACCTCACCAGTGTTGATTTTGCCAGATCAAACCAAGGATTATGAGGTGTATTGCGACGCTTCACATCGAGGACTTGGAGCAGTGCTTATGCAGGAAGGAAGAGTTGTTTCGTATGCTTCACGACAACTGAAGCCCCACGAATTGAATTATGCCACGCATGATTCGGAGTTAGCAGCCATAGTGCATGCATTGAAGACATGGAGACATTTCCTCATCGGAAATCATTGTGAGGTGTACACGGATCATAAGAGTTTGAAGTACATTTTCACGCAGAAGGAGTTGAACCTCAGACAAAGGAAATGGTTGGAGCTTATCAAGGATTATGATATGAGATTGCATTACCATCCCGGAAAAGCTAATGTAGTAGCTGATGCATTAAGCCGCAAGAGTCATGTCAATAGGTTAATGACGGGAGAAATACCCAAGGAGTTAGCAGAAAATTTTCGTGAACTATGTTTGGAAATAGTTCCGAGAGGCTATGTAGCAGCATTGGAAATTCAGACAACATTGATGGATAGAATCAGAGAAGCTCAGAAAACTGACAAGGAGATTGCTTCCATAAAGGAGAAACTGAGCAAAGGAAAAGCTAAAGGATTTCGTGAGGATGAGCACGACACCCTATGGTTTGAAGACCGTGTTTATGTGCCCAATAACCCGGAAATCAGAAAGTTGATTTTGCAAGAGGCACATGATTCACCGTATTCGATTCACCCAGGAAATACCAAGATGTATTTGGATTTGAAGGATATTTTCTGGTGGACCAGAATGAAAAAGGATATTGCGGAGTATGTAGCAGTTTGTGACGTATGTCAGAGAGTAAAGGCAGAGCATCTGAAGCCAGCAGGATTGTCGCAACCATTGCCGATACCCGAATGGAAGTGGGATAAGTTAGGCATGGATTTTATCACGGGATTACCAAGGAGTCGTTCAGGCTATGACTCGATTTGGGTTGTAGTTGATCGATTGACGAAGGTAGCTCATTTCATCCCAGTAAAGACCACTTACACCAGTGCTAAGTTGGCAAAGATATACATGACCAGGATCGTATGTTTGCATGGAGTTCCGAGGAGCATCGTATCAGATAGAGGAGCCCAGTTTACCTCAAAGTTCTGGAAGCAGTTGCATGAGACTTTGGGTACTAGGCTAGAATTTAGTACAGCTTTTGACCCGCAGACAGATGGACAGACCGAGAGAGTTAATCAGATTTTGGAGGATATGCTGAGAGCTTGTGCACTAGATTATGGATCTAGTTGGGACGATAATTTGCCATATGCAGAATTCTCTTACAATAATAGCTATCACACCAGTTTGAAGATGGCACCTTTCAAAGCTTTGTACGGAAGGAGGTGCAGGACACCGTTGTCGTGGGACGAAGTTGGAGACCGTCAGTTGTTTGGACCAGATCTGATTAAAGAGTCTGAGCAGAAGGTGAAGTTGATTCGCGATAGGCTCAAGGTAGCCCAGTCCAGGCAGAAGAGCTACGCAGATTCTAAATGCAAGGAGACAGTTTACGAAGTTGGAGACAGAGTTTATCTTCGAGTATCCCCACTTCGAGGGATTAAGCGTTTTGGAGTTAAGGGGAAGTTAGCGCCACGATTTGTAGGACCATATCGAGTTTTGGAGCGTATGGGAGAAGTGGCCTACAAGTTGGAATTGCCAGAAGGATTAACAGGAGTGCATGATGTGTTTCATGTTTCTCAGTTAAAGAAGTGTCACGCGGAGATGGCCGACATACCTTTGAGAGACACAGTGCCATTAGAAGCAATTCAGTTGGATAAAAATTTGACCTATGAGGAGAAACCAGTCAAGATTCTCGAGCTTGCCAGTCGAGTTACTCGCAGTAAGGTTATCAAATTTTGAAAAGTTCAGTGGAGCCACCATACGGAGGATGAAGCCACTTGGGAGCGAGAGGAAGATTTGCTCAAAGACCACCCTCACCTATTTTCTAGCCAACCCGAATCTCGAGGGCGAGATTCATCTTAAGGGGGGTAGGTTTGTAACATCCCAAATTTTCAATTTGGAATGTTATACATTAGGTCATCATGCATATCATATTTTATTTTGCTTTTGGTTTTGATCCTAGAAAATCCTAAGCAACTCAAGGACCCACAGAGAGAGTTGGGGATTTCGTTATTTACGTATTTGAGTTTTCTCAAATTATGTAAACAGGATCATTTGATTTTATTTATTTTATCATCAATTATTTCTATTACAAAAATATGAGAGAGGGAATAAAATGACTTTCCCAAAATATAGAAATATTGAGGATTTAATAAAAAAATCAAATAAGGTTTATTTCGGAGTTTTTCGGTATTTTTATTTGAATTTAGGAAAAATGCGCGTTTTTCAAAGTTGTAGTTTGGGCCCAGATAAATGTTCACTTTATCGGGCTTGATTTTAGGAACCCGGCAAATTTTATTTCGTGATTTTTGGAGTCCGTTTAGTATTTCCTTTTATTTTTCTTCCGAGCGGAATTAAAAAAAAACTGGAACCGACTCCGGGCCGTACCCGGCCAGGAAACCGCCGGCCAGGCCTTTATATAGCGCCCGCCCGGGCGAGAGAGAGAGCCAGCCCAGCCCCTGCGAAACCCTAGCCGCCGCCGCCTTTAGCCGCCGCCGGAGCCGCGCGCCTTTCGAGGTTCGCCGCCGCCTCGTTTTCCGTGCTGTTTAAAAAAAATTCTGTTCGTCGTTTTTTCTTTTTCGTCGGATTTTCCGCGGTTATTTTCTGATCGCGATTTCTGATCTGATTTTTGTTTTAGTATAACTTTTCGCTCGTTTATCGGAATCAGGCGATTCGAGCGCCTGGAGTTTTGTCTCGAAACCCTCTTTCCGAGTAATCAACTTAAAGATGTTTTTGCTACTGTAAAATTTGCCCTAGATCCAGATTACTAGAACGAAGTTGTTTTCTTTCGTCGTTTGATTTCTTTTGCTTCGTTCGATTTGATTCTTTTTGCCAACCGGAGTTCTTAAGTTGAACTTTCTGGTTAGATCTTCTATTTGAGTTTTACCTGTGCATTAGATGAGTACTTATTGTATGCTTGTTGTTTGTCTGCGATAGAATACCCAGAGTGCACCGCTTGTTACTTCGAATCTCTAGGTTACACGGATCATCAGCAAGGCAGGTAACACTTTGATCATACCTTTTTCTACAACCCAGTTTTATTGCATTAGATCAATCCTCACACATTGCATGAGTAGGATCTAATTAAATTGTGGGATGGGAAGTAGATGAGGTAGTACCTTTTACCTGTTTATTATCAAACCTTTGGGAGTTACTTCTACGTTTGCTCATTATGCCATGCTATGCTAGTAGACGTGGATTGGGTGAGTGATATCCATGACAGATGTGAGATTGATAATTAAGGGTTTATCTAAGGTGGCAACCTAACACACATCTGGGTGGATTGAGGCACCTGGGGTTACCAGGACTTGCCTGTTTTTATTTGGACCGCCACCCAGGCCCGAAGGGATCATGAGATTATTCATACAAGAAACTTCCGTGTGCAGCCACAAGCCATTATGGGCTCTGGCATAGTTGATTAAGTTGTGCGAACTCTTACAGTGGTAGACTTGCATATGTAGGGGAAAGTAGGTGTACCGGTCTACCCGTCGTAAGGTGCTAGCGCTTCTGAAAGACTGTGTCTCGGTCATCCGCCTTCTCAAACATCCTGTAGTGCGAGAAACCAAACGGAGGCGATCGAGTCTTGTGGGGAAAAGTGCGCAAACCTCTGCAGAGTGTAACAAACTAATCATGGTTAGCCGTGTCCCCGGTTATGGACATCTTGAGTATCTAGTACCTGGATTTTCATGTGAATCTCAACATGTTACTCTAAATTAATTTTGATGGGTTTTAATGATGTTACTTAATTGGGATTGAGAATGCTGTCAACCATTCTCAATGTTTAACAACCACCATGATAGTAATTAAATTTATTCCTTTGAAGTAGGGAAAAATTGGCTTTACGCAAAAACTGTAACCATAGAGCTTTCCACCAGCCAAATATGCATATAGTATAGCTGTTGCATTCCATTACTCTCTATGTGTTACCTTGCCAGCATATTCCATGTGCTGACCCGTTTTCGGGCTGCAACGTTAATGTTGCAGACTTTTCAGACGACGATTAAGGAGTTTTAGGTCGTGGTTCTATACTCAGTGATGCCGTTGGAGTTGATGGACTCACTTATCTTCCAAGCCTTCCGCTATTATCGTTATTAGATGGCCTTAAGCCATATTTATTGTAATAAGTTCTATTTTGAGACACTCGATGTAATAAGTGTGTGATTGCTACTCTGCTATAAATCCTCCGAGTACTGTGTGGTGTCAGCATTACTGATCCAGGGATGACACCGGAGCACAGAGATCAGACTTTTTGAGGTCTGGTCGCTACAGACATCAAGATTCTATCAAATTTGAGCATGTCTATGTTATTATCGATACAATTGATCCACATAGTTTGTTTTTTGAACTCCAGACAATGCATCGCTTTAGCAATCGAATATAAACGTGAGTATAGTTCATGTTGTGTGTGTAAAGCACATTATACATACGAAATTTACACAATGAACATTATAAATAGCTACCTATGAACTAGCATACATTTGAATTCAACTTAAGGTGGTTTAAAAAAATTGAATTCAACATGAAGTCCATTCAATTATTTGAATTTGATATCATGGCATTTGTAAATCATACCTAAGTTATGGAGGCACAAATATTTGCTCTGATTTTGTTCATAATAGCATATGTAATCGTGTACAAAATTGATTCTAATTTAGCTCCTCCATTCTGAAATAATCGTAGTTATAGGATTTTCAAGTGTCAAAATTTCAAAAAGAAGTGGATAATTTAATGAGGTTTTCAAACATACAAGGTGAAATTTAACGTTGTCTATTTAGGTCAATCCTCAAAGTTCAAGAGTACTCTAAACGTGAATGGTTGTGTTTCAAAATTTCGAACGAAGCGCCAAAAGAGCCTCTACTTGCCCGAAACCACGTGAGACCAGTGTTTGGTAGTACAAGGAAATTACTTCTCTAATAACTCCGACCCGTGAAACCTACCGGCCCGACGTCCAAAGGTCTAAACCGGGGTAGGTTTGTAGCTTCATCTAGACGCCACGCAACCGCCTCCGAAAAACATCCATACACAATGGCCGCCTAAGCACACATGCGCGCGGCCGAAATCGCTCCTGCCCACTATTTGGGACACCTGGGATTACCATCCTACCCCCGACCCGCAGTAGGTCAGAAATTTAAGAGGGGGGCAAAGTTTGTACTTTCCCCAAATTTCAAACAAGCGCGTCCCATCTTCTGTTAAAAAAAAGCCAAAAACAAGCGCGTCCCAGACCGAAACATGGTTCTCCCCCTCCCCCCCCCGCCCACCCGTCCGATTCCCCATTCGTACTCCGTGGGCGCAAAAACTACCTCTCCACCAGCCGCGAAACCCCGGCGTCTTCCGTCCGCCACCCCATTCCACCCATCAACCGCCATCCTCCTCCATCACGCCGGAGCCGATACCCCGACGTCATCGTCGACTGCAACCTCAACCGCAACGCCCTCCATGGCTAGTAGTTGAAGCCGAGGCCGAGCCATCCATACCCGAACCAATTCAACCACGTCGTGCTGCGCCTCACCGCTGCCGCTCCAACTTCGCCACCCTCCACCGCACCAGAGCTCTTCCTGCTACACCGTCCTTTGCCGCCTCGGATCTGTGATACGTCTCCAACGTATCTATAATTTTTGATTGCTCCATGCTATATTATCTACTGTTTTGGACATTATTGGGCTTTATTATCCACTTTTATATTATTTTTGGGACTAACCTATTAACCGGAGGCCCAGCCCAGAATTGATGTTTTTGCCTATTTTAGGGTTTCGAAGAAAACGAATATCAAACGGAGTCCAAACGGAATGAAACCTTCGGGAATGTGATTTTTGGAACAAACAAGATCCAGGAGACTTGGACCCTACATCAAGCAACCAACAGGGATGCCACGAGCCCTCGTGGGCCCCCTGTTGCTCCACCGACGTACTCCTTCCTCCTATATATACCTACGTACCCCCAAACGATCAGATACGGAGCCAAAACCCTAATTCCACCGTCGTAACTTTCTGTATCCACGAGATCCCATCTTGGGTCCTGTTCCGGAGCTCCGCCGGAGGGGGCATCCATCACGGAGGGCTTCTACATCAACACCATAGCCTCTCCGATGAAGTGTGAGTAATTTACCTCAGACCTTCGGGTCCATAGTTATTAGCTAGATGGCTTCTTCTCTCTTTTTGGATCTCAATACAATGTTCTCCCCCTCTCTTGTGGAGATCTATTCGATGTAATCTTCTTTTTGTGGTGTGTTTGTTGAGACCGATGAATTGTGGGTTTATGATAAAGATTATCTATGAACAATATTTGAATCTTCTCTGAATTCTTTTATGTATGATTGGTTATCTTTGCAAGTCTCTTCGAATTATCAGTTTGGTTTGGCCTACTAGATTGATCTTTCTTGCAATGGGAGAAGTGCTTAGCTTTGGGTTCAATCTTGGGGTGTCCTTTCCCAGTGACAGTAGGGGCAGCAAGGCACGTATTGTATTGTTGCCATCGAGGATAACAAGATGGGGTTTTTATCATATTGCATGAATTTATCCCTCTACATCATGTCATCTTGCTTAAGGCGTTACTCTGTTTTCATGAACTTAATACTCTAGATGCATGCTGGATAGCGGTCGATGAGTGGAGTAATAGTAGTAGATGCAGGCAGGAGTCGGTCTACTTGTCTCGGACGTGATGCCTATACACATGATCATACCTAGATATTCTCATAACTATGCTCAATTATGTCAATTGCTCAACAGTAATTCGTTCACCCACCATAAAATACTTATGCTCTTGAGAGAAGCCACTAGTGAAAACTATGGCCCCCGGGTCTATCTTCATCATATTAATCTTCCAATACTTAGTTATTTCCTTTGCTTTTATTTTACTTTGCATCTTTATCATAAAAATACCAAAAATATTATTTTATCATATCTATCAGATCTCACTCTCGTAAGTGACCCTGAAGGGATTGACAACCCCTTATCGCGTTGGTTGCGAGGAGTTATTTGTTTTGTGTAGGTACGAGGGACTCATGCGTAGCCTCCTACTGGATTGATACCTTGGTTCTCAAAAGCTGAGGGAAATACTTACGCTACTTTGCTGCATCATCCTTTCCTCTTCAAGGAAATCCAACGCAGTGCTCAAGAGGTAGCAATCTGCTTCCCCTTCGCCGACATACGACCATGGCAACACAGACAACAATTTGGCCATGGGTTCGTCCAAGCTTGCACCCTCCAGAACATTGGTTTCCCCAGAAAAAAGAAGAATATCGGCGCGACATGTGGAGGCGACCACACCTCAACCGAAAATGGTAATCCTCTTCCCTTATTCGTGCAAATCTTATGTGTCTGCTTGCACGGTATTCATCCCACAGAAGACACTAGTTGACCGCTTCTTCTTGATACTAGATGTTCCTAGTAACTCGCGACGCATAAGGTTTCTCCTCATATACTATTTCACCTTAGCTAGAGGTCCATCGCCCCCCTGAATTTCAATTCCTGGTCAGTTGATTACCAATTAATGGAAGCATTCCCCGGCGTAACAGGCGCTAGTCCGCCTATTACGCTAGGGAAGCAGCGCCTCAGTGTTTATCTTAGGGGCGTGTGGGTCCTAGAGCTACTGGCGCCCGATCTGGAGGTCGGTCGGAATTAAAGGGATGGCCTGGGGGCACTGCCAAGCACGACCGTGGTGTGAGGTCGAGGGGAGGGCGGGGTGGCGGAGGCAGGGGTCTGGGCTGGTGGTCGCTGGCGGTTCAAGAAAGATCATTAATAGTGACTGGCGGGAGGTATACGAAGGCCATCTGCCCGTTCCTTATAGATCGGACGGTTCATTAAAAAAATCGACTGACCTATTTATTTTCAGTCGACTGTTATCTTGATATGACCACATGTGGTGCTGTGCTGGAGAAGTACCTGCATTTCCTGTGCTCATATATTACAAAATCATATGGAGTAGAATCTAATTTTGTTTGCCATGCAATGTTCTAGAGCTATCTCATGTCTCATGTGATTTATTTTTCAGCCACCTGGTATCTGCTACTTTTACAGTGCACTAGTTCTGCACACACTTCACCCATACTCTCACTATTGTGTTGTTATGCAAGGGTATTTCAGAGTCTGCCTCGAGAGAAGTAGAAAAGAAAAGAGAGAAGTTGCTCTAGCTTTCTACACGGGTAAGCATGACACGTTACAACACTATAAAGGGTGCAGTGTCAGCAGATGGAGACGGTAAACGTAGCTCTGGAGTTGATGACCTTGCTCGCAATGAACCACCATCCCAGGTGCTTGCTTTAAGTTCGCGGTGTCATATGTGGTTGCATGTTCCATATGGTGTCTAGCTTGTATTCGAAAGGCCGAAATCGGTCTTTATTAAGATAAGGAAAGATATTTTTTACATGAACCACCATCCCATGAGCACCAGAAGACAAATAGCTAGTCAGGGCACTGGCCAGCCAGTGACAAGCCCAGCAAAGAGAGGCATCACCTGTAAGCCAACTAAAAAGCCGCGATGGTGGCGAAGCAGCCCGCCTCCCACCAAGCTCTTAGGTCCTAGATGATCATGCTCACCACTCCAGCCGGATGTCTAGCTTGTATTGCTTCCAATTTGGTTAAATTGCATCTGCTTAGCTTACACATTATACCTTTGAATATGACATGCCTTTCTGTTTTTGGTACATATTAGTACATCTGTGTATTAACCATGTTCTTACATCAAACTAATGTTCTTGTGTATCCCTCATCAATCACTTATGATGAGGCAGTTAGGCAAGTGGATTACTCCTTATTTAAAGAATGCAGCGTCAGCCTCCCGACATGATTCTCAAGAAACAGCAAGGCTAAATGAAGATAGTGAACGTAGCTCTGTAGTTGATTACCGCATTTCCCCTACACTAGCATCGCATGTGCTTGCTCTAACTTGGCAGCGTGATATGTGGTTGCATGTTGCATATGGTGTCTAGATTGTAATTCTCCCAATCTGGTTAAACTGCATGTGCTATTCTGCTTAGCTTATACATTATACCTGTTAATGTGGCATGCCTTCCTGTATTTAGTACATAGTACATCTGTCTATTAAGCATGTCCTCACATAGAACTATTGTTTTTTTGTATCCCGCATAAATCAATATGGTGAGACACCTTCAGTATATGCAGTGTGATATTAGTTGCATCTTTGATATGATTTATAGCATGCGCTGCTTCTAATTTGTTGAAATGCCATTTATGATGGGACACTTTTAACATGGCAGAGTCATATTGGTTGCATCTTTCACGTGGTGTCTAGCTTGCATTGCTTCTTATTTGGTGAAATGGTTTCTTCTTAGTTTACACAAATAGTTGTGAATATGCCATGTCGACCTGTTTTCGTATTATTCCATCCTGGAATCATGTGTTTGCCTTACATCAAAGTAGTGATTCTCAGTATCATGCATGAATGAGTTCTAAAGAGTGAATTTTATTGCTTTTTCTTGTCGGTTTTACTTGACAATTCAAAATCAATAAAGCAGAAGGAAGTTAGCAAGGCAGCGGATGAAGGTGCTCCTTCCAAATGGAGGGCCTCTACAGATTCTACTCCTCCATCCCCCCAAGATGATTTCCAAGACAACACATGCATAGACACTCAACGTAGCTGTGTTGGTGATGAGCACGTCTCCCCTAGTGCACCATCACATGTGCTCCCTTTAACTTGGCACTGTTATATGTGGTTGCATGTTATGTATGACGTCTAGCTTGTATTGCTTCTAATTTTGTTGAATTTCATCTGCTTACTTTACACATTATACTTGTGACTAAGACATGTGTTCCTGTTTCTAGAACATACAATATCTATCTATCACACCATGTTCTTACATCAAAGTACATTTGTTCTGAAGAACTAAATTGTTATCCGTTTTTCTTGTCGGCTTGACTTAATATGGCACAGAGAAAGAGGAAGCAAGACAGAACGACAGGGAAAGGGAAGCGGAACAATCCTGCAGATTCTGCTGGTACTGATGGTGCAATAGAGGGTCAAAGTCCAGCGGAAAATTGTACCGACAGGGTATCCCATGCTACACGAGCTGCGGAACAAGCCAAACAGAAACAAATAGCTGACACCAAACAAGCAGAGACAACCCTAGTTGTTGTAACACCTTCGACAGTACCACCAGCTGCACGATTTACTCGTTCGTCAACTCAGCTAGCAGCACGTTCCCAAGCTCCCTTGCCACCTGACACTACTTCCGAAGCACTCTTGACACAAGATGAGTTGGCAAGATCAGATGAAATTTGTGAGCTTCAACAGCAAGAAGGTAGTTGCTGGAGTCAAGTTACAGTTGCATGCTTCTTTATATGTAGTCTCACAGTTTGATGTACACTAACACTTCCTATGTTTGTTGTCGGACTAGCACCTAGGCGCAAGAGGAAACAAACATCAGGGATAATGCTCGATAGGTTAACTAAATCTAGAGGAGGAAGAATGGAGATCCGTTTTGAAGCAGGTTTAAAAAGGCCACGTGATGCTACAGAGTCAACCAAGTTAGTATCAGAGGCAGCGGTTGCTGTTAGGTGTCATGTACGTATCCTCCCAACATGGATTCAGTACAGGAATGAAAAAGACGAAACCCAGTTCAACACCTTCCTCGACCATTTTTCTATAAGTATGGTTATGTATGGAAACTAGTAATATCATCAATACTTTCTAGGTTGCTGATAATGAGACTCCCATAATTTTCAAGAGATGAGGTTCAAGTTGGATAGCCAAGATGATGCAACCAGACAAGCTTGCACCCATGTTTTCAAGTCTGCTCTGCGACAGTATCGGTATAACTTGAGGAAAACTCGCTTTGAAGGCAAGGCTAACAGTGAACTTGCCCAAACATCTCCAGTGGAAAATATATCTAATGAAGACTGGAGAGGCCTCGTTAAACACTAGTCCGGTCTGAAGTATCAGGTACATTATATATATGTGATCAGATCACATGTTGAAGTCCTATTTACGCATGTTCCACACAAATCTATCTTCTTGTAGGTGAACTGTTCAGAAAACAAGGCCAACCGTATGAAAGTGAAATTCCAATAGACGATAGGATCTCGTAGCTATAATACACAATGTGAGGCTCTTGTAATTAGCTGCTGTTTCACTCTTTTCGCTGTACCGTATTATCAGATCTATATTGACTTGTTCCAAATGTAGAGGAAAGCCCGCAAGGACCAAAAAGGACCTGAACCAAATGCTGTCGAAATCTTCAAGGACTATCACACCAGCAAGAAGAAGGGCATGACTACACCAGTCAAAGCCGCTGTTGTAAGTCCTTAATCCTCATGCCTTTTAACTACTACTTACTCTGACTTGTGCCTTGAACTGCATGGTTTGCAGCCAATGTCTATTACTCTTTTCAATTTTATACACAATTGTCTTAGTATATCATTGCACCATACAAGGTTTAAAAGAGAGGAGTGATGTTCCTTTGATCTTGACCTGTAATCTAGTTCTGTGCTGGACTTGTCCACACAATGTTACAATTGCCTCTTTGTTTGTTCTTAGTTGTTTTGTGATATGAATGATGTCATACTATGCTTACCGTATTATAAACTTCGTCTCTTTATCCTTAGCCCTCAATACAATGTGAAGAAATAGACAATACATTAGCGATGGTACATGGTCATATGTTTGGAACTTAGTTTTATTATGTACTTTGCAATAAAATACAACTATTATTTTACATGGGTTCACCAGAATAAGTTTTGTATATAGACCAAAGCTATTTTGTTTGGTTTTGCTGCCTCCTTAATATCTTCTGTTCTGGTACTACTAATGTGAAACCACAACTTTTCAGCGAGCTTTGGAAAAAATGGTGGAACCGCCACCTTATGAAGGTGGCGAGGCAACTATAACCGCAATGTCAGCTCTTACTGCAGTGGGTCAGTACCTGTCCACTAATAGTGCCAAAAGCACGTTCCTACGTAATACTAGCTTGGTTGTTAAGGCAATCTCGTCCAAACTGCCTCATGATCAAGATATGCAAGCTCAAAATAATGTTGTATCTGCGCTCCAGACACAAGTCCATTCCCTAATAGAGACCCTTTGTGAAACAAGGAGAGACATTGTTCGATGTTGTTAAGATATGCATGGTTTTGAAACCAGACTATCAGACATTTGCTATGTTGTTCAGGAGCCTAGGAGAACTGAAGGCAAAGGTTATGGTGCTCCATCCGACAATACAACATGAAAACGTAACAGTCGGGTCAAATGAACTGAGCTTCTGAACTTCTGGTGGTGCATTTATGTGCTAGACTGTTAACTTTTATGCCAACCTTCCTTTTGTTTTATAGTTGTAATTTGTTTTGGTGTGATACAAAATTTGTTCTTAACGTGCAGCCACCGGCTGAAGAAAACAACAAGCCATTTTTGTATAGTGTAGGGTGTTCCCTATTTTCACGGGTGGCGAACTTTGATGCCCACCGGCTGTAGTTAACATGGGACTCCTACGGGCCGTAGAAGCAATGGGCCTTCTAAGGGCCGTAGAAACAATGGGCCTTCTACGTGGCGTAGAAACAATGGGCCTTATACGGGCCGTAGACACAATGGGCCTTCTATGGGCCGTATCATCAATGGGCCTTCTATGAGCTTATGATCGGTTGGCCAAACATGGCCGTAAATGGGCTAGAGTTGAAATCATCCGTTCATGGGTCGACCATAACGGGCCGTCGTTAATCGGCCGTATTTTGATGACGCTATGAAAACGGCCCAATGTATTAACGGGCCACAAACAGGCCGAATGTAACCACGGGCTGAATTTGGCCCACAAGCAGAAAATGATAGTAACGGGCCATAAGTAAACGAATGTGGAAATGAACCCAAGAATAAATGGTCCTCGAGAAGGCCGAAAGATAACATGGGGTGGAAACGGCCCAACAGAATAATGGGCCGTTAATGGGTATAAAGTGATACACTGTTCATTACGGGCCAGTTTCACCACATGCCATTAATGGGTATAAAGTGATACACTGTTCATTACGGGCCAGTTTTACCACGGGCCATTAATGGGCCGAGAGTAATAAGGGCCTCATACGGGCCGAAAGACGTAATGGGCCATACATGGGCCGGAAGTTAAAACGGGCTGGATTTATATTGGACGGCGCAGATGACACTACTAGGCCTAATTCGGATAGGCCATAAATGGGCCCTGGGTTAGCAGGTTGTAAATGGGCTATATGCAAACAAGCCGTTAGCAGGCTTGCCGTGGGCCGGCCCGCCACCTTTTGACCAAGTCAAACGGGCCGGCCTTTTCACAGGAATGGGCCTCTATTGGGCCGCGCCATGTGTCGACGTATCATAGGTGCTTTGGGTCCAATGAGTGGATGACATATGTCCCAACGGTGAGCCGACACGTGTTTCCTCCAACCAATGATGATTTTACACGTGGAAAATCCCCATTGGTCGGGGCTGTTAACGGGTTATCGGATCCAAAACCGGACCCGATAGCTTAACAGCATTCCGTTACGGTGGATGCCACGTGTCAGTCACCCTTGATGAAAGCACTTCTGTGATGCGCGATTTATCGTCATGGAAGTTGACACTTCCGTGATGATAATTTTGGTAATGTCATGGAACACTTGTACGACAGCACATGTATGACTATCTTGATTCTGTCATAAATTTGTCATGGATGTACATGCATGACAGAAAACATGACCTACTATGACAAACACGTATCATCACGGAAGTGTATTTTTTGTAATGCTGGTATGACCCATCTTCATCAACCAACACTCAAGACCCTCGCGAGGGGCCAAGCCTCATGAGGCGGACGACCCAAGACCTCCTCAGGGGCAGCCTCACTAGGCTGGCTCGTGAGGAGCGGAGAGATCAAGGCGAGGGGCACCTCGTGAGGTTTCCATGACATCAGTGTAACGCCCCGGACACACCCGTCGGTGGTCGTTACTCCTGGCGGGATCTAGACTGGCCCCACAAATCAATACTAGTCTTTTCTGTGCACTTTGTCCTCACTCATGCGCACCAGGGAGCAACTTCCCGGTCGGTCACCCATCCTGACACTACTCCAAGCTAAGCACGCTTAACTTTGGAGTTCTGTCCGAATGGGCTCCCGGAAAAGAAGGAATTCCTTATTGATATGAGTAGTCTATCATCCCTAATAAGCCAGGCTATCACATACACCCCCACTCAGAGGAACCGACGTCCTCGTCGGGCCACAGGAACGTTCCCTCTTGGCACATACGTCTGTGCATCTAGTCTGGTACATGTGCCATGCCGGGTGCCACGACGGGTCACAAACGTCATGAACAACATGACCGCGCACCTGTCCGCAACCATCCGTGTAACTGCGAGGGTCGGCTCTGATACCAAACTTGTAACGCCCCGGACACACCCGTCGGTGGTCGTTACTCCTGGCGGGATCTAGACTGGCCCCACAAATCAATACTAGTCTTTTCTGCGCACTTTGTCCTCACTCATGCGCACCAGGGAGCAACTTCCCGGTCGGTCACCCATCCTGACACTACTCCAAGCTAAGCACGCTTAACTTTGGAGTTCTGTCCGAATGGGCTCCCGGAAAAGAAGGAATTCCTTATTGATATGAGTAGTCTATCATCCCTAATAAGCCAGGCTATCACATACACCCCCACTCAGAGGAACCGACGTCCTCGTCGGGCCACAGGAACGTTCCCTCTTGGCACATACGTCTGTGCATCCAGTTCGGTACATGTGCCATGCCGGGTGCCACGACGGGTCACAAACGTCATGAACAACATGACCGCGCACCTGTCCGCAACCATCCGTGTAACTGCGAGGGTCGGCTTTGATACCAAACTTGTAACGCCCCGGACACACCCGTCGGTGGTTGTTACTCCTGGCGGGATCTAGACTGGCCCCACAAATCAATACTAGTCTTTTCTGCGCACTTTGTCCTCACTCATGTGCACCAGGGAGCAACTTCCCGGTCGGTCACCCATCCTGACACTACTCCAAGCTGAGCACGCTTAACTTTGGAGTTCTGTCCGAATGGGCTCCCGGAAAAGAAGGAATTCCTTATTGATATGAGTAGTCTATCATCCCTAATAAGCCAGGCTATCACAATCAGCCATGACGACCAAGGCCAGGCGGGTGCCAGCGGTCGCAGAGTGCCAGTTTCCTCTTTGGTGCTAAAGAGACAGTCACATGAGAGGAGTCCCGAGGCATCGGGAATAGGTTTTCGTATCGGTGCAATGAGACCAAGACCAGCAGGGCGGCAAGACGGAGGTCACCGCGGAGCCCACGACGGCGTCACCACTAGGGCCTTTGGCAGGCGAAGACCACCTTTTGTCATGATAACTTGTACTCATTGTCCCCCTTCAAATTGGCCACTGTGGGATCCCTTCCTGCCTAATATTTGGGTAGAAGACCCGGGCCTCTATAAATAGGGCTAGCCACCACCGTAGCCGGGGATTGGCTCATCGAGAGACAGGAGGCTCATCTAGAGACGGATCATTCAGATCATCCCCAGCCACACAAGCTCATCGAGCTCAAGAACACCTCTCCTCAGGAGGCTGTTCTTCCCTTGTAATTGTTCATCCCCGGCCTACAAGGCAATCAACCACACCACACTGGATAAGGGTATTACACCACAACGGTAGCCCGAACAAGTATAAACTCTTGTGTCCCTTGTTCTTCGGGTTCGGCGAGCTAGATTGTGAGATCGTTGCAAGAGCGTGAGCTAGGGGCAGAGAGAGATCTTCGTGCGCATCCCAGTGTTCAAACCTCAAGGGTTTGCCGGAACCCGTAATCCGACAGATCGGATGGTAATGACTCCCACAGCCCCATCCATCTTCAAGGTGTTGTAGGCATAGTGGGATGTCGCCATGAATTTAGCTTGGGCTAGGCGTCCAAGGATCCCATTGTACGGCAGGAGGAGTTCGACCACATCAAACACAATCTTCTAGATCCGGTAGTTCAGCTCCCCCCCAAACATTACCGGCAGCATGATCTTTCCCTTAGGATGGCTCCTACCGGCATTAACTCCTTGAAATGTGCCGGTAACCTTTAACTCTTCCCCTGCAATCTAAATTTTGCTGATGACTACCCGGGAGATCAGATTCAACCCGACCTCGCCGTCCACCAACATTTTTGTCACCTTGAGGTTGCAAATTATTGTGGAGACCAACAATGGAAAACATCCTACAGTAGTGGTAAGGTCAGGATGATCCTCTTTGTCAAAGATGATGGGCGTGCATGACCATTTGAGTGGTTTCTGGGCCCCTGGTGCTGGTTCCATGACATTGACTTCTCGCGCCCATCGCTTGAGCTTGCGGTGAGGCGTGTGCAAAGATGCACCCCCGCCAATGCACAGGGCATCACTGGCCTTCTGAAACTCCTGCTCACTGGTTTCCTCTTCATCCCCTCCATCACTCTCATCATCACTGGCTTCCTTCTCTTGACCTCTGGCAGGCTTTCCTTTGCTCCTGAGGGGTTTGCCGGGGCGATTTACTTCACCGCCTCGGCCCTTACCTCCAGGAACATTCTCACCCTTTTCCTTGTCACGCTTCTCATACTCTGCTCTTTGTCTTTTTGACGAGCTGCTCAACCTGATAGCACTCTTGAAGGTCATGGCCTTTGGTCTGATGAATCTTGCAATACGGCCCATCACCTTTCCTAGCCTTCTCGGCAGCCATGGCCTCCCAGCAGTCAACGCACACGGCAGCTTCCTTGCCGGGGACCTCAACCTTAGCCTTCTTGTCAGTACAAAGTACACCCGATCCTTCAACAGTCATCACTGCCTTATCCTTCCGCTTCTTATTGCACTTCTGGCCCTTCTTCTGACTAGTACATTCATCATCATCCTCTGAATTGATGTTGGTGCAATCTTCTTCACCGGGAAGCTTCCTCCCCTCCTCCATTCAAGCACATTTATCCACCAAGGCGTAAAGCTCGTTCATAGTCTTGGGAAACTTCACGTTCATCTTGGAACGGATTCGGCGGTCGCACACATTGGACTGGAAGGCAGTTATCACAGCATCCGGATGGATATTTGGGATGTTCCTATGGACCTTGCTGAATTTCTGTAAATACTTATGGAGGGTCTCTCCTTCCTTCTGTTGGAGAAGTTGTAAGTCACTGGGTTGGCCTGGCTCTTAATGGCCGCCGGTGAAAGCGCCAATGAACTCCATGCACAGGTCAACCCACGATGAAATGGAGTTCTCCGGTAGGTGCATTAGCCAAGACCTCACATTGGACTTGAGTGCCAAAGGGAAGTGGTTGGCAAACACCTTCTCATCTCTTCACATGGTAGCCTGAACAGCGATGGTGTAGATGCCCAGAAACTCTACCGGGTTCAGCCTCCCATTGTACTTCTCGGGTATCTCTAGCTTGAACGTGCGAACGGACGGCCAACAGACTTACCGCAGATCACGAGTAAAGGTAGGGCACCCAACCTCGAAAGGTAGGCACCCGCCAATACCGAGCGGTGGCGCATCGACGTTGGGGCCATCACGCCCATCGATTTGGCAGTGGTCGTTGCAGCGTTGCTCGACGGTGATGCACGCGTCTCCCCTTCGCCAATCCTCCGGGGTTCACCATCGGCCTGGACGTGATCGAGCGTTAGAAGAGGTCGTCGAGACGTCGTCAGGTTCTTGATTTTGCTGTGCTCGCGCTGGTTGCCGTGGCGGGGACTGCGCCGTGGGGGTGGCCCCTTCCGTACAGCCAGCAGCACGAGTTGTCGTTGTCGCTTGGGGAGGACGTGGCGGGCCAGCTTGATGCGAACCCCCAGCCATGGCAAAACCGAGCAAACTTTGGATGGTGGCATGCCATTCGTCCATCTGCTCGGCCGCTGGCAGAAACTTCAGCAGCAGCTGAGCCCGCGCCATGGCTTCCGTGGCTGTGCTTGGCATGGGAGATGATGAAGTAGATAGCACCGTCGCTCGTCTCCTGACGGTGCCAGTGGCGGCAGCACCGCGCCCCCGCTGTTGCGGAGCGGCCACCTGGATGGCAGGGTGGTGCTGCGAGGGCGCTCGAGGGCCAGCGGCTCCGTCGGGCACAGTGACTTGGTCGACCTGTCCCGGGGGAGGCACACACACTGCAGTCGCTCCCGTGATGGGGATGGCCGGAGGACGGCGATTCACCCCGGAACAAGCGCCGTTGTTGCGGCTGTGCCCGTCGGCGAGAGGAGGGGGCGCGGGCGTAGTAACCCCCTCACATGTACCATGTGGAGTGTGTCTGTCGGGGTGCTGCTGATGTTGTTCTCCTCCGATGCCTCCTACCCCTCTGTCAGCCGCGGGGGAAGTGGTGATGGTGCCGCCTACTCCGACCACATCCCCAGTGGCGTCCACGTCCTCGCGTGCCTCCGCGTCCCTCGCAGCATCAGATGCCGCGAGCGGCAGAGCCTTTGAGGTGGATGGATGAGCCGAAGCACTAGATTTCTTCTTGGGTGCCATGGTTGATGGCGCCGTCGAAGGTGAAGATGGTGATGAAGATGACGCGCTGCACACGCCTTCAGGTTCGCGCAAGTGAGCCCCCTACCTGGTGCGCCAAAGATGTCGCGGGAAACCACGGCCACCTATGGGACCAAAGGGCCCCTTGCTGGTTCGGCAGGGGGATGTCATGTTGCATAAAGAGCAGATGAGCGTGGGGCAGCACGGAAGAGATCACGCAGGCAATTTTACCCAGGTTCGGGCCGCTGTGAGGCGTAAAACCCTACTCCTTCTTTGGTGGATTGATGGTGGAAGAGTGGTGGTGGAGCGTAGTACACTTGACTGGCAAAGGCGGCAGTTGCTACGCACATATGGGCGTGTTTGTTATCCAACCTTCTAACCCTTTCTACGGTTGCTATGGGCCTCCTTTTATAGATTAAGGGGCTACCACAATGGCAAATAGTCATTATGCACTGATAAGATAGCAAACAGTGCTATCATACCTAACTCTGTAGGCTGACAGGGTGCATCAAATGCACCACTTAACATCACATCGTTGGCTACCCGGCAAGCCTTGCTGGGGTATTCTGCCACCTTCATACCTTCTCACTTGACACGTCACCGGACGGGTGTTGGTCGAGGGCATCTTCTGTAGAGAAAGGCTGACATGTGGCGAATGGCTGCCATTTAGTCACTTTGTGGCTTGATACCACACTGATTGACGACGCGGGTCGTGGTGGAGTAGTTGGGTGAGGTGGTTTTTCCCTTGTGAGTCTCGGCAAGCCCTGCCGGGACGTCTTGGGCGTCTTCTTCTGGGGGCGGCCCCGCCCCTGCTGAGCTCGCTTGCCCGGCAAAGGGGGGCTTTTCTCCTGGTGGCATCTTGCTTCTTTGGTTTGATCTTGGTCCTCTTCGTTTGCATGTTGGTCCTTCGAAGCTCTTGGTCTCTTGCACTCTGACTTGGGCTGGTGCCTCAATCCTGTTCCCGTGCCTTTGCACAGTCTGGGCAATAGACCCAGGGTTTGTTGCATCGACAAACTCCTTCTCTAGAAATGACCCATTCTTAGCAACAAAGATCTTGCCTTCGGATCTATGGTGGAAGGTGTACCCAATAGTTTCTTTAGGGTATCCTATGAAGACGCACTTCTTCGATTTGGGTTCGAGCTTATCAGGCTGAAGTCTTTTGACATAAGTATTGCATCCCCAAACTTTAAGAAACAAGAACTTAGGTTTCTTTCCAAACCATAGTTCATATGGTGTCGTCTCAACGGATTTAGACGGTACCCTATATAATTTGAATGCGGTTGTCTGTAATGCATAACCCCAAAACAATAAAGGCAAATCGGTAAGAGACATCATAGAATGCACCATTCTAATGAAGTACGGTTATGATGTTCAGACACACCATTATGCTGTGGTGTTCCAAGTGGCGTGAGTTGTGAAACAATTCCACATTGTTTTAAATGAAGGCCAAACTCGTAACTCAAATATTCGCCTTCGCGATCAGATCGCAGAAACTTTATTTTCCTGTTACGATGATTATCCACTTCACTCTGAAATTCTTTGAAGTTTTCAAATGTTTCAGACATGTATTTCATCAAGTAGATATACCCATACGTACTCAAATCATCTATGAAGGTTAGAAAATAATGATACCCATCGCATGCTTCAACACTCATCGGACCGCATACATTGGTATGTATTGTGTCCAATAAGTCATTAGCTCACTCCATTATTCCGGAGAACGAAGTTTTAGTCATCTTGCCCATGAGGCATAGTTTGCAAGTATCAAATGATTCATAATCAAGCAATTCCAAAAATCCACGCGCGTTGAGTTTCTTCATGCGCTTTACACCAATATGACCTAAACGGCAGTGCCACAAGTATGTTTCACTATCATTATCAACTTTGCATCTTTTGGCATCAATATTATGAATATGTGCATGACTACGATCAAGATTCAACAAGAATAGACCATTCACTAAGGGTGCATGACCATAAAAGATGTTACTCATTTAAACAGAACAACCATTATTCTCTGACTTAAATGAATAATTGTCTCACAGTAAACAAGATCCAGATATAATGTTCATGCTCAACGCTGGCACCAAATAACAATTATTGAGGTCTAAAACTAATTCTGAAGGTAGATGTAGAGGTAGCATGCCGACGGCGATCACATTGACCTTGGAACCATTCCCGATATGCATCGTCACCTCGCTCTTAGCCAATCTTCATTTATTACGCAACTCCTGTTTCGAGTTACAAATATGAGCAACCGAACCAGTATCAAATACCCATGCATTGCTACAAGCACTAGTAAGGAACACATCAATAACATGTACATGAAATATACATTTGTTCACTTTGCCATCCTTCTTATCTGCCAAGTACTTGGGGAAGTTCTGCTTCCAGTGACCATTACTCTTGCAGTAGAAGCACTCAGTATGAGGCTTGGGTCCAGCTTTGGGCTTCTTCACGGGAGCGGCAACTTACTTGTCATTCTTCTTGAAGTTCCCTTTCTTACCCGTTCCCTTTCTCTTGAAACCGGTGGTCTTGTTAACCATCAACACTCGATGCTCTTTCTTGATTTCTACCTCCGCTTATTTCAACACCGTGAAGAGCTCGGGAATCGTTTTTGTGATTCCTTGTATACTATAGTTCATCACGAAGCCTTTTTATATTGGTGGCAGTGACTAAAGAACTCTATCAATAACACCCTCAACTGGAAGATCAATGACCAGCTGAGTCAAGTGGTTATGATACCCAGACATTTTGAGTATGTGTTCAGTCATAGAACTGTTCTTCTCCATCTTATAGCTATAGAACTTGTTGGAGACTTCATATCTCTCAACCCGGGCATTAGCTTGAAATATGAACTTCAGCTCTTGGAACATCTCATATGCTCTGTGGCGTTTAAAATGTCTTTGAAGTCCTGGTTCTAAGCCATAAAGCATGGCACGCTGAACTATTGGGTAGTCACTAGATCGAGCCTGCCAGATGTTCATAACATCTGTAGTAGCTCCTTGATACGTATCCAACGTATCTATAATTTTTTATTGTTCCATGCTGTTATATTATCAATCTTGGATGTTTTATAATCATTTTATATCATTTTTGGTACTAACATATTGACATAGTGTCAAGTGCTAGTTGCTATTTTCTGCATGTTTTTTACATCGCAGGAAATCAATACCAAACGGAGTCCAAATGCAACGAAACTTCATGGAGATATTTTATGGACCAAAAGACACCCAATGGGCCAAGGCAGCGCCTGGGGGTGCTCCGAGGGGAGCACAACCCACCAGGGCACGCCAGGAGGCCCAGGCGTCCCCTGGTGGGTTGTGCCCACCTCGGGTGCCCCCCCCGGATCGCCTCTTTACTCTATTAATACCCCAATATTCCAGAAACCCTAGGGGAGCCGACGAAAAATCAATTCCAGCCGCCGCAGAATCCAGAACCACCAGATCCAATCTACACACCATTACGGAGGGGTTCACCACTTCCATTGGTTCCTCTCTGATGATGCGTGAGTAGTTCTTTGTAGACCTTAGGGTCCGTAGTTAGTAGCTAGATGGCTTCCTCTCTCTTGTTCGATTATCAATACAATGGTCTCTTGGAGATCCATATGATGTAACTCTTTTTGCGGTGTGTTTGTTGGGATCGGATGAACTTTGAGTTTATGGTTAGATCTATCTTTTTATACCTATGAAAGTTATTTGAGTTTTTTTGATCTCTTATATGCATGATTGCTTATAGCCTCGTATTTCTTCTCTGATATTTGGGTTTTGTTTGGCCAACTTGATCTATTTATCTTGCTATGGGAAGAGGTGCTTTGTAGTGGGTTCGATCTTACGGTGCTTGATCCTAGTGACAGAAGGGGAACCGACACGTATGTATCGTTGCTACTAAGGATAAAACAATGGGTGTCTATCTCTACAAAGATAGATCTTGTCTACATCATGTCATCGTTCTTATTGCATTAATCTGTTTCCCCATGAACTTAATACACTAGATGCATGCTGGATAGCGGTCGATGTGTGGAGTAATAGTAGTCGATGCAGGCAGGAGTCGGTCCACTAATCTTGGACGTGATGCCTATGTAATGACATTGCCTAGATATCGTCATGATTATTTGAAGTTCTATCAATTTCCCAACAATAATTTGTTTACCCACCGTTTGCTATTTTTCTCGAGAGAAGCCACTAATGAAACCTACGGCCCCCCGGGTCTCTTTCTCATATTATATGCCTTTGCAATCTACTTTTCCCTTGCTTTTATTTTCAGATCTATTAAACCAAAAATACAAAAATACCTTGCTGCGTTTTATTCTTATTTATTTTATTTGGCATTTGATCTATCAATCGACTATAATTTATTTCACGTTCGTTTGCCTATCTTGGGGCGCCGCTACCCGAAAGGGATTGACAACCCCTTATACACATCGGGTTGCGAGTATTTGTTATTTGTCTGGAGGGGCTGTTTACGTTGTGTTGCTTGGTTCTCCTACTGGTTTGATAACCTTGGTATCATCACTGAGGGAAATATCTACCGCCGTTGTGCCGCATCATCCCTTCCTCTTTGGGGAAATACCGACGTAGCTTCAAGCCGCATCAAAAGGAATTTCTGGCGCCGTTGCCGGGGAGGTTCTTCAACATATACCAGGTTCCTAATCACAAGTCTCATCTCCTCGCAATTTACATTATTTGCCATTTGCCTCTCGTTTTCCTCTCCTCCACTACACAAAAATTTGCCGTCTTTATTCGCCCTCTTTTTCGTTCACCGTTTTCTTGACCGGATTTGTTTTTGAGAGCAATCTTGTTTGCTTTTATTATCGTCATGGATAGTTCTTCCTCTATTGTGTGCACTCCCGAGAACAAAGTTCTCAACTTTAAACAAAGGGGAGGAGAAAATTTGAAACATGCTTGGTATAGAATTTGCAATGCTCATAATAGATCTATTCGAAAGCAATCTACCATTGTTCTTCTTTGTTGCTTTTATGTGGGCATCACCACTTGGTACAGATTCGTCCTTGATACGATTACCAATGGAAATTTCTTGATGTGTCCCTCTCTTGATGCTTTTAGTGCTGGAAATTTAGTAGGCTCACCACCCCTTATGATTAATGAAACACCTCTGACTCTTGAGCATGTCACGGAAATATTAGATGCTATTGAAAATAAAATGCTCACTGAAGAGCAATATTGAAAATTTGGATAGAAAGATGCATAATTTTTCTACTAAAATTGGGTCAAAAGCGGGGGAAGTTTTTCAGTTGTTCAAACAAAAGGGAACCATAATTCATGAAAGAATTGAAGAAAGCTCGTCTCGGATTGATAAACTGGAAGAAATCTTTAGTAATTTGAGTACGACTTTTGATTCCGCTAAAACTATTGAAAAAAATCCCGTAAAAATTGGCAATATGATACATCTCCCAAGTATCTATAATTTTTGATTGTTCCATGCTATTATATTATCAACCTTGGATGTTTTATATGTATTTATATGCTATTTTATATGATTTTTGGGACTAACCTATTAACCTAGAGCCCAGTGTCAGTTTCTGTTTTTTTACTTGTTTTTGAGTATCGCAGAAAAGGAAAACCAAACAGAGTCAATTGACCTGAAATTTCACGGAGATCATTTTTGGACCAGAAGAAGCCCACGAAGTACTGGAGATGGGCCAGAAGAGTCCCCAGGCCACCACGAGGGTGGGGGGCGCGCCCTACCCCCTGGGCGTGATACGTCTCCAACGTATCTATAATTTTTGATTGCTCCATGCTATTATACTATCTATTTTGGATGTTAATGGGCTTATTTCTACAGTTTTATACTATCTTTGGGACTAACCTATTAACCGGAGGCCCAGCCCAAGTTGTTGTTTTTTGCCTATTTTAGAGTTTCGCCGAAAAGGAATATCTAACGGAGTCCAAACGGAATGAAACCTTCGGGAGCATTATTTTTGGAACAAACATGATCCAGGAGACTTGGAGTGGACGTCAAGCAATCAACGAGGCGGCCACGAGGCAGGGGGTGCGCCCTACACCCTCGTGGGCCCCTCGTTGCTCCACCGACGTACTTCTTCCTCCTATATATATATATCCATATACCCCGCAAACATCCAATAGCACCACAAAACCCTATTTCCACCACCGCAACCTTCTGTACCCAAGAGATCCCATCTTGGGGCCTTTTTCGAAGCTCCGCCAGAGGGGGCATTGATCACGGAGGGCTTCTACATCAACTCCATGGCCCCTCCGATGACGTGTGAGTAGTTTACTTCAGACCTTCGGGTCCATAGCTAGTAGCTAGATGGCTTCTTATCTCTCTTTGGATCTCAATACAAAGTTCTCCTCAATTCTCCTGGAGATCTATTCGATGTAATCTTCTTTTGCGGTGTGTTTGTCGAGATCCGATGAATTGTGGGTTTATGATCAAGTTTATCTATGAACAATATTTGAATCTCCTCTAAATTATTTTATGTATGATTGGTTTATCTTTGCAAGTCTCTTCGAATTATCAGTTTGGTTTGGCCTACTAGATTGATCTTTCTTGCAGTGGGAGAAGTGCTTAGCTTTGGGTTCAATCTTGCGGTGCTCGATCACAGTGACAGAAAGGGAACCAACATGTATTGTATTGTTGCCATCGAGGATAAAAAGATGGGGTTTACATCATATTGCATGAGTTTATCCCTCTACATCATGTCATCTTGCTTAAGGCGTTACTCTGTTCTTATGAACTTAATACTCTAGATGCATGCTGGATAGTGGTCGATGTGTGGAGTAATAGTAGTAGATGCCGAATCGTTTCGGTCTACTTGTCTCGGACGTGATGCCTATATACATTATCATGCCTAGATATTCTCATAATTATTCGCTTTTCTATCAATTGCTCAACAGTAATTTGTTCACCCACCGTAATACTTATGCTTTCTTGAGAGAAGCCACTACTGAAACCTATGGCCCCCGGGTCTATTCTCCATCATACAAGTTTCCAATCTGCTTTATTTTGCAATCTTTACTTTCAATCTATATCATAAAAATACCAAAAATATTTATCTTATTATTATCATCTCTATCAGATCTCACTCTTGCAAGTGGTCATGAAGGGATTGACAACCCCTTTATCGTGTTGGTTGCGAGGTTCTTATTTGTTTGTGTAGGTACGAGGTGACTTGCACGTGGTCTCCTACTGGGTTGATACCTTGGTTCTCAAAAAACGAGGGAAATACTTACGTTGCTTTACTGCATCACCCTTTCCTCTTCAAGGGAAAACCAAGGCAGTGCTCAAGAGGTAGCAAGAAGGATTTCTGGCGCCGTTGCCGGGGAGATCTATGCCAAGTCAAGATATACCAAGTACCCATCACAAGTCTTATCCTTCGCATTACATTATTTGCCATTTGCCTCTCGTTTTCCTCTCCCCCACTTCACCCTTGCTGTTTTATTCGCCCTCTCTTTCCATTCGCCTCTTTTCCGCTTGCTTCGTCGTTATGGCTAGTCCTTTATCTACTCCTTTATCTCCCGAGAATGAGGTCCTTAATTCTAAACAAAGGGAGGTAGAAAATCTAAAAGATGCTTGGTACAGAATTTGCAATGCTCAAAATAGATCTACTAGGAAGCAATCTACTTCCGTTCTTCTTTGCAATATTTATGTAGGAATCACCCCTTGGAATAGATATATTCTTGATACCATTACCGGAGGAAATTTCTTGGGTAGCCATACTTTTGATTCTTATAATGCTATGATAGATTTTTTTGGACCACCAGCTCTTTTGGTTAATGGAACTATTTTAACTTTGGAACATGTTATGCATTGGCTTGAAACTATTGAAAATAAAATTGCCACCGTAGATTTAATTGAAAATTTGGATAGAAAGATCCATAACCAGATTACCAATACGGATCTAAGGTAGGAGTTGCTCTTAATTTTTTTAAAGAAAAGGGACCTATGGTTAATGAAAAGATAGATCAAGATTCCAATAGAATTGATAAAATTGAGGATATTATTACCAACCTTGGGTCTGCCTTTTCTTCCGTAAAAAACACTCCTCCTAATGCTAAGATTGCCAAATTGATGTATGTTCCTAAAAATAAGGGTGAAACTTCTAGTAAGGAAAATGCGGACCTCAAATCCATAAGTGTTCACCCCAACTTTCTCACTATCCTTAAGGAACCTTTTGCTACAAATGATTTTCTTGATTTCGTGCCTAGGAGCTTGATAAATAATAAAAAAACTCCTAAGAATTATAGGTGTCTCATTGAAGAATGCCCTACCAAAGATGGCAATACCTAGATCTATCTTTGCTTTTATGCCTAGCTAGGGGCGTTAAACGATAGCGCTTGTTGGGTGGCAACCCAATTTTATTTTTATTCCTTGCTTTTTGCTCCTGTTTAGTAATAAATAATTTATCTAGCCTCTGTTTTGGTTGTTTTTTTGTGTTTAATTAGTGTTTGTGCCAAGTAGAACCGTTGGGAAGACTTGGGGAAAGTCTTTTTGATCTTGCTGTAAAAAACAGAAACTTTAGGGCTCACGAGAATTGCTGCCATTTTTTTATTGGAGAATGATATTGATGTTATTTATGTGTGTGGGACGTGGCGAGTGTAAGCCAACTATGTATCCTTTCCCCTTTTATATATTTACATGGGTTGTTGTGAATATTACCTTACTTGCGACATTGCTTTCAATGTGGTTATGCCTCTAAGTCGTGCTTCGACACGTAGGAGATATAGCCGCATCGAGGGCGTTATAAGTTGGTAATCAGAGCATTCCTCGACCTTAGGAGCCCCCTGCTTGATCGAATCGTTGGCGTTGTTGAGTCTAGAAAAATGTTTTGAGTCATTTAGGATTTTATATATCGGAGAGTTAGGAATTCTTTTTACTCCCCATTCCCTTCATCGCTCTGGTGAGGCATCCTGACGTAGAGTTTTGACTCTTCTCTTCTCAAATTTCACAAAAAAAATTAGGATCACGCGGGTATCTTGGAATCGTTCCGATCGATTTGTGACGAGAACATTGTTCTTGGTGCCTCCTGTCATTTAGGGGTTGTGGCAGCATCCTGGGGAGTTGAGCTCCAAGGTGTTGTCGTCACAATTTTATCATTGAGATTATAGAATACCTAAGTTTCGCCGACATCAAAAATCTCTTTTATGTAGTTGTTGGTGAGATAACCTCGACGCCACCCAGTACTGGGGCGGGAGTTCGGGAGTATTGCCATAACTCGGATAACGGATGCTTTTCGAAGGTTGAGGTAAATGATTTCCGAAGGTTTCTCGGTTATGTGTTGAAGGATGGATACAACTGGATGTAGGATTTGCTAGATTTGGGTGAGATATTATGCTTCCCTTGTATCCCCAACACCTGATTGCATGACCGGAAAGGTTCGGGAGTTTCATAGGTGGGAATTCTTGTAGCTCTAGTTCTTCTTCCACGGATATTTGGTTTGGGATTGGGTAATCCTCACCAAGTATTTGGTCTTGTTCCGTACCTTGTTGTTTTTCTTCTACCTCAATTCTAAGTGGCTTCTCAATTTTTGGATATGTGACCATTTCGATTGGAATGCATTCGTTCATTTGGTTCGGATGTGAAGACTTTATGTTGCAATTTCAACCCGTTTGATTCAGCTTCAATATTTGTCTGTCAAGATGGTAATGGATGTCAACCTCTTCAGGATGGCTCCTCCAACGCGCACAACTCCGAATCCTGATCCGCCACCACCACCTCCACCTCCGGAGGCATGGCAAGCTGTGATGGCCGCTACCAATGCAAACATGCAGCTGATCATGCAATTTCTTCAAGAGCGCAACCAAGGGAACCAGGGCCATGGCAACAATCAGAATCAGTTTGCTACACTCAACCAGTTCCTTGCTAACCAGCCAAAGACCTTCAGCAATTGTGTTGAGGCAACAAACGCTGATGATTGGCTCGTGGACATATGCAAGCATTTCGAGTGCAGTAACGTTAGGCCTGAGGACTTTGTCAAGTTCGCCTCCTTCCAACTCAAAGACCGTGTGATTACCTGGGATGAATTCCGTCAAGACTACAAAGCTCATCATATTCCTCAGAGAGTTGTTGAAAGCAAGCGTGAGGAATTCCGCAACTTGAAGCAAGGCACTATGACTGTTTACCAGTACAACATCATGTTTCAGAAGCTCGCCCGTTTTGCTAAGCAGGACGTCCCTGACGAGAAGAGCATGATATACCAGTTCAGGGGTGGTCTCAGAGAAGAAATCCAGCTAGCTCTCGTCCTCTTTGAGCCCAAGAAGTACGATGAGTTTTACAACATGGAAATGAAGCAAGAGACTGCTCAACGGAAGTGCGATGCTTCCAAGAAGTGAGTCAGAGATGCAACTCCTTCTTCCTATACTCAAGTGGCTAAGCAGCAGAAGTATTGGCTTCCTCCTCCTCTGTTCCGTCAGCCTTATCAATAGAAGAGCAAAGGTGGCAGTGGATCTTCCCACCCACCCAACCCTGGCTTTCAGAACAAGACTTCGTCTCAAGCTCCAAGATCAAGTGCTCCATATCACCGTCCGCTCTTGGAGGTCACGTGCAACAAGTGCCAATAGAAGGGTCACTATGCCAACAAATGCTTCAATCAGAGGCGCCTTCCTCCTCCTCCTCCTGTGAGATCGGCAAGTACAGCTGTGGTCAAGCATAGCCCCAAGTCTGCTAAGGTCAACTTGTTGAACGCAGCTCAGGCAGAGGACTCGCCAGATGTGATTATGGGTAACCTTCCTGTTAATGACATTCCCGCAAGAGTTCTTTTTTATACTGGTGCATCTTTGTCATTTTTATCAAAGCCTTATGCATCCATGCATGATGTGCATACTGTTGATTTGCCTAAGCCGATAGCGGTTTCTTCTTCGGGTTTGTTCATGAACACCAAAATGATGGCTCTGGATGTTACTATCACTTTGGGCGACTAGAAGTTTCTTTCTTCTCCAATGGTCCTTGGTAACTCAGATATTGATCTTATTCTGGGAATGGACTGGCTTTCTAAGCACAAGGCTCAGCTTGATTGTGCTGCTAGGCAGATTCAATTGATTCATTTGTCTGAGGATGTAATTGTCTTTGCTACAAGGGATGATACCATCCGTCTGTTTTCTCTCAATGAGAAGGGTGAATTGGATGCCATCTCTTAAATTCTGGTCGTTTGCAAATATCAAGATGTCTTTCGAGAAGAGCTTCTAGGAATGCCTCCGCCCCGGCCAGTTGAATACGTTATCGATCTTGAGCCTAGCACAAAACATGTTTGCAAACGTCCTTACAAGCTTGGACCTGAAGAGTTGAAGGAGCTGAAGAAGCAACTCGATATTCAAGAGCGAATGGGTCTCATCCGACCTAGTTCTTCTCCGTGGGGTTGTGGAGTTATTTTTGTGAAGAAGAAGGATGGAATGGACCGACTTTGTGTTGACTACCATCCATTGAACAAGAAGACTATAAAGAACAAGTACCCACTTCCCAACATCAACGAGCTGTTCGAACAACTCAAAGGTGCTAAAGTATTCTCCAAGCTTGATCTCCATATGGGTTATCACCAGATTCGAATTCGCGAGCAAGATATCCCCAAGACGGCATTCAGAACAAGCTATGGTTCATGTCTTTTGGCCTTGTCAACGCTCCTCCGACATTCTCTCGCATGATGAACTTCATCTTCAACGCCTACACAAATGACTTCGTCTTTGTCTACCTCAATGACATTTTGGTCTTTTCCAAGAACAAGGAAGATCATGCCAAGCACTTGCATTTGGTGCTGGATAAGCTTAGAGAACATCAGTTCTACGCCAAGTTTTCAAAGTGCGAGTTTTGGCTCGATGAGGTTCTCTACCTTGGGCATATCATTTCTGCCAAGGGCATAGCGGTGAATCCTGAGAAGGTGTCTGCAATTGTGAATTGGGAACCACCTCAGAACATGAAGCAACTCCGCAGCTTCCTTGGTCTCGCAAGCTACTGTCGAAGGTTTGTTGAGAACTTCTCAAAGATCACAAAGACGCTTTCCAACCTTCTCCAGAAGCACGTCAAGTACGTTTGGTCTCCGGAATGCGACATCGCTTTCAACACCCTGAAAGAGAAATTAGTCACTGCTCCAGTTCTGACTCCTCCTGATGAATCCAAACCGTTCGAGGTCTTCTGTGATGCTTCCCTTCAAGGTCTTGGTGCGGTGTTGATGCAAGAGAAGAAAGTTGTGGACTATACTTCTCGCCAGTTGAAGCCCAATGAAAAGAACTACCCCACTCACGACCTCGAGTTGGCGGCAGTTGTTCATGCTCTTTTGACTTGGAGACATCTCTTATTGGGTAGAAAAGTGGACATCTTCACTGACCACAAGAGTCTCAAGTACATCTTCACTCAGCCTAATCTCAACCTCAGGCAGACTCATTGGGTCGAAATGATTCAAGAGTATAATCCGAGTATCGAATATACTCCAGGCAAGGCCAATGTAATTGCTGACGCATTGAGTAGGAAGGCTTACTACAACAGTCTGATTCTCAAGCCTTACCAACCCGAGCTTTGTGAAGCTTTCCGCAAACTCAATCTGCAAGTTGTTCCTCAAGGTTTCCTCGCCAACCTTCAAGTCTCTCCTACTTTGGAAGATCAGATTCGCGAGGCTCAACTTCTTGATGCTATGGTGAAGAAGGTGAAGATTGGGATTGCCAAGAGTCAATCCAAGTACAAATGCCATCGTCTTGATGACAAGGATACTCTCTTCTTCGAGGATCGCATTGTTGTGCCTAAAGGTGACCTTCGTAAAGTCATTATGAATGAGGCTCACAATTCACTCCTCTCCATCCACCCTAGGAGTACGAAGATGTACCAGGACCTCAAGCAGGCATATTGGTGGACTCGAATGAAGCGCGAGATTGCTCAGTTCGTGAATGAATGTGATGTCTGCAGAAGAGTGAAGGTAGAACACCAATGACCAGCTGGTCTCCTCCAGCCTCTTGCCATTCCAGAATGGAAGTTTGACCACATTGAGATGGACTTCATGACTGGATTTCCAAAGTCCAAGCGTGGCAATGATGCTATCTTCGTTGTCATCGACAAACTCACTAAAGTGGCTCATTTCCTTCCTATCAAAGAGTCTATCACTGCAGCTCAATTGGCGGAGCTTTATACCTCTCGGATTGTCTCTCTGCACGGCATTTCGCAGCTGATTTCCTCAGATCATGGCAGCATCTTCACCTCGAAGTTTTGGGATTCTTTTCAGAAGGCCATGGGCACCAACATCCGTTTCAGCACAACTTTTCATCCTCAAACTAGCGGCCATGTCGAGCGTGTCAATCAGATCCTCGAAGATATGCTCAGGGCTTGCGTCATCTCTTTCGGTATGAAGTGGGAAGATTGTCTTCCATATGTCGAGTTCTCCTACAACAACAGCTTCCAAGCGAGTTCGGGAAAGGCCCCATTTGAAATTCTCTATGGCAGGAAGTGTCGTACTCCTTAACTGGTCAGAGACTGGTGAACGCCAACTTGTTGGAAACGACTTGATCACAGAGGCAGAAGAGATGTGCAAAGTCATTCGTAATAATCTCAAAGCAGTGCAATCGCGCCAGAAGAGCTACTATGATAGTAAGCATCATGATTTGGATTTCGAGATCAGAGACCATGTTTACCTCCGCGTCTCTCCAATGAAATGTACTCGTCGCTTCAGTATCAAAGGGAAGCTTGCCCCTAGATACGTGGGTCCTTTCAAGATCGTCAGCAAGAGAGGCGATCTCGCCTATCAACTCGAGCTTCTCTCCAACTTTGCAAATGTGCACGACGTGTTCCATGTCTCTCAGCTCCGCAGGTGCTTCAAGACCCCTGACCGCACCATCAACTTAGAAGACATTGATCTCCAAGAAGACCTTTCTTATCATGAGCACCCCGTTGCTATTCTTGAAGAAACTGAGTGCAAGACTCGCAACAAGTCAATCAAATTCCTCAAAGTCAAGTGGTCACACCATTCCGACCGTGAAGCCACCTGGGAACGCGAGGACCACATCCATTCTGAGTACCTGGCGTTTTTCCAGTCCTAGATCTCGGGACGAGATCCTTTCATAGTGGTGGAGTGTTGTAACACCCCGGGTGTAATTTACCTTATATGTGTCTCCAACTCTTGCCGTTTCCGGCCTAAGTTATTTTATTTTCCTCGTTCTTGGGTTTTTGTCTCCGTGTGTTGTTGTATTTGTCATGCATCTCATATCATGTCATCATGTGCATTGCATTTGCATACGTGTTCGTCTCATGCATCCGAGCTTTTTCCCCGTTGTCCGTTTTGCATTCCGGCGCTCCTATCTCCTTCGGTGCCCCTTTCTACCTCTTTTCGTGTGTGGGGGTTAAACATTTCCGGATTGGACCAAGACTTGCCATGCGGCCTTGGTTTACTACCGGTAGACCACCTGTCAAGTTTCGTGTCATTTGGACTTCGTTTGATACTCCAACGGTTAACCGAGGGACCAAGAAGGCCTCATTTGTGTTGCAGCCCAACACCCTTCCAATTTGGCCCAAAACCCACCTAAACCCTCTCCATCGTCTCGGTCGTTCGATCACGATCGCGTGGCCGAGAACCGCACTCCATTTGGAGCTTCCTAGCTCCTCCTACCTATAAATATAGACACTCCCCCGAAATTTCGGGTCATTTCCAACCCTACCCTAGCTCCCCGCTCCTTCGCCGCGCCGGACACGTCCGGAGCGGAGCAGACGAGTCCGCCGCTGCCGTCTGCGCCAATTAGGATCTGCCAAGTGGCTCCACTCCGGCCGCCGCAGCCCGCTCGGGCCTGGGGCAGGCCCTCCCTGGCCCGCGCCTTCCCGCCGCCTGCGTCCCTCGCGAGGGAGCCGCGCCGCCCGCGTCGGCCTCCCGCTCCGCCGCCGTCGGGCCTCGACGTCGGTGCCGCCCGCCGCCGCCATCCGCTCCAAGGCCGGCACCGACCACCGCCGTCCTCTACTCCAAGACCGGCGCCGACCACCGCTGTCTTCCGCATCGACGCCTGCACGGACCACCGCCGCGCGCCGCCCCCCGTCCTCCTGCCAGCCGCTACTTCTTCTTCCCCGGCGAATCCGGTGACACTCCAGCGACTTCGGTTGGCCATCCTCGATCTACGTGCAGCTACAGTACCGCCAGATCTGGAAAACCCTAAATCCACTCGGTTGACTTCTTCTCCCTCTCCCAGATATTTTATGCATACTTTGACATGTCGTAACTTCCTCTCCGTAGCTCCGATTTGCGCGTGTAGCATATCAAAATGTTCGTCTGGACGAGTACATAATTTCATATCACTGCATTATTTTCATTTGAGCTCATCTTGATGCCTGAAATGCTGTTGGAAGAGGGCTATGTGATGAATTTGGCAGATCTGTTTCATCAAATAACTTTTTGTCATTTTTGCCATGTTTAATGTGTGCATGCTATGTTCCTGAGCTCTACATGTGTTTTGTTATATGCCATGCCATGTTTACAGAGGTGCTTGCCATGTATTTTTTTGATATTTGTGGTGACTAGCACAAGCTTGCAAAGTAGCGTAATCGGTAATGCTGATTTCAGGGACTTAGTTTTTCACTAAGTCCTTGTCCTGTTTTTGTTGTTATGCCATATGTTCATGTTGTTTCCTAGTGATCCGTGCTTGTTTTGAGGATGATAACTAAGGATGTTTTATTAATATTGTTTAGCTTTATCCATCCATGTCTTTTTTTGCAATTATGGAGCATCCTAGCTTGAGTCAATCGAGCTCTACTTTTGCTATTAAGTGAATCATGGAAGATTGTTGACATGATTAGCGATTTTGCCGAGGATGTTGCTATTGATCCGTGCATGCTATGATGTTGTTCTTGCCATATCTAGATTCTATGCTATGTTTTCTTGATGGGTGTATGATTAGTTTGTCATGCCATGCTCTGTAGTAAGTGCATCGAGCTCGTAAACATGCCTACTCGTTAACTGATTTGCATGCTCCAGTTTTTCACTAAGTCTGGGATCTGTTTATGTTTTTGCCATGTTCACATGCTTGCAATTGTATTTTATGATCCCTTTTGGCTCAAGGTCACTAAGGGACTTCTGTTACGTGCTTTGAGTAGCTTCATGTCATGCCTTGCTTTGCCATGTTAAGTTCTTGTAGCATGTAGTTTTCATGCTCTAAAGTGTGCTTCCTGATGATAAATTCCAGACTTGTGCTAATTTCACTAAGTCTGAAACCTGTTATCATTTGCACTTTTGCCATGCTTGTTTGAACCTGTTAATGGATGAATTAGCCGTAGCTAATTGTTCATATTTTGTCAAGCTTCGTAAGTGGATCCCTCCCATGTATTTTGTTGCCATGTTTGAGTGTTGTAGCATATTTATCTTGATGCATTTAGGTGGTCACTTGCTGATTATCGTAGACCGGTGCCATATTTGTTTTGCTTGCCATTTCCAAACCGTGCATCCAATTCCGGTGATCTTTATATCGATTTCAACTGAAATCACCTCACCTTTCCAGTGGCACTCTTGGATTTCCAAGTTGAGGCTAGGTTCAGTCATTCCTTGTCAAATCTTGCATATGCATCACATACCGCATCCCGCATAGCATACCATGTTTGCATCATGTTGTTTGGGCATTGCACGTGGTTGATTGTGTTCCGTTTGCTTGTTGTTCTTGTTTGGGTAGATCCGGGAGACGAGTTCGTGAACGAGGAGCCCGTTGAGTTCGCTTACAAGGATCAAGTCAACTCTGACAACTTTGCAGGCAAGATGATCATACCCTCGAAATCACTTCTATCTTTGCTTGCTAGATGCTCGCTCTTTTGCTATGCCTATGCTACGATACCTACCACTTGCTTATCATGCCTCCCAAATTGCCATGTCAAACCTCTAACCCACCATGTCCTAGCAAACCATTGATTGGCTATGTTACCGCTTTGCTCAGCTCCTCTTATAGCGTTGCTAGTTGCAGGTGAAGATTGGAGATCGTTCCTTGTTGGAACATTGTTTATTGTTGGGATATCACTATATTATCTTGTTATCTTAATGCACCTATATACTTGGTAAAGGGTGGAAGGCTCGGTCTTATGCCTAGTGTTTTGTTCCACTCTTGCCGCCCTAGTTTCCGTCATATCGGTGTTATGTTCCCGGATTTTGCGTTCCTTACGCAGTTGGGTTATAATGGGAACCCCTTGACAGTTTGCCTTGAATAAAACTCTTCCAGCAATGCCCAACATTGGTTTTACCATTCGCCACCTAGCCTTTTCCCTTGGGTTTTGCGGACTCAAGGGTCATCTTTATTTTAACCCCCCCTGGGCCAGTGCTTCTCTAAGTGTTGGTCCAACTGAGCGATGTCCGGGGCTACCAGGGGCAACTCTGGGCTGGCCTACCCGACGTCTTTCTCATCTGGTGTGCCCTGAGAACGAGATATGTGCAGATCCTATCGGGATTTGTCGGCACATCTAGGTGGTGTTGCTGGTTTAGTTTTACCATTGTCGAGGATTTCTTGTAACCGGGATGCCGAGCCTGATTGGAATGTGTCGGGAGAAGGAATATCCTTCGTTGACCGTGAGAGATTGTGATGGGCTAAGTTGGGACTCCCCTGCAGGGATTTGAACTTTCAAAAGCCATGCCCACGGTTATGGGCAGATGGGAATTTGTTAATGTCCGATTGTAGATAACATCAAACTTAACTTAATTAAAATGCACCAACCGCGTGTGTAACCGTGATGGTCTCTTCTCGGCGGAGTCCGGGAAGTGAACACGGTGTTGGAGTAATGTTTGACGTAGGTTGTTCTAGGATCACTTCTTGATCATAGTTGTTCGTCCGTGCTTTCGCCTTCTCTTCTCGCTCTCATTTGCGTATGTTAGCCACCATATATGCTAGTCGCTTGCTGCAGCTCCACACCATACCTTGTCTTACCTATAAGCTTAAATAGTCTTGATCGCGAGGGTGCGAGATTGCTGAGTCCCCGTGACTCACAGATTACTTCCAAACCAGATGCAGGGACCGATGATACCGCTCCAGACGATGCGCTTGAGCTCAAGTGGGAGTTCGATGAAGACTCTCGTCGTTACTATGTGTCTTTCCCAGATGATCAGTAGTGGTGCCCAGTTGGGGCGATCGGGGACCGTGTCGCATGTAGGGGTTGATCTTTATTTTGGTACCGTAGCCGGACCATGAGTGTATTGGATGATTGTAATGTTATTCATGTATTTGTGTGACGTGGCGAGTGTAAGCCAACTATGTATCCTTTCCCCTTTTATATATTTACATGGGTTGTTGTGAAGATTACCTTACTTGCGACATTGCTTTCAATGCAGTTATGCCTCTAAGTCGTGCTTCGACACGTAGGAGATATAGCCGCATTGAGGGCGTTACAGATATTTAGTTAATTCTTTTTGCAGATGATTAATAGATAAATTCCTCACGTCCATAAATTTATTTTAGAATTTTTGGGGTTCCATAAGTTTGCATTAGTTACAGATTACTACAGATTGTTCTGTTTTTGACAGATTCTGTTTTTCGTGTGTTGTTTGCTTATTTTGATGAATCTATGGCTAGTAAAAGAGTTTATAAACCATAGAGAAGATGGAATACAGTAGGTTTAACACCAATATAAATAAATAATGAGTTCATTACAGTACCTTGAAGTGGTGTTTTGTTTTCTTTCGCTAACGGAGCTCACGAGATTTTTCTGTTAAGTTTTGTGTTGTGAAGTTCTCAAGTTTTGGGTAAAGATTTGATGGATTATGGAACAAGGAGTGGCAAGAGACTAAGCTTTGGGATGCCCAATGGCACCCCAAGGTAAAATACAAGGACACCAAAAAGCCTAAGCTTGGGGATGCCCTGGAAGGCATCCCCTCTTTTGTCTTCGTTCATCGGTAACTTTACTTGGAGCTGTATTTTTATTCGCCACATGATATGTGTTTTGCTTGGAGCGTCTTGTATGATTTGAGTCTTTGCTTTTTGGTTTACCACAATCATCCTTGCTATACACACCTTTTGAGATAGAGACACATGAATTAGAATTTATTAGAATACTCTATGTGCTTCACTTATATCTTTTGAGCTATATAATTTTTGCTCTAGTGCTTCACTTATATCTTTTAGAGCACGGTGGTGGTTTTATTTTATAGAAATAATTGATCTCTCATGCTTCACTTATATTATTTTGAGAGTCCTTTAGAACATCATGGAAATTTGCTTTTAGGTGTAATAAAAAATTTCATATAAGTGCATTGAATACTAAGAGAAGTTTGATACTTGATGATTGTTTTGAGATATGGAGATGGTGATATTAGAGTCATGCTAGTTGAGTAGTTGTGAATTTGATAAATACTTGTGTTGAAGTTTGTGATTCCCGTAGCATGCACGTATGGTGAACCGTTATGTGATGAAGTCGGAGTATGATTTATTTATTGATTGCCTTCCTTATGAGTGGCGGTCGGGGACGAGCGATGGTCTTTTCCTACCAATCTATCCCCCTAGGAGCATGCGCGTAGTACTTTGTTTCGATAACTAATAGATTTTTGCAATAAGATGTGAGTTCTTTATGAGTAATGTTGAGTCCATGGATTATACGCACCCTCTCCACATTTGCTAGCCTCTCTAGTACCGCGCAACTTTCGCCGGTACCATAAACCCACCATATACCTTCCTAAAAACAACCACCATACCTACCTATTATGGCCTTTCCATAGCCATTCCGAGACATATTGCCATGCAACTTTCCACCGTTCCGTTATTATGGCACGCTTCATCATTGTCATATTGCTTTGCATGATCATGTAGTTGACGTTGTATTTGTGGCAAAGCCACCGTTGATAATTCTTTCATACATGTCACTCTTGATTCATTATCCCGGTACACCGCCAGAGGCATTCACATAGATTCATATTTAGTTCTAAGTATTGAGTTGTAATTCTTGAGTTGTAAGTAAAAGGAAGTGTGATGATCATCATTATTAGAGCATTGTCCCAGTGAGGAAAGGATGATGGAGACTATGATTCCCCCACAAGTAGGGATGAGACTCCGGACGAAAAAAAGAAAAGAGAAAAGAGGCCAAAAAGGGAAAAAATAAAGAAGGCCCAAATAAATAAATAAAATGAGAGAAAAAGCGAGAAGGGACAATGTTACTATCCTTTTACCGCACTTGTGCTTCAAAGTAGCACCATGATCTTCATGATAGAGAGTCTCCTATGTTGTCACTTTCATAAACTAGTGGGAATTTTACATTATAGAACTTGGCTTGCATATTCCAATGATGGGCTTCCTCAAATTTCCCTAGGTATTCATGAGCAAGCAAGTTGGATGCACACCCATTTAGTTTCTTTTGTTGAGCTTTCATACACTTATAGCTCTAGTGCATCCGTTGCATGGCAATCCCAACTCACTCACATTGATATCTATTGATGGGCATCTCCATAGCCCATTGATACGCCTAGTTGATGTGAGACTATCTTCTCCTTTTTTGTCTTCTCCACAACCACCATTCTATTCCACCATAGTGATATATCCATGGCTCACGCTCATATATTGCGTCAAGAATGAAAATTTTTGAGAACATCAAAAGTATGAGACAATTGCTTGGCTTGTCATCGGGGTTTTGCATGATTTAATATTTTGGATGTTAAGGGGCTTATTTCTACACTTTTATACTATTTTTGGGACTGACCTATTAACCGGAGGCCCAGCCCAAATTGCTATTTTTTGCCTATTTTAGAGTTTCGCCGAAAAGGAATATCAAACGGAGTCCAAACGGAATGAAACCTTCGGGAGCGTTATTTTTGGAACAAACATGATCCAGGAGACTTGGAGTGGATGTCAACCAATCAACGAGGCGGCCAATAGTCAGGGGCGCGCCCACCCCCCTGGGCACACCCTCCACCCTCGTGGGCCCCTCGTTGATCGACCGACGTACTTCTTCCTCCTATATATATCCATATACCCCGCAAACATCCAGGAGCACTACGAAACCCTATTTCCACTGCCTCAACCTTCTGTACCAAAGAGATCCCATCTTGGGGCCTTTTCCAGAGCTCCGCCGGAAGGGGCATTGATCACGGAGGGCCTGTACATCAACTCCATGGCCCCTCTTATGATGTGTGAGTAGTTTACTTCAGACCTTCGGGTCCATAGATAGTATCTAGATGGCTTCTTCTCTCTCTTTGGATCTCAATACAAAGTTCTCCTCAATTCTCTTGAAGATCTATTCGATGTAATCTACTTTTGCGGTGTGTTTGTCGAGATCTGATGAATTGTGGGTTTATGATCAAGTTTATCTATGAACAATATTTGAATCTCCTCTGAACTCTTTTATGTATGATTGGTTTATCTTTGCAAGTCTCTTTCAATTATCAGTTTGGTTTGGCCTACTATATTGATCTTTCTTGCAATGGGAGAAGTGCTCAGCTTTGGGTTCAATCTTGCGCTGCTCGATCCCAGTGACAGAAAGGGAACCGACACGTATTGTATTGTTTCCATCGAGGATAAAAAGATGGGGTTTACATCATATTGCATGAGTTTATCCCTCTACATCATGTCATCTTTCTTAAGGCGTTACTCTGTTCTTATGAACTTAATACTCTAGATGCATGCTGGATAGCGGTCGATGTGTGGAGTAATAGTACTAGATGTAGAATCGTTTCAGTCTACTTGTCTCGGACGTGATGCCTATATACATAATCATGCCTAGATATTCTCATAGTTATTCGCTTTTCTATCAATTGCTCGACAGTAATTTGTTCACCCACCGTAATACTTATGCTTTCTTGAGAGAAGCCACTAGTGAAACCTATGGCCCCCGGGTCTATTCTCCATTATACAAGTTTCCAATCTACTTTATTTTGCAATCTTTACTTCCAATCTATATCATAAAAATACCAACAATATTTATCTTATTGTTATCATCTCTACCAGATCTCACTCTTGCAAGTGGCCGTGAAGGGATTGACAACCCCTTTATCGCGTTAGTTGCGAGGTTCTTATTTATTTGTGTAGGTACGAGTTGACTCGCGCGTGGTCTCCTACTGGATTGATACCTTGGTTCTCAAAAACTGAGGTAAATACTTACGCTGCTTTACTGCATCACCCTTTCCTCTTCAAGGGAAAACCAACGCAGTGCTCAAGAGGTAGCAGGGCGCGCCCCTATCTCGTGGCCGCCTTGGGGACCCCTCTTACTTGTTCCCGATGCCAAAACCTCTTATATATACCCAAACTTCCAGAACATAACCTAGATTGGGAGTTCCGTCGCCGCAAGCCTCTTTAGCCACTGAAAACCAATCTAGACCCGTTTTGGCACCCTACGGGAGGGGGGAATCCCTCTCCGGTGGCCATCTTCATCATCCCGGGGCTCTCCATGATGAGGAGGGAGTAGTTCACCCTCAGGGTTGAGGGTATGTACCAGTAGCTATGTGTTTGATCTCTCTCTCTCTCTCGTGTTCTTGATATGGCACGATCTTGATGTACCGCGATCTTTGCTATTATAGTTGGATCTTATGATTTTTCTCCCCCTCTATCTCCTTGTGATTAATTGAATTTTCCCTTCGAAGTTATCTTATCCGATTGAGTCTTTAAGGATTTGAGAACACATGATGTATGTCTTGCATGTGCTTATCTGTGGTGACAATGGGATATTCATGTGATCCACTTGATCTATGTTTTGGTGATCAACTTGCGAGTTCTGTGACCTTGTGAACTTATGCATAGGGGTTGGCACACGTTTTCGTCTTGACTCTTCGGGAGAAACTTTGGGGCACTCTTTGAAGTTCTTTGTGTTGGTTGAATAGATGAATTTGAGATTGTGTGATACATATCGTACAATCATACCCATAGATACTTGAGGTGACATTGGAGTATCTATGTGACATTAGGGTTTTGGTTGATTTGTGTCTCAAGGTGTTATTTTACTATGAACTCTAGCGCTGTTTGTGACACTTATAGGAATAGCCCAATGGATTGATCGGAAAGAATAACTTTGAGGTGGTTTCGTACCCTACAATAATCTCTTCGTTTGTTCTCCGCTATTAGTGACTTTGGAGTGACTCTTTGTTGCATGTTGAGGGATAGTTATATGATCCGATTATGTTATTATTATTGAGAGAACTTGCACTAGTGAAAGTATGAACCCTAGGCCTTGTTTCGAAGCATTGCAATACCGTTTGTGCTCATTTTTATCATTATTTACCTTGCTGTTTTTATATTTTTCAGATTACAAAAACCTATATCTACCATCCATATTGCACTTGTATCACCATCTCTTCGCCGAACTAGTGCACCTATACAATTTACTATTGTATTGGGTTTTTGGGGACACAAGAGACTCTTTGTTATTTGGTTGCAGGGTTGTTTGAGAGAGACCATCTTCATCCTATGCCTCCCATGTATTGATAAACCTTAGGTCATCCACTTGAGGTAAATTTGCTACTGTCCTACAAACCTCTGCACTTGGAGGCCCAACAACGTCTACAAGAAGGTTATGTAGTAGACATCAAGCTCTTTTCTGGCACCGTTGCCGGGGAGGTTAGTGCTTGAAGGTATATCTTTAGATCTTGCAATTGAATCTTTTAGTTTGTTGTTTTATCACTAGTTTAGTCTATAAAATAAAACTACAAAAATGGAATTAAGGTTGCCTCATATGCTTCATCTTTTTAATGTCTTTCGTGAAAATAAGGATTCCGATAATTGTGCCAAAGTGTTAGAAGAAGAATGCATTAAAATGTTTGGTACTAAATCTTTGGATGATGAGCATGGTTGCAATGTTGTTAGTATGAATCCTTTGAATATCCATGATGCTAATGATATGCAAAGCCACAAGCTTGGGGATGCTATGTTTGATGAATATGATATTTTTAGTCCTCCAAGTTTTGATGAGAATATTTATTATGATGAAAGCATTCCTCCTATTTATGATGATTATATTGATGAAACTGGGTTTGGAAGAGTGTCAACTTTAGGAAGTAATGATCCCACTATTTTGGAGGGTGTTGAATCTTATTGTGATAATTATGAAATTGGGTTTGGAGAGGTCCTGACTTTAGAATCCCACTATTTTGGAAGAGTGTCAACTTTGCATACATGTGGACCGTGTTAAGAACATGTTTTGTGATAGCTATATTGTTGAATTTGTTTATAATCCTACATGTAATTATTATGAGGGAGGAACATATGCTTGTAGGAATTGCAATAATATCAAGTTTCCTCTCTATGTGTTGAAAATCTTGAAGATTTGCTTGTTCTACCTTCCTATGCAAGTTGATTCTTGTTCCCACAAGTTGTTTGCTCAAAAAATCTCTATTCATAGGAAGTGGATTAGACTTAGATGTGTTTGTCATATGCTTCATGATGCTCCCGTTATGTTTCAATTCTTATCTTTTATGTGAGCATCATGCCTAGCTAGGGGCGTTAAACGATAGCGCTTGTTGGGAGGCAACCCAATTTTATTTTTGTTATTTGCTTTTTGCTCCTGTTTAGTAATATAAATAATTCATATATCCTCTGTTTAGATGTGGTTTTTTTATTTAATTAGTGTTTGTGCCAAGTAGAACCTTTGGGAAGACTTGGGTGAAGTCTTTGCGATCTTGCTGTAAAAAACAGAAACTTTTGCGCTCACGAGATTAGCTGCCATTTTTTTTATTGCAGAGTGCGTTTAGGTTGATTCTTTTTGCAGATGATTAATAGACAAATTCCTAAGGTCCACCAATTTATTTCCGAATTTTTGGAGTGACAGAAGTATTCGAATGATACAGATTACTACAGACTGTTCAGTTTTTGACAGATTCTGTTTTCATTGTCTTGTTTGCTTATTTTGAGGAATCTATGAGTAGTATCGGAGGGTATGAACCATAGAGAAGTTGGAATACAGTACATATTACGCCAATATGAATTTAGAATGAGTTCACAACAGTACCTAAGTGGTGATTTTTTTTTCTTATACTAACGGAGCTTACGAGTTTTCTGTTAAGTTTTGTGTCGTGAAGTTTTCAAGTTTTGGGTAAAAATTCGATGGATTATGGAATAAGGAGTGGCAAGAGACTAAGCTTGGGGATGCCCAAGGCACCCCAAGGTAATATTCAAGGACAACCAAGAGCCTAAGGTTGGGGATGCCCCAGATGGCATCTCTTCTTTCGTCTTCATTCATCGGTAACTTTACTTGGAGCTATATTTTTATTCACCACATGATATGTGTTTTGCTTAGAGCATAATTTTATTTTATTTTGCTTTGATTGCTGTTTGAATAAGATACCAAGATCTAAAATTCTTAAATGTTAGGGAGTCTTCACATAGTTACATAATTATTCAACTACTCATTGATCTTCAGTTATATCTTTCGGAGTAGTTTGTCATTTGCTCTAGTGCTTCACTTTTATCCTTTTAGAGCACGGCGGTGGGTTTATTTTGAAGAAATAGATGAACTCTCATGCTTCACTTATATTATTTTGAGAGTCTTTAGAACAGAATGGTAGTTTGCTTTGGTTATGAAAATAGTCCTAATATGATGGGCATCCAAGATGGGTATAATAAAAACTTTCATATAAAGGGCATTGAATACTATAACAAGTTTGATACTTGATGATTGTTTTGAGATATGAAGATGGTGATATTAGAGTCATGCTAGTGAGTAGTTGTGAATTTGAGAAATACTTGTGTTAAAGTTTGTGATTCCCGTAGCATGCACCTATGGTGAACCGTTATGTGATGAAGTCGGAGCATGATTTATTTATTGATTGTCTTCCTTATGAGTGGCGGTCGGGGACGAGAGATGGTCTTTTCCTACCAATCTATCCCCCTAGGAGCATGCGTGTAGTACTTCGTTTCGATAACTAATAGATTTTTTCAATAAGTATGTGAGTTCTTTATTACTAATGTTGAGTCCATGGATTATACACACTCTGACCCTTCCACCATGGCTAGCCTCTCTAGTACCGCGCAAATTTCGCTAGTACCATAAACCCACCATTTACCTTCCTCAAAACAGCCACCATACCTACCTATTATGGCATTTCCATAGCCATTCTGAGATACATTGCCATGCAACTTTCCACCGTTCCGTTTATTATGACACGCTTCATCATTGTCATATTGCTTTGCATGATTAGGTAGTTGACATCGTATTTGTGGCAAAGCCACTGTTCATAATTCTTTCATACACGTCACTCTTGATTCATTGCACATCCCAGTACACCGCCGGAGGCATTCATATAGAGTCATATCTTGTTCTTAGTATCGAGTTGTAATTCTTGAGTTGTAAGTAAATAAAAGTGTAATAGTCATCATTATTAGAGCATTGTCCCATGTGAGGAAAGGATGATGGAGACTATGATTCCCCCATAAGTCGAGATGAGACTCCAGATGAAAAATAAAAAAATACGAAAAAAGAGGCCATAAAAAAAAGAGAAGGCCCCAAAAAAACAAAAAAAAATGAGAGAAAAAGAGAGAAGGGGCAATGCTACTATCCTTTTACCGCACTTGTGCTTCAAAGTAGCACCATGATCTTCATGATAGAGAGTCTCCTATGTTGTCACTTTCATATACTAGTGGGAATCTCTCATTATAGAACTTGGCTTGTATATTCCAATGATGGGCTTCCTCAAAATGCCCTAGGTCTTCGTGAGCAAGCGAGTTGGATGCAGACCCACATAGTTTCTTTTTGAGCTTTCATACACTTATAGCTCTAGGGCATCCGTTGCATGGCAATCCCTACTCACTCACATTGATATCTATTGATGGGCATATCCATATCCCGTTGATACGCCTAGTTGATGTGAGACCATCTTCCTCCTTTTTGTCTTCTCCACAACCACCACTCTATTCCACCTATAGTGTTATGTCCATGGCTCACGCTCATGTATTGTGTGAAAGTTTAAAAAGTTTGAGAATACTAAAGCATGAAACAATTGCTTGGCTTGTCATCGGGGTTGTGCATGATTTGAGTATTTTGTGTGATGAAGATGGAGCATAGCCAGAGTGTTATGTCCATGGCTCACGCTCATGTATTGTGTGAAAGTTTAAAAAGTTTGAGAATACTAAAGCATGAAACAAATTCTTGGCTTGTCATCGGGGTTGTGCATGATTTGAGTATTTTGTGTGATGAAGATGGAGCATAGCCAGACTATATGATTGTGTAGGGATAAGCTTTCTTTGGCCATGTTATTTTGAGAAGACATGATTGCTTTGTTAGTATGCTTGAAGTATTATTATTTTTATGTCAATATTAAACATTTGTCTTGAATCTTATGGATATGAATATTCATGCCACAATAAAGAGAATTACATTGAAAAATATGTTAGGTAGCATTCCACATCAAAAATTCTGTTTTTTATCATTTACCTACTTGAGCACGAGCAGGAATTAAGCTTGGGGATGCTTCATACGTCTCCAACGTATCTATAATATTTGATTGTTCATGCTATTATATTATAAACCTTGTATGTTTTATATGCATTTATATGATTTTTGGGACTAACCTATTAACCTAGAGCCCAGTGCCAGTTTCTCTTTTTTCCCTTGTTTTTGAGTATCGCAGAAAAGGAAAACCAAACGGAGTCCAATTGACGTGAAATTTCATGCATATCATTTTTGGACCAGAAGAAGCCCACGGAGTACCGGAGATGGGCCAGAAGAGCCCCGAAGCCACCACGAGGGTGGGGGCATGCCCCCCTATCTCGTGGCCGCCTCGGTGACCCCCTGACTCATTCCCGATGCCAAAACCTCTTATATATGCTCAAACTTCTAGAACATAACCTAGATCGGGAGTTCCACCACCACAAGCCTCTGTAACCACCGAAAACCAATCTAGACCCGTTCCGGCACTCTGCCGGAGGGGGGAATCCCTCTCCGGTGGCCATCTTCATCATCCCGACGCTCTCCATGACGAGGAGGGAGTAGTTCACCCTTGAGGCTGAGGGTTTGTACCAGTAGCTATGTGTTTGATATCTCTCTCTCTTTCTCGTGTTCTTGACATGGCACGATCTTGATGTACCACGAGCTTTGCTATTATAGTTGGATCTTATGATGTTTCTCCCCCTCTATCTCCTTGTCATTAATTGAGTTTTCCCTTTGAAGTTATCTTATCGGTTTGAGTCTTTAAGGATTTGAGAAGACTTGATGTATGTATTGCATGTGCTTATCTGTGGTGACAATGGGATATTCACGTGATCCACTTGATGTATGTTTTGGTAATCAACTTGCGAGTTCTGTGACCTTGTGAACTTATGCATAGGGGTTGGCACACGTTTTCGTCTTGACTCTTCGGTAGAAACTTTGGGGCACTCTTTGAAGTTCTTTGTGTTAGTTGAATAGATGAATCTGAGATTGTGTGATGCATATCGTATAATCATACCCGCGGATACTTAAGGTGACATTGGAGTATCTAGGTGACATTAGGGTTTTGGTTGATTTGTGTCTTAAGGTGTTATTTTACTACGAACTCTAGGGTTGTTTGTGACACTTATAGGGATAGCCCAATGGATTGATCGAAAAGAATAACTTTGAGGTCGTTTCATACCCTACAATAAGCTCTTCGTTTGTTCTCCACTATTAGTGACTTTGGTGTGACTCCTTGTTGCATGCTGAGGGATAGTTATATGATCCGATTATGTTATTATCGTTGAGAGAACTTGCACTAGTGAAAGTATGTACCCTAGGCCTTGTTTCGAAGCAATGCAATACCATTTGTGCTCATTTTTATCATTAGTTACCTTGCTGTTTTTATATTTTCAGATTACAAAAACCTATATCTACCATCCATATTGCACTTGTATCACCATCTCTTCACCGAACTAGTGCACCTATACAATTTACTATTGTATTGGGTGTGTTGGGGACACAAGAGACTCTTTGTTATTTGGTTGCAGGGTTGTTTGAGAGAGACCATCTTCATCCTACGTCTCCCACGGATTGATAAACCTTAGGTCATCCACTTGGGGAAAATTTGCTATTGTCATACAAACCTCTGCACTTGGAGGCCCAACAATGTGTAACACTCCAAAATTTTTGATTTGGTTTTTATCAAATTCTTTATTTAATTGGGAGGAGGTCATTTAATTTTTTTCTTCTAAAAGACTCTCCTTCTCAAAATTTTCATTTGTGACAAGTATTTTTTTTGGGTTCTTCCCAATCTTGATCTTTGGTCTTAAGGGTTTTTCATCTTGTGTTGGCTCAACACAAATAACATTGGAAGGTTTCTGCAATCCTTTTTATTAAAAATAATTCCAATAGAATTATGGATTTATTATTCCCCATTCAGAAAGTATCCTCTTGCCATGGCCTACGTAGAAAATTTTCTTCCAATACCCACCTCCCCACTTTGGGTCAAGCCAAGCATCCTATTCCAACAAGTCTCAACTTCTTTTAGTTTTTATTCTATTTATTTTATCCTCAAAACCATTTTCTGTCATTTATTTGGGCCTTGATGATTTACAAAGGAACCACCAGATTTCCTTTGAGTCTTGGTCCCAAATAAACTCCTCTGGCTAGTCCTTAGTACCCTCAACCTAGATCCAACAAGATCTGCTAGTCCACAGTTCAAAATTTTCAAAATTTGCTTGCTGCAAGTTTGGACCAGATTTGCCATTTTTGGTGATATTCATTCTTTTTCTCCCCCTAAAAATTTGAGATAAATCAGGCAGCCTCTAGATGCATCAAGAGACCACTTCACCAAGTCCCAGCACCAGAATTTTTTTTCACGTGCTCAAAACATTTCGTCAAACAGTTGATGTGCACTGTTTCTGTTCAAATTCAGAAAATTCAGTGTTTCAGTTCAGAGACAGTGTCGTTTTCTATAGAAATGCGGCGTCAATCTCGCCAGTGCACGCGTTGGCGCCTTGCTCCCTGCTCCTCCTTCTTATCTAGTGCGCCGCACGGTCGTTTGGACGGGCGCAAGCATCAGTGGTGATGTGTCTCACCAACGCCGACATCTTTCGCGGTGGCAGAGCCGCCCGTGGCGGTTAGCAGGAACCCGCCCTGCCATACGGTGCCGTCCAGCACTGCCTAAACCACCAGAAGCCTCCGCGTGGCCGTCCTCTTCCCCGTGCATGCTGCAGCACAGTCACCATGGCCTGTGAGGACGTTCCGTCGAAACCACGGGAGCAAATCAAATCCGACCAAGGTTAGCCGTTGTATGGAGCCAGTGGACCAACCGCAGCTGCCCAGTCACCTAAACCTCCTGCCCGACCACTGCCTCATCGTAATCGCTCGCTGGAGAAATCTCGTCCTCGGCAACCGCCTTGGGCCAGCTATAAAAGGAGGCCCCGAGCTCATTCTCGACCCAGTACCCCCCCTCCTCGCCTCAGAACCTCGCCACGCTCATCAGCAGGCCTCGGGAGAGCCTTCTTCCCTGACTCCGGCCTCCCCGATCCGCTTCGGGCTCCGGCAAGGTTCTCTCTGGTGAGGGCACCCCCGCCTCCCAAACCTTGCCAGTAGCCTCCTAGTGCACCCACTCTTCTAACCCGAGCCCCAATTTGATGTTTGCAGCCCTCCTCTGCGAGATCCATCACCGCCCGAACCACCGTCCGCCGGAGTGGACGCTGCCGTCGACGTGGTGCTCGCCGACGACCACCTCCACCACCCACAGACACGGGGGAGCTCCATGAGTCCGTAGGTACCATCCCCTCCCCCTACCTCGCCGTGGATCGACGACGGCGACCACCGCAAGCCACGGGCGCCGGTGGACTCTGTTTTGATTTTTAAACCTGACGGGTTGGACCCCCTCGTCAGCCTCTCCCCTTCTATTCAAACCGTTTTCTGTTGGCGCCTTCGGCCCGTATGTGTTTTCTACTCTGGAAGGCGTATTCCAACCGAAGCGTTTTCTATGTTTCTAAACTAGCCCCTGGAAAGATTCTGTTTCATCACAGATTAGTCCCTGGACTAAAACCTTAATAACTTTTAAATAAAAGATGATTTTGAGTTGATTCTTGTTCTGTAATCTTTATTTTTCTATCTAGTTTTTTATCATATTTATTTGAAAAATATTTGGAAACAATTTTATGCACACACAGTATTTACGTTAGTATCCAATTTCTTTTATACCGTAGATACCGAAGGAGGTGACGGAACCGCAAACTTCACCGAGCTAGACTCCGACTACTCCGAAGCAGGCAAGCATGTTTGAACCTTTGATATGATGAGTGTTTTGCATGTTTGCTTGAGTAGTTTCCTCATGGCATGTTTACATAAGCATTAGGGAATGTTATATTTTATGCAAGGCAAGCTACAAGTCAGCGTCGAAGTTTGATGTGTCCTTATGATGGTGAGATAACCTGGTCATGTGGTGGCATGATAGGTTGTAAGCTGGTATTGTTGAAGCATGCCAGCCTTTTGTCAACCGTGTAACACCAGTATCAACATGGATCAAGTCTTGTTCCCTTCCGTGCTACCACATGTTTTCTGCAAAGGATACGGTTTAGTAAGTTGAAAACCTCTTTCCTTGTACACGCCAAATAGAGGGGCCGTGATGAGGGTTCCATGGCCCTAGATTAAAGCCCGTCATCCGGTCAGGGGGCATGGGTGTTTCTGGTTGGGACCGAGAGGGGGGCACCCCTTAGAGCGCGCGATATAAATTTGATCCCATGCTATTCAAGGTTTTGGCCTCCCTGTCTTAAAGTTTTTCTTGAACATTACCTAGGGTGATTCCTGGCAGCGGAATGTGGAATGGGTGTGTACTGGTTAGATGTGTTTCTTCTAAAATACCGTAAATGGAAATAGTCCTATGTGACTACTGAAATCCGTTGGCTGTGCGTAAAGAGTACAAACTCTACAGAGTCATAACCAGTCAAGTAACCATATCCGTGGTCAAGGACCTCGATCATCACATCAGTGTCAGTCTTCGTGTCAGTCTCAGTGACAGTATCCGGAGAGAGAGCATGAAACCAGGAATGGTAAACCCCGCGGAATGTTATTCTTATGAATGGACTAACCAGTTTATTATTATGTACCAAGTATTCCTTGGGATGATGTTACTTTCATGAGCTACTTGAATTCGACTGACGAAATATAAGCCCTTTATGTGATGTCGCTCAAACGTCCGACTGTGGCATTCCTGTTATTTACTTTTGATATAAGCCCTTTATGCGATGTCGCTTAGACATCCTACTGTGGCATTCTTGTTATTTACTTTTGATATAAGCCCTTTATGCGATGTCGCTCAGACATCCGACTGTGGCATTCTTGTTATTTACTTTTGATATAAGCCCTTTATGTGATCTCGCTCAGACATCCGACTATGGCATTCTTGTTATTTACTTTGGATATAAGCCTTTTATGTGATGTCGCTCAGACGTCCGACTGTGGCATCCTTGTTATATACTTCATTTATAAGCCATTTTCGAGATGTCGCTTAGACGTCCGACTATGGCACGCACTATCATTTACATTCCATATAAGCCCTTTATGTGGTGTCGCCCTAACGCCCGACTACGACATGTTAATTTATTTTTACCTTTCGAGGCGTCGCTTCAGACACCCGATCGGTCTTCAGCTATTTTATTGGGATTTCGGGAGGGCTACCGCCTGACTTCCTTTTATTTATCGTGCAGTGCAAATTTATTATCTTTGTGTGCATTACTAATCTGCTCATGTGCATCATGTTTGCATTTGTTATATCTTATGTCCAAACTGTCTTGCGAGTACATTCAAAGTACTCACCTGGCTTGTTGATTTGGCCAGATGTTGACGAAGGCGATCTTATGGATGAAGAGTTCGATAGCGATTCCGACGCCTAGAGGAGTCCCAGTCAGTCCCGTGTGATCCTGGATTTGGCCACTTGTATTATATACGCTTCCACTACCTAAATAAATTCATTGAGCCTCACTCCGGCGCTCGATGAGCTGTAAGATTTTGGAGTCATGTCACCCACTTCACTGTGACATATCCACCACCACCTTTATTACGAGTCAGTAGTTATGCCACCATACCCCCTTTGTGTCATATCCGCCTTTATGTATAATATCGGCGTTCTTGTAATAAATTGTTGAGGATCCTTAGCTCAACCTTGTATAATATTTAGTACTTCTGGATTTCTGTATCAAGGATTTGTCTGCCAGTAAGGAGGATTCTTCTTTACTGGTCTGATAAAATGGTCGGTTTTTCAATAAATGTTTTATTGAAAATCCGGTCATGACACAACGTCTACTAGAAGAAGGTTGTGTAGTAGACATCACAAGATTACCCAAGTTACTAAGAGCAAGGGTGCAAATTCTAGTAAAGAGGATCTTAAGATGATTAGTATCCATCCGGATTTTATTGAAGTTATAAGAGATCCCTTTGGCAAGAATGAATTCTTTAAATTTGTTCCCAAGAGTATTGTCATTGAAAACCTCTATGATAAATCTTTAAGGAATTCTAAGTGTTTGATTGAAGAGTTGAACAAAGATGACAAAACTTATATCCTTGCTTTAAGGAATTCTTTAAATTTGATTGAAGAGCATTCTTGTTATTTACTTTTGATATAAGCCCTTTATGCGATGTCGCTCAGACATCCGACTGTGGCATTCTTGTTATTTACTTTTGATATAAGCCCTTTATGTGATCTCGCTCAGACATCCGACTGTGGCATTCTTGTTATTTACTTTGGATATAAGCCCTTTATGTGATGTCGCTCAGACGTCCGACTGTGGCATCCTTGTTATATACTTCATTTATAAGCCATTTTCGAGATGTCGCTTAGACGTCCGACTATGGCACGCACTATCATTTACATTCCATATAAGCCCTTTATGTGGTGTCGCCCTAATGCCCGACTGCGACATGTTACTTTATTTTTACCTTTCGAGGCGTCGCTTCAGACACCCAATCGGTCTTCAGCTATTTTATTGGGATTTCGGGAGGACTACCGCCTGACTTCCTTTTATTTATCGTGCAGTGCAAATTTATTATCGGAGTGTGCATTACTAATCTGCTCATGTGCATCATGTTTGCATTTGTTATATCTTATGTCCAAATTGTCTAACGAGTACATTCAAAGTACTCACCTGGCTTGTTGATTTGGCCAGATGTTGAGAAGGCAATCTTATGGATGAAGAGTTCGATAGCGATTCCGACGCCTAGAGGAGTCCCAGTCAGTCCCGTGCGATCCTGGATTTGGCCACTTGTATTATATATGCTTCCGCTACCCAAATAAATTCATCGAGCCTCACTCCAACGCTCGATGAGCTGTAAGATTTTGGAGTCATGTCACCCACTTCACTGTGACATATCCACCACCACCTTTATTACGAGTCAGTAGTTATGCCACCATACCCCCTTTGTGTCATATCCGCCTTTATGTATAATATCGGCGTGCTTGTAATAAATTGTTGAGCAGCCTTAGCTCAACCTTGTATAATATTTAGTACTTCTGGATTTCTGTATCAAGGATTTGTCTGCAAGTAAGGAGGATTCTTCTTTACTGGTCTGCTAAAATGGTCGGTTTTTCAATAAATGTTTTATTGGAAATCCGGTCATGACAACCTTGGTATCAGAGCCAGGCTAACTGTAGGAAGCCACTAGGTGCGATCGCTAATCAGTTATTAGCGTATTAAGTGCTATTGTAAGCATTTTGCAAATGTAGCAATTTTCTGTTAGTCATCATAAATTTATGATTTGACTATTCAGAATTTTTGTCTACCTTTGTAGATGGCTGGCAGCGACTGTGAGTCACAGGTGTTCGCCAATGTACCTGAGGGGTTTGTCAAGCTTCTCGTTTCCATCACCAAGGTCGCGATCGGGCCATCAACTCGTCCGGAGTTCACACTCTACCAGCACAAGATTAGCGACAGCGTGTCTATGTACCAGGCCGCGATGCAATTCAAGGGAGGACATTATGAGACACGCCGCTTCTGATTTGTGGGAAGGGCCATGCCTACGGAGAGGCATGCCATGCAGATGGCTGCCCGTGAGGCGATAGCCCGTCTCTGGGATGCTCTTCCTTCGATGAAGACTCGTCGCTACCGCTACCTCCCATGCCATGTGCCATACACTTGTCACTATGCGTTCGCTTACGCTAGGGGAGAGAGAGATGAGGCTATTGAAATGTTGGTTGAGTATCTCAAGGCTCTTGAGGCAGCTTTTGATAACCTCGTGGACGACCTTGTGGCTGCTCGTATGGACTTTGTTCAGGGCTGTTCCGCCAACAAGAGGGAGCTCCTCCATACAGCACCACCACTAACTTACGTCTCGTCCTCAGCCTCCTATGCACCTGCCATCTTAGCCACCGCTCGCCGCCTGCCTACTACTGAGGAGTTTGACCAAGTCATTGCCCCTACTCCAGTCCATGCTGCACCACCAGCCGCGCCTGCACCAGCTCCTCAAACTAGTACTTCGCGCCTGGAGCCTATTAGTGAGGAGGAGGTTGAGTCTCCAGCATCACTGGGTCTTACCCTCGACAGGCAACAGGAAGTTTTTACCATCTCCGACTGAGTGTGCCTAGTAGCCGTGTGATGTACCAGCTTGTATGATATGTTCATATGTATATAGGTTTGGTAAGAAGTAGTTTGTGTGCGCATCATGTAGGAACTCGAAGAAGTGCACTAGCCTAAATAACATGTCAGGAATGTGTACGCACATCCTGAGTGATGTATTGTATAAGTACGACTTGCGTGTAAAATATGTACTGAGCGGTCCTTCTCCATGCGCAACCAAGTATTTTCTTGAAAAAATTTGGAGTTCTTAAAATTTCCCCCTTTGCAATATTAATTATTTTTTCCACTCAGTTTTTCTCATGAATTCTGCAAAAACACCCCAGAGTGGAAAATGCCTCGTCCCTCGACTCGTTCTATGCCAAGTCCGCCTGAAGAAAATTATGGAACCCAAACAAGTAACAATTTCACACAGGGGCAGTCAAGTCAGCAAGGCAGTGAAACATCATTTTCTCAAGTATGCCGCCTTTATGAGCAAAGCCAGCAGCAGCATCAAGAAATGATAAACCATGTGATCAATATTGGAAATCACCGTGAACCATATCAGCAGCATTCCAAATTGTCTGAACTACCAAAGACACGTCCCCCAACGTTCTCTCACACCGATAGACCTCTTGAGGCCGATGATTGGCTTCGAGACATTGAAAGGAAGTTAATTATTGCACAGTGTTCGGACCGTGAGAAGGTACTTTATGCACCTCACGGGAGCAGCTGCATCATGGTGGGAAAATTTCCTACACATGCACCCCAATGAAAATAATATCACCTGGGGAGAATTTAAAGAAGGTTTTCGTGGGGCGCATATTCCCAGAAGTATTATGAAGATCAAGAAAAGGGAGTTTGATGACCTCAAGCAGAGAAGCATGACAGTGACTGAGTACAATAGTCAGTTTACTCAATTATCTCGTTATGCTAACGAAGAGCATATGACTGAAAATAAAAAGATGGAAAAATTTCTGGACGGTCTGGCACCAGCACTTAAATGCCAGCTGGTCGTACACACCTTTCCGGATTTCAAAACTCTTGTGGACAAAGCTATTACATTGGAAAATGAGCGCCGCAGCTTGGAGGATTTTCGCAAGCGCAAAAGGGACAAGACTACTCATGCTCGCAACAACCGGAACAAGACTGATCTTCAGAAAATTGGAGCGAACAAATCCACAACCATTGTTCCACGCCCAAACAAAAAATTTCACGCAAGAGACAAGGATTTTACATATCGCCCAGGTGTTACTTGCTTCGCTTGTGGAGAGGAAGGACACTATGCCAAATAGTGCCCAAAGCCAAGAAACTCGGCCCCCAAGCCGAACAACAGTGGGAATAATTCAACACCCAAGCGTAACAACTTCAACCCCAATAACAATCACAAGAAGGGTCACTTGAACCATGTGACCAAGGAGGAAGCACAGGATGCCCCGGATATCGTACTCGGTACGTTCCCTGTCAACACAATACCTGCCATGGTTTTGTTTGATTCTGGAGCTTCTCACTCGTTCATTTCAAAGAAATTTGCTTTGCAACAAGATTTTTCGATGCTTCCCTTGGGAAAATCCATGACCATCAAGTCCCCCGGGATTAAGCAAATCAGTCAGAGTTACTGCCAAGGTGTGGTTATTGAGATCGAGGGACTAAAGTTTCAGGAAAACCTCATTGTATTGGAAAATAAGGGGCTGGATGTTATCCTAGGAATGGACTGGTTAACCACCAACTAGGGATTTATCGAATGCTTCAATTGGACTGTAATTCTTACTCATCATCACGGGAAGACGATAAAAGTTGTAGCTTAAGAAAGACCAATATCACGGCAACCAAAGTTGAACAAGGTGGACATTTCAGAGTTAAGAAAAGTTCGAGTGGTATGTGAGTTCCCTGACGTATTTCCCGAAGAACTACCAGGCATGCCACCAGACCGGGAAATAGAGTTCATCATTGAACTAGCACCTGGAACCACCCCCATTTACAAGAAACCTTATAGAATGGCACCCTCCGGGTTGGTAGAATTAAAGAAGAAAATAAAAGAATTACTGGACAAAGGATTTATACGGGCGAGCTCCTCACCTTGGGATTCACCAGTATTATTTGCCAAGAAAAAGGATGGGACACTGAGATTATGTATAGACTATCGAGCCCTCAACATGGTCACCATCAAAAACAAATGTCCGATGCCACGGAGAAATGATTTGACCAGCTCGCACAAGCCAAGGTCTTCTCAAAAATTGATTTAAGGTTGGGGTATCATCAATTAAAAGTACGGACAGAAGATATCCCTTAGACAACATTCACCTCCAGATACGGATTATATGAGTTTACAATTATGCCGTTTGGACTAACAAACGCGCCCGCATATTTTGTTCACCTCATGAACAAAGTGTTTATGAAATTTATGGACAAATTTGTTGTGGTGTTCATTGATGATATTCTGGTATACTCTAAGACCCCAGAAGAACATGCTGAACATCTCAGAATTGTACTGGGAGAATTAAGGAAACATAAGTTATACGCCAAATTCAGCAAATGCGAATTTTGGTTAAGACAGGTTGGTTTTCTAGGCCACGTATTGACACAAGAAGGTGTTGCCGTGGACCCAGAAAAAGTCAAGGCCGTACTTGGCTGGAAACCACAAGCCAACGTAACAAATGTACGAAGTTTCCTAGGGATGGCTGGATATTACCGAAGGTTTATTGAGGGGTTCTCCACCATAGCAAAACCAATGACACAGTTACTCAAGAAGGATAAGAAATTTGTATGGACTGAAGCTTGCGAGGAAAGTTTCCAAGAACTCAAAAGGAAGTTAACAACAGCACCAGTATTGGTTGTACCAGACATACATCAAAGTTTTGAAGTATATTGTGACGCATCCCGGAAAGGCCTTGGATGCGTACTAATGCAAGAAGGCAAGGTGGTCGCATACGCTTCCAGGAAACTACGAAAGCATGAAGAAAATTATCCTACCCATGACTTGGAATTGGCAGCAGTCATTCATGCACTCAAAGAGTGGAGGCACTTTTTGCTTGGAAATCGTTGTGAAATATAAACGGACCATAAAAGCCTCAAATATATTTTCACACAACCCGAACTCAATTTACGACAACGACGCTGGTTGGAATTAGTGAAAGATTATGATGTTGGCATTCATTACCATCCAGGAAAGGCGAATGTAGTGGCAGATGCTCTTAGTCGAAACCCCAGCTCGGGCAACGACAGTCTATAGAACTTGAGACCTGAATTTCAGCAGGAGTTCACCAAACTCAACTTGGTGATGGTCACTGAAGGCACTGTGTTAAATTTGGAATTACAGCCCACCCTAATGGAACAGATCAAGAAGGCTCAACATGGACACCCCAGCATCGAAGGCATAAAAAGAAAAGTGAGTCTGGGCAAGGCCTCGGAATTCGTCGTAGACGATAAGGGGATATTATGGTATGGAGACAGACTTTGCGTGCCAAATATAGAGGACCTCAAACAGGAAATTCTAGCCGAAGGCCACACCGCTCCATATTCAATCCACCCTGGAGGAACCAAAATGTACAAGGACCTTCAGGAAAGATTTTGGTGGCACCGTATGAAGAGGGATATAGCCACATTCATTGCATGTTGTGATTCATGTCAGTGCATTAAAGCCGAGCACCAAAAACTAGCAGGACTATTACAGCCAAACAGGATACCTGAGTGGAAATGGGACGAAATTGGAATGGATTTTATTGTTGGACCACCTCGGTCACGACACAGAAATGATGCCATATGGGTCATCATAGATACATTAACTAAGGTGGCACATTTCATCCCCGTAAAGACAACCCACACCACTCAGAAGCTTGCCAAACTTTTATCTCTCCCGTATAGTTTGTCTGCATGGAATTCCAAAGACTATAATATCCGATAGAGGCACCCAATTCATCTCTAGATTTTGGGATCATTTACAACAAGCTCTGGGAACTCAACTAGTATTCAGTACAGCATACCACCCCCAGACTGGAGGACAAACTAAACGTGTGAACCAAATTTTAGAGGACATGCTAAGAGCATGTGTTCTCACCTATGGAACCAGTTGGGAAGAAAGCTTACCGTATTCCGAGTTCGCATACAACAACATTTACCAAGCCAGTCTACAAATGGCACCTTTTGAAGCATTGTACGGGCGAAGATGCCGTACCGCATTAAATTGGTCAGAAGCAGGAGACAGTCGTATCTTCGACCCCGACATGCTCAAGGAAGCCAAGGAAAAAGTTAGACTAATCAGGGATCGACTCAAGACAGCCCAGAGCCGACAAGAGAGTTATTACGATCTAAAGCATCGTGAAGTCAGCTTTGAACCCAGTGAATATGTGTATCTACGAGTATGTCCTATGAGGGGCCTGCAACGATTCAAAGTTAAAGGAAAGCTAGCACCATGGTTTATTGGACCCTTCTGTGTGGTTACACGAAGAGGCACAGTGGCCTACCAGCTAGACCTACGCAAAGAAATATCAGACGTCAACGACGTGTTCCACATCTCACAGTTGAGGAAATGTGTAAGCAACCCAGAAAAGCATGTATCTCACGAGAACATTGACATGCAACCAGACCTCACCTACGCGGAACGTCCCATAAAAATATTGGAGGAATCCGAAAGGAGGACCCATCAGAAAACAAGTAAGTTTTTCAAGGTTCAGTGGAGCAATCACACCGAGGATGAAGCAACATGGGAAAGAGAGGATTTCCTTCGGGCAGAGTACCCACACCTATTTGAGGATCAGCCGAAATCTCGAGGACGAGATTTTTCCTAAGGGGGTAGGTGTTGTAACACTCCAAATTTTCTGATTTGGTTTTATCAAATTCTTTATTTAATTGGGAGGAGGTCATTTAATTTTTTTCTAAAAGACTCTCCTTCTCAAAATTTTCATTTGTGACAAGTATTTTTTGGGGCTCTTCCAAATCTTGATCTTTGGTCTTGAGGGTTTTTCATCTTGTGTTGGCTCAACACAAATAACATTGGAAGGTTTTTGCAATCCTTTTTATTAAAAAGAATTCCAATAGAATTATGGATTTATTCTTCCCCATTCAGAAAGTATCCTCTTGCCATGGCCTATGTAGAAAATTTTCTTCCAATACCCACCTCCCCACTTTGGGTCAAGCCAAGCATCCTATTCCAGCAAGTCTCAACTTCTTTTAATTTTTTATTCTATTTATTTTATCCTTAGAACCATTTTCTGTCATTTATTTGGGCCTTGATGATTTACAAAGGAACCACCAGATTTCCTTTGAGTCTTGGTCCCAAATAAACTCCTCTGGCTAGTCCTTAGTACCCTCAACCTAGATCCATCAAGATCTGCTAGTCCACAGTTCAAATTTTTCAAAATTTGCTTGCTGCACGTTTGGACCAGATTTGCCATTTTTGGTGAAAATCATTCTTTTTCTCTCCCTAAAAATCTGAGATAAAACAGGCAGCCTCTAGATGCATCAAGAGACCATTTCACCAAGTCCCAGCTCCAGAATTTTTTTTCACGTGCTCAAAACATTTCGTCGAACAGTTGGTGTGCATTGTTTCTGCTCCAATTCAGAAAATTCAGTGTTTCAGTTTAGAGACAGTGTCGTTTTCTTCAGAACCGCGGCGTCAATCTCGCCAGTGCACGCGTTGGCGCCTTGCTCCCTGCTCCTCCTTCTTATCCAGTGTGCCGCACGGTCGTTTGGACGGGCGCAAGCGTCGGTGGCGACGTGTCTCGCCAACGCCGGCGTCTTCCATGATGGCAGAGCCGCCCGTGGCGGTCAGCAGGAACCCGCCCTGCCATACGGCGCCGTCCAGCACCACCCAAACCACCAGAAGCCTCTGCGTGGCCATCCTCTTCCCCATGCGTGCTACAACACAGTCACCGTGGCCTGAGAAGTGCAGAGCGCGCTCTCTGCCGCCGACGAGCCCGTGAGGCCGTTCCGTCGAAACCATGGGAGCAGATCAAATCCGACCAAGGTTAGCCGTTGGATGGAGCCAGTGGACCAGTCCGCAGCTGCCCAGTCACCTAAACCTCCTGGCCGACCACTGCCTCACCGTAATCGCTCGCCGGAGAAATCCTGTCCTCGGCAACCACCTTGGGCCGGCTATAAAAGGAGGCCCCGAGCTCGTTCTCGACCCAGCACCTCCCCCTCCTCACCTCAGAACCTCGCCACGCTCATCAGAAGGCCTCGGGAGAGCCTTCTTCCCAGACTCCGGCCGCCCCGATCCGCTTCGGGCTCCGGCAAGGTTCTCTCTGGTGAGGGCACCCCCGCCTCCCAAACCTTGCCAGCAGCCTCCTAGTGCACCCACTCTTCTAACCAGAGCCCCATTTTGACGTTTGCAGCCCTCCTCGGCGAGATCCATCACCGCCCGAACCACCGTCCACCGGAGTGGAGGCCGCCGTCGACGTGGTGCTCGCCGACGACCACCTCCACCACCCACAGACGCGGGAGAGCTCCATGAGTCCGTAGGTACCATCCCCTCCCCCTACCTCGCCGTGGATCGATGCTGGCGACCACCGCAAGCCTCGGGCGCCAGTGGACTCTGTTTTGATTTTCAAACCTCACGGGTGGGACCCCCTCGTCAGCCTCTCCCCTTCTATTCAAACCGTTTTCTGTTGGCGCCTTCGGACCATATGCGTTTTCTACTCTGGAAGGCGTATTCCAACCAAAGCGTTTTCTGTGTTTCTAAGCTAGCCCCTGGAAAGATTCTGTTTCATCACAGATTAGTCCCTGGACTAAAACCTTAATAACATTTAAACAAAAGATGATTTTGAATTGATTCTTTTTATGTCATCTTTATTTTTCTATCTAATTTTTTATCATATTTATTTGAAAAATATTTGGAAATAATTTTATGCACACATGGTATTTACGTTAGTATCCAATTTCTTTTATACCGTAGATACCGAAGGAGGTGACGGAACCGCAAACTTCACCGAGCTAGACTCCGACTACTCCGAAGCAGGCAAGCATGTTTGAACCTTTGATATGATGAGTGTTTTGCATGTTTGCTTGAGTAGTTTCCTCATGGCATGTTTACATAAGCATTAGTGAATGTTATATTTTATGCAAGGCAAGCTACAAGTCAGCGTCGAAGTTTGATGTTTCCTTATGATGGTGAGATAACCTGGTCATGTGGTGGCATGATAGGTTGTAAGCTGGTATTGTTGAAGCATGCCAGCCTTTTGTCAACCGTGTAACACCAGTATCAACGTGGATCAAGTCTTGTTCCCGTTCGTTCCCTTTCGTTCTACCACATGTTTTCTGCAAAGGATACGGTTTAGTAAGTTGCAAACCTCTTTCCTTGTACACACCAAATAGAGGGGTCGTGATGAGGGTTCCATGGCCCTGGATTAAAGCCCCTCATCCGGTCAGGGGGCATGGGTGTTTCCGGTTGGGACCGAGAGGGGGGCACCCCTTAGAGCGCGCGATATAAATTTGATCACTTGCTATTTGAGGTTGTGGCCTCCCCGTCTTAAAGTTTTTTGTTGAACGTTGCCTAGGGTGATTCCTGGCAGCGGAATGTGGAATGGGTGTGTACTGGTTAGATGTGTTTCTTCTAAAATACCGTAAATGGAACTAGTCCTATGTGACTACTAAAATCCGCTGGCTGTGGGTAAAGAGTACAAACTCTGCAGAGTCATAACCAGTCAAGTGACCATATCCGTGGTCAAGGACCTCGATCATCAATCAGTGTCAGTCTTCGTGTTAGTCTCAGTGTCAGTCTCAATGACAGTCTCTGGAGAGTGAGCATGAAACCGGGAATGGTAAACCCGACAGAATGTTATTCTTATGAATGGACTAACCAGTTTATTATTATGTACCAAGTATTCCTTGGGATGATGTTACTTTCATGAGCTACTTGAATTCGAATGACGAAATATAAGCCCTTTATGTGATGTCGCTCAGACGTCCGACTGTGGCATTCCTGTTATTTACTTTTGATATAAGCCCTTTATGCGATGTCGCTCAGACATCCGACTCTGGCATTCTTGTTATTTACTTTTGATATAAGCCCTTTATGCGATGTCGCTCAGACATCCGACTGTGGCATTCTTGTTATTTACTTTTGATATAAGCCCTTTATGTGATCTCGCTCAGACATCCGACTGTGGCATTCTTGTTATTTACTTTGGATATAAGCCCTTTATGTGATGTCGCTCAGACGTCCGACTGTGGCATCCTTGTTATATACTTCATTTATAAGCCATTTTCGAGATGTCGCTTAGACGTCCGACTGTGGCACGCACTATCATTTACATTCCATATAAGCCCTTTATGTGGTGTCGCCCTGATGCCCGACTACGACATGTTAATTTATTTTTACCTTTCGAGGCGTCGCTTCAGACACCCGATCGGTCTTCAGCTATTTTATTGGGATTTCGGGAGGGCTACCGCCTGACTTCCTTTTATTTATCGTGCAGTGCAAATTTATTATCTTTGTGTGCATTACTAATCTGCTCATGTGCATCATGTTTGCATTTGTTATATCTTATGTCCAAACTGTCTTGCGAGTACATTCAAAGTACTCACCTGGCTTGTTGATTTGGCCAGATGTTGACGAAGGCGATCTTATGGATGAAGAGTTCGATAGCGATTCCGATGCCTAGAGGAGTCCCAGTCAGTCCCGTGTGATCCTGGATTTGGCCACTTGTATTATATACGCTTCCACTACCTAAATAAATTCATCGAGCCTCACTCCGGCGCTCGATGAGCTGTAAGATTTTGGAGTCATGTCACCCACTTCACTGTGACATATCCACCACCACCTTTATTACGAGTCAGTAGTTATGCCACCATACCCCCTTTGTGTCATATCCGCCTTTATGTATAATATCGGCGTGCTTGTAATAAATTGTTGAGCAGCCTTAGCTGAACCTTGTATAATATTTAGTACTTCTGGATTTCTGTATCAAGGATTTGTCTGCCAGTAAGGAGGATTCTTCTTTACTGGTCTGATAAAATGGTCGGTTTTTCAATAAATGTTTTATTGAAAATCCGGTCATGACACAACGTCTACTAGAAGAAGGTTGTGTAGTAGACATCACAAGATTACCCAAGTTACTAAGAGCAAGGGTGCAACTTCTAGTAAAGAGGATCTTAAGATGATTAGTATCCACCCGGATTTTATTGAAGTTATAAGAGATCCCTTTGGCAAGAATGAATTCTTTAAATTTGTTCCCAAGAGTATTGTCATTGAAAACCTCTATGATAAATCTTTAAGGAATTCTATGTGTTTGATTGAAGAGTTGAACAAAGATGACAAAACTTATATCCTTGCTTTATGCCTAGCTAAGGGCGTAAAACTATAGCGCTTGTTGGGAGGCAACCCAATGAATAAAATTTATTTTTGCTTTTTGCTTTCTATTCTTGAGTGTTTGCACAATTATGCTACTATTATGATTGTGTTTTTTGTGTTTTAGTTAGTGTTTGTGCCAAGTAAAGCCTTTAGGATCTTCTTGGGCGATAGTTGTTTGATCTTGCTGAAAAAATATAAACTCTTGTGCTCACAAAAATAATTTTCATTTTTAACTAGAGGGTGATAAAATACCAATTCCTTTTGCAGTACATTAATATACAAATTTCTAGTTTGTCGTAATTTTTCATAGTATTTGGATTTACAGAAATATTTGGAATATCCAGATTGCCACAGACTGTTCTGTTTTTAACAGATTCTGTTTTCTTTGCGTTGTGTGTTTGTTTTGATGATTCTATGGTTTTCTTTGATGATTTTTTGCCATAGAAAAGTTGTAATACAGTAGATAATGCAAGAACAAAATATCAATTGGTTTGCTACAGTACTTATAGTAGTTATTTGCTTTATTATACTAACGGATCTCACAAAGGTTTTGTTGAGTTTTGTGTGATTGAAGTTCTCAAGTTTTGGGTTATCTTACGATGGATGAAGAATAAGGAGTAAGAAGAGCCTAAGCTTGGGGATGCCCCGGCATCCCAAGCTATTATCCAAAAGAGAGCAATCAACTAAGCTTGGGGATGCCCCGAGTGGCATCCCCTCTTTCTTCTAACAACCATCGATATTTTACTCGAAGCTATATTTTTATTCGTCACATACTATGTGTTTTGCTTGGAGCGTCTTGTATGATATGAGTATTTGCTTGTTTTATTTTGTGTTTTAAGTCTTGATTCCTTGCTGGACACACCTATTTGAGAGAGCCAGAATTATGTCATGACTTGTTAGAATTGCTCTCTATGCTTCACTTAAATTTTTATGAGCTATAGACTTGCTCTAGTGCTTCACTTATATCTTTTCGAGCATGGTGTGCTTTAGTATTTTTTAAGAAATGCTCTCTTGCTTCACTTAGATTTATTTGAGAGTTAGTAATTTTTTTAATAAATTCTCTCTTGCTTCACTTAAATTAATTTGAGAGAAAGAAATTTTATGCTCATGATCTTCACTTATATTTGCTTGAGCTTATCAAAAGCAACAAATGAAAATTAGTCCCAAAGTGATAGATATCCAAGAAGGATATAATAAAAACTTTCATGAAGATCATTGAAAAAAATAAACTTTATTATTACTAATAGTTTTGAGATATGATGATGTGATATGTGAGTCATGTTGATGAGTAATTATGCTTTAGTAAGAATATTGGTGTTAAGGTTTGTGATTCCCTATGCAAGAACGAACGTCAATAATTATGCAATGAAATTATATCCTACTTGTGGTGCATTATTCAGTGTTAATTATTCTTAATGCTCGCTTATGAGATTATTTGTTTCTTGGTTGGTCGCTTCTCAATCTTTTGCTAGCCTTCATTTTGCAATAAGTATGATCTCTACTTGTGCATCCAAATTCTTTTAAACCAGTTTTGCTACATGTGTCCATTATACCTACCTATATGCGGTACTCTTTTGTCGTTCTAAGCAAATTTGTATGTGCCATCTCTAATATTGAAAACAAATTTCTCTTTTGTGTACTCGTACCGCTCGTGAGGTGGTGAGGGGTGGCTAATATTTTCCATGCTAGATGTGTTGTTCTCACGATGAGTGTTTATTCACGTGTCATTACACGAGAGTAAGGCAAAAGTATTAGGGATGCCCAGTCCCGAAATGAAAAATGAATTTAGTTTATGTTGTCAAATAATATTCCTTGGAAAGTGTTGGTATGGAAGGCACCCGTGGATACGGTTAGCCATGGAAAGTGAAAGTATGGTGGAAAAAGGAATAAACTTTAATTTTTGTTTGGGAACCGCCTATGATATATCTAGCATGGAAAGTGTTGGGAACTCTAAGTTGTTTTGGTTGGTGGGAAAAGTATGCCTCTCAAAATGTTTTTATTTCGCAATTTTCGCTTTGAGCTCTAGCACCTCTACAAATCCCTAATTCCCTCCGCGAAGGGCCTTTCTTTTACTTTATGCAATTTTTATTTTTGAATTTGAGTCTCCTTCTTCTTTTATAAAAGCGGAGACTAGGAGGCACTATGATCATAGTCAATCATTGGGTGTAGTTAATATGCGAGTGTGTTTCATGAATGGATCAATGATTGAGCATGATGGGCTAGGGATAGCTTATTTTAACGTTGATATTTTGAAAGACATGGTTGCTTGTTGATATGCTTGAGTATTTAAGTTATCATGTCAAAACTAGACTATTGCTTTGAGCAATATAAAAGTCAAAATGTCCATGCTATAAAGAAAAGAATATGATATGACATGTTAGGCAGCATATTCCACATCAAAAAAATTTGTTTCTATCATTTACCTACTCGAGGATGAGCAGGAATTAAGCTTGGGGATGCTGATACGTCTCCAACGTATCTATAATTTTTTATTGTTCCATTCTGTTATATTATCAATCTTGGATGTTTTATAGTCATTTTATATCATTTTTTGGTACTAACCTATTGACATAGTGCCAAGTGCCCGTTGCTATTTTTTGCATGTTTTTTACATTGCGAGAAATCAATACCAAACGGAGTCCAAATGCAACGAAACTTCACGGAGATATTTTATGGACCGGAAGACACCCAATGGGCCAAGGCAGCGCCTGGGGGTGCTCCAAGGGGAGCACAACCAACCACGGCGCGCGAGGAGGCCCAGGCACACCCTGGTGGGTTGGTCCCACCTCGGGTGCCCCCCGGACCACCTCTTTGCCTATAAATACCCCAATATTCCAGAAACCCTAGGGGAGTCGACGAAAAATCAATTCCAGTCGCCGCAGAGTCTAGAACCACCAGATCCAATCTAGGCACCATCACGGAGGGGTTCACCACTTCCATTGGTGCCTCTCCGATGATGCATGAGTAGTTCTTTGTAGACCTTTGGGTCCGTAGTTAGTAGCTAGATGGCTTCCTCTCTCTCGTCTGATTCTCAATACAATGGTCTCTTGGAGATCCATATGATGTAACTCTTTTTGCGGTGTGTTTGTTGGGATCGGATGAACTTTGAGTTTATGATCAGATCTATCTTTTTATATCCATGAAAGTTATTTGAGTTTCTTTGATCTCTTACACGCATGATTTCTTATAGCCTCGTATTTCTTCTCTGATATTTGGGTTTTGTTTGGCCAACTTGATCTATTTATCTTGCAATGGGAAGAGGTGCTTTGTAGTGGGTTCGATCTTACGGTGCTTGATCCCAACGACAGAAGGGGAACCGACACGTATGTATCGTTGCTACTAAGGATAAAGCGATGGGGTCTATCTCTACATAGATATATCTTGTCTACATCATGTAATCGTTCTTATTGCATTACTCCATTTCCCCATGAACTTAATACACCAGATTCATGCTGGATAGCAGTCGATGTGTGGAGTAATAGTAGTAGATGCGGGCAGGAGTCGATCTACTAATCTTGGATGTGATGCCTATGTAATGATCATTGCCTGGATATCGTCATGATTATTTGAAGTTCTACCAATTGCCAATAGTAATTTGTTTGACCACTGTTTGCTATTTTTCTCGAGAGAAGCCACTAGTGAAACCTACGGCCCCCGGGTCTCTTTCTCATATTATTTGCCTTTGCGATCTACTTTTCCTTTCCTTTTATTTTCAGATCTATTAAACCAAAAATACAAAAATACCTTAATGCGTTTTATTCTTATTTATTTTATTTGGCGTTCGATCTATCAATCTAGTACAATTTATTTCACGTCCGTTTTCCTATCTTGGGGCGCCGCTACCCGAAAGGGATTGATAACCCCTTTTACACTTCAGGTTGCGAGTATTTGTTATTTGTGCACAGGGGCTGTTTACGTTGTGTTGCTTGGTTCTCCTACTGGTTCGATAACCTTTGTCTCACCACTGAGGGAAATACCTATCGTCGCTGTGCTGCATCATCCCTTGCTCTGTGGGGAAATACTGACGTAGCTTCAAGCCGCATCACTCCTGCATCAGGTGTGTCACCTAGCGGTGCATTAAGGTCATAATTCTTCTGTGCAGCAATGAGGATAATCCTCAAGTTAGGGACCTAATCCATGTAGTTGCTACCATCATCTTTCAACTTAGCTTTCCCTAGGAACGCATTAAAATTCAAGGGAACGGTAGCATGGGTCATTGATCTATAACATAGATATGCAAAAACTATTAAGACTAAGCTCATGATAAATTTTAGTTCAAATAATCAAATTACTAATGAGCCCCCACTTAAATCAACATCCCTCAAGTTTTCTAAGTGATACATGATCCAAATCAACTAACCCATGTCCAATCATCACGTGAGAAGGGGTAGTCTTCAATTGTGAACATCTCTATGTTGATCATATCTACTATATGACGCACGTTCGACCTTTTGGTCACCAGTGTTCCGAGACCATGTCTATACATGCTAGGCTCATCAAATTTAACCCAAGTATTCTGCATGTGCAAAACTAGCTTACACCCGTTGTATGTGAATGTAGAGTCTATCACACCCGATCATCACGAGGTGCTTCTAAATGACGAACTTTGGCAATGGTGCATACTCAGGGAGAACACTATTATCTTGAAATTAAGTGAAGGGATCATCTTATAATGCTACCATCATGCTAAATAAAATAAGACGCATAAAGGATAAACATCACATGCAATTAAAAATATGTGACATGATATGGCCATCATCATCTTGTGCTTTTTGATCTCTATCTCCAAAGCATCGGCATGATCTCCATCATCACCGACACATCACCATGATCTCCATCGTAGCATCACGGTCGTCTCGCCAACTATTTCTTCTACAACTATTGCTAACGCATAGCGATAAAGTAAAGCAATTACATGGCGATTAGTGATTGGCACACGGGTCATACAATAATTAAAGACAACCCTAAGGCTCCTGCCGGTTGTCGTACTCATCAACATGCAAGTCATGAACTTATTACAAAATATGATCATCTCATACATCAACATATATCACATCATATCTTGACCATATCACAACACAACATACCCTGCAAAAACAAGTTAGACTTCCTCTACTTTGTTGTTGCAAGTTTTACGTGGCTGCTATGGGCAACTAGCAAGAACCGTTCTTACCTACGCTGTAGCGACCCGACCTCAAATGGTCAAGTCTCTGTGCTTCAGTGTCATCCATGGATCGGTAATGCTGACACGCACACAGTACTCGAAGGATTTATAACAGAGTGGCAATCACACACTTATTACACTGAATGTCTCAAGAGATAACTTATTACAATAAATATGTCTTAAGGATATCTAATACGATAACAGCGGAAGGCTTGGAAGATAAAGTGAGTCCATCAACTCCAACGACATAGCTGAGTGCATGACAAACGACCTATCGCACCTTACTCCTCGTCTGAAAAGTCTGCAACATGATACGTTGCAGCCCGAAAACGGGTTAGCACATGGAATATGTTGGCAATGTAACACAGGAGAGTAATGAACAGATAAAAGCTATCACTACATGCATATATCGCTGGTGGAGGCTATATGGTTAATATGTTTTGCGAAAAGCCAATTTTTCCCTACAACAAAGGAATATATTTTATTTAACTATCATGGTAGTTGAACAACATTTAGAAGGTTCCTCCAACTCAATCCCAATTAAAGGTAATTATCAACCCAACAAATTAATTTAGAGTGATGAGATCCATATGATAATCCAAGAGCCAGATACTCAAGATGTCCATAACCGGGGACACGGCTAACCTGATTAGTTTGTACACTCTGTAGAGGTTTGTGCACTTTTCCCCACAAGACTCGATCTCCTCCGTTGGATTTCTCGAACTACAGGGTGTTTGAGAAATGGATGACCGAGACACAATCTTCCAGAAGAATTTGCTCTCTACCCCGGGCGGGGCGGTACACCTACATCCCCTACATCTGCTAGTCCACCTCTTCAAGAACTCACGCAACTTACTCAACTATGCCAGATCCCATAATGGCTTGTGGCTGCAAACGGAAGTTTCTAGCATGAATAGTCTTATGATCCCTTTGAGCTTGGGTGGCGGACCGTCGGATGATCACACGGGTACTCAGGGATATCCTAGGACAACACTGGATTCTCCAGGTGCCCACAAGCAATCCACCCAGATGTGTATTAAAGTTGCCACCTTAAGTTGAACCATTAATTAGCAACTCACATCTGTTATGGATACCCTCAAACCCAATCCACGTCTACAAGCATAGCGTGGCAATATAAGCATAACGTAGAAGTAACTCCCAAGGGTTTGATAACAGAACAGGTAATAGGTTCTACCTCATTATCTACTTCATGCAATGTGTGAAGGTTGAAACTAATGCATAAAAACTAGGTAATAAAGGGGTATGATCAAAGTGTTACTTGCCTTGCTGACGATGTGCAAATCCTAAAGACTCGTAGTAGCACGCTTCACACTCCGGGTGTTCTATCGCAAACAAACAATAGCGTACATAAGAAATCAAGCAAGGATGCACGGGTAAATCTCAAATAAGAAGATCTAACCAGAAAGTTCAACTAAAGAACTCCGGTTTGCAAAAAGAACCAAATCAAATGGAGCAACGAAACTCAAACTGCGAAAGAAACAAGATCCGATTACTAATTTGGACTAAAGTCAAACTTTTACAGTACCAAAATCTTCTTCAAGTTGGTTAAACAGAAAGAGGGCTTCGAGACAAAGATCCAGGCGCTTGAATCGCCTAATTCCGATAAACGAGCGAAAAGATAAACTAAAACTAAGATCAGGGCAGAAATCGCGATCGAAAATAATCGCGGAAAACCCTGGAAAAAGAAAAACTGACGAACAGGCTAACGAACGAACGTTTGTTGTCTGTGACTAACGTATGAACGATGTTCGTTAAAACAAACGTACGGATGAACGTCCGCAAAATAAATAAACCGAGAAAACCAAAAAACCAATCTAATAAAAAAACTAGATCTAGGTTTACGAAAAACCAATCGGTTTTTCTAAAATAAAAAACGATGGCTACCTCGTAGAACGGGACGGCGGCGGCGGCGTACTCCAGCGGCGATGGTGGCGTCCGGCGGTAGCGGCGCTGGCGCGAGGCGGCGGCGGCACTGGCGGGGCTCGGCTAGGGTTCGGCGGATCGGGGTGGGGCTGGCGGCTCGGGCCTCGGCCTTTTAAGAGGTCGGCCGGGTCAGTGTCCTAGGCGGACACGGCCGGGTAAGGCAGTTCATTTTTTTTAAATATCTGACGCATAGAAAAACAAAGAAAAGAAATACTAAACAGACTCCAAAAATCTCGAAATAAATTTTCCCCGTCATCTAAAAATACGCCGGACAAGGTGAACATTTATTTGGCCTCTAATGCAATTTTGAAAAACACATATTTTTCCTAATTCAAATAAAATAGCGATAAAACCCCAAATAAAAATGCAAATTGATTTTAATATTTTTCCTCCAACATTTCATTTATTTTGGAGAAGTCATATTATCTCCTCTCATATAATTTTAATATGAAATATTTTTCGGGAGAAAAATAATGAAAACCAAAGTGATCCTTGTTTCAATATTTGATAAAACTCAAATATGAGAACGAGGGAAAATCCCCAACTCTCTCCGAGGGTCCTTTAGTTGCTTAGGATTTCGAGGATCACAAAACGAAATGCAATAAAATATGACATGCATGAATGACCTATGTATAACATTCCAAGTTGAAAATTTGGGATGTTACATACGCAAAACCAAAACGGTGTCAAGTTTACTATTTTAACCTTCTGCAAGCACCGACCGTAGTCAAATTTGATTCAACTAAAGTAGGAGAAACATACACCCGCCAACCACCTTTATGCAAAACAAGATGCATGTTAGTCGGTGGAACCGGTCTTATGTGCATGAACATATGATACGTCTCCAACGTATCTATAATTTTTTATTGTTCCATGCTATTATATTATCTTTTTTGGATGTTTTTAATGCATTAATATGCTATTTTATATTATTTTGGGACTAACCTATTAACCTAGAGCCCAGTGTCAGTTCCTATTTTTTTCCTTGTTTTAGAGTTTCGCTGAAAAGGAATAGCAAACGGAGTCCAAAAGAAATGAAACTTTTGCGATGATTTTTCTTGGACCAGAAGACATCCAGAGGGCGTGGAGTGCATGTCAGGAAATCCATGAGGCAACTACAAGGTTAGGAGGTGCGCCCTGGGGGGTAGGGTGCGCCCCCACCCTTGTGGGCCCCTCATGACTCCACCGACCTATTTCTTTCGCCTATATATTCTAAAATACACCAAAACCTACCAGGGAAGCCACGAAACCCACTTTTCCATCGCCACAACCTTCTATACCCCATGAGATCCCATCTTGGGGCCTTTTCTGGCGTCCTTTCGGAGGGGGATTCGATCATGGAGGGCTTCTACATTAACACCATTGCCTCTCCGATGAAGCGTGAGTAGTGTACCACAGACCTACGGGTCCATAGCTAGTAGCTAGATGACTTCTTCTTTCTCTTTGATTCTCAATTCCATGTTCTCCTCAATGTTCTTGGAGAGCTATTCGATGTAATACTTTTTTGCGGTGTGTTTGCGGTGTGTTCTTGGAGAGCTATCCGAGATCCGATAAGCTATTTGATCAGCTTATCTATGAATATTATTTGAATCTCCTCTGAATTCTTTTACGCATAATTTGATATCTTTGAAAGTCTCTTCGAACTATCGGTTTGGTTTGGCCAACTAGATTGGTTTTTGTTGCAATGGGAGAAGTGCTTAGCTTTGGGTTCAATCTTATGGTGCTCGATCCTAGTGACAGAAGGGGAGCCGACACGTATTGTATTGTTGCCATCAGGGATAACAAGATGGGGTTTTCACCATATTGCTTGAGGTTATCCCGCTACATCATGTCATCTTGCTTAATGCGTTACTCTGTTCTTCATTAACTTAATACTCTAGATGTAGGCAGGAGTCGGTCGATGTGTGGAGTAATAGTAGTAGATGCAGGCGGGAGTTGGTCTACTTGAAACAGACGTGCTGCCTATATTCATGATCATTGCCTTAGATATCGTCATAAGTTTGCACTTTTCTATCAATTGCTCGGTAGTAATTTGTTCACCCACCGTAATATTTTCTATCTTGAGAGAAGCCTCTAGTGAAACCTATGGCCCCCAGGTCTATTTTCCATCATATAAGTTTCCGATCTACAATTTTAGTTTCCTTTTTACTTTCTTTGTAATATTTTACTTTACGTTCTATAATCCAAAAATACCAAAAATATTACTTTACTATTTATCCATCTATATCAGATTTCACTTTGCAAATAAGCGTGAAGGGATTGACAACCCCTTTGTCGCGTTGGGTGCAAGTTGGTTTTTGTTTGTGCAGGTATTCGTGGCTTGTGCGTTGTCTCCTACTAGATTGATACCTTGGTTATCAAAAGCTGAGGGAAATATTTACTCTACTTTGCTGCATCACCCTTTCCTCTTCAAGTGAAAAACCAATGCAAGCTCAAGAGGTAGCAGGAAGAATTTCTGGAGACGTTGCCAGGGAGATCTACGCCAAGCCAAGACATACCAAGTACCCATCATAAACTCGCATCCCTCACATTACATTACTTGCCATTCGCCTCTCGTTTTCCTCTCCCCCACTTCTAAAACAATTTTCGAAAAGTTTTGCCTTTTCTACACCCCTATTTTGTCCTTCTTCTCCGCTTTCTTTTTGTGTGCTCGTGTGTTGGATTGCTTGCTTTGTCACGATGGCTCAAGATAATACCAAACTGTGTGGCTTTTCCAATACCAACAACAATAATTTTATTAGTACTCCGATTGCTCCGGCTACTAATACGGAATCTTGTGAAATTAATACTGCTTTACCGAATCTTGTTATGAAAGATCAATTTTTCAGCCTTCCCAATGAAGATGCCGCATCCCATCTTAATAATTTCGTTGATTTGTGTGATATGAAAAAGAAAAATATGTGGATAATGATATTGTTAAATTGAATTTTCCATTCTCGCTTCGAGATCATGCTAAAACTTGGTTTTCATCTATGCCTAAAGATAATATTTCTTAATGGAATAAGTGCAAAGATGCTTTTATTTCCAAGTATTTCCCTCCCGCTAAAATCATCTCCCTTAGGAATGATATTATGAATTAAGCAACTTGATCATGAACATGTTGCACAATCTTGGGAGAGGATCAAACTGATGATACGAAATTGCCCTACTCATGGTTTGAATTTGTGGATGATTACACAAAAAATTTATGCCGGATTGAATTTTGCTTCTAGAAATCTTTTAGATTCGGCCGCGGGAGGTATTTTTATGGAAATTACTTTAGGAGAAGCTACTAAATTCCGATATAATATTATGGTTAATTATTCTCAATGGCATACCGAAAGATCTTCCACTAGTAAAAAAGTGCATGCTATAGAAGAGATTAATGTTTTGAGTGGAAAGATGGATGAGCTTATGAAATTATTTGCTAGTAAGAGTTCTACTACTGATCCTAATGATATTCCTTTGTCTACTTTGATTGAGAATAATACTGAATCTCTGGATGTGAATTTTGTTGGTAGGAACAATTTGGGTAATAACGCGTATAGAGGTAATTTTAATCATAGGCCATTTCCTAGTAATTCCTCTAATAATTATGGTAATTCCTACAAAAATTCTTATGGAAATTATAATAAGATCCCTATGAATTTGAGAATAGTGTTAAATAATTTATAAGTTTGCAAAAGAATTTCAATGCTTTGATTGAAGAAAAATTGCTTAAGATTGATGATTTGGCTAGGAACGTGGATAGAGTTTCTCTTGATGTTGATTCTTTGAAACTTAGATCTATTCCATCCAAGCATGATATCAACGAGTCTCTCAAATCCATGAGAATTTCCATTGATGAGTGCAAAGAAAGAACTGCTAAGATGCGTGCTAAAAAAAGATTGGTTTATAAAAGGGTGTTGTTCTAGTTTCCATGAAAATAACGATGAAGATCTTAAAGTGATTCATGTAACTCCTATTTAATCTTTGTTTTCTAATATAAATCTTGATAAATATGGGACTGGAAATGAGTCAACTTTAGTTAGAAGGCATCCCAATGATACGGAGTTTTTAGATCTTGATGCAAAATTTGATAAAAGTGGGATTGGAGGGGGTCAAAACTTTAAGTAGCAATGAACCCACTCTTCTGGATTTCAAGGAATTTAATTATGATAATTGTTCTTTAATAGATTGTATTTCCTTGTTGCAATCCATGTTGAATTCTCCTCATGCTTATAATCAAAACAAAGCTTTTACTAAACACATCGTTGATGCTATGATGCAATCTTTTGAAAAAAACTTGAATTGGAAGTTTATATTCCTAGAAAAAATTATGATGAGTGGGAACCTACTATTAAAATGAAGATTAAATATTATGAATGTCATGCTTTATGTGATTTGGGTGCTAGTGTTTCCATGATTCCAAAAACTTTATGTGATGTGTTAGGTTTCCGTGAATTTGATGATTGTTCCTTAAATTTGAATCTTGTTGATTCCACTATTAAGAAACCTATGGGAAGGATTAATGATGTTATTCTTGTTGCAAATGGGAATTATGTGCCCATAGATTTCATTATTCTTGATATAGATTGCAATCCTACATGCCCCATTATTCTTGGTAGACCTTTCCTTCGAATGATTGGTGCAATTATTGATATGAAAGAAGGAAACATTAGATTTCAATTTCCGTTAAGGAAAGGCATGGAAAACTTCCCTAGAAAGAAAATTAAATTTCCTTATGAATCTATTATGAGATCCACTTATGGATTGCATGCCAAAGAGGAGAATACTTAGATCTATTCGTGTTTTATACCTAGCTAAGGGCGTTAACAATAGCGCTTGTTGGGAGGCAACCCGATTTTATTTTTGTTCTTGCTTTTTAGGTCCTATTTTGCATTAAATAATTCATCTATACTATGGTTAGATGTGGTTTTAAGTTTTAATTAGTGTTTGTTCCAAGTAAGACCTTTGGGATAGCTTACGGTGATAGTTGATTTAATCTTGCTGAAAAACAGAAACTTTTGCGCCCAGGAGATTAATTAATAATTTTAGCAGAAGCACTATAAATAATGATTCTTTTTGAAAAATATTAATAAACAAATTTCTTAGGTCTTCCTAATTTTCCAGGATTTTTGGAGTTACATAAGTATTCGAAACCTCCAGATTGCTACAGACTATTCTGTTTTTGACAGGTTCTGTTTTTCGCGTGTTGTTTGCTTATTTTGATGCATCTATGGCTAGTACCGGGGGGTATGAACCATGGAAAACTTGAAATACAGTATATATTACACCAATATAAATAAAGAATGAGTTCACAACAGTACCAAAAGTGGTGATTTATTTTTTAATACTAACGGAGCTTATGAGATTTCCTGTTGAGTTTTGTGTTGTGAAGTTTTCAAGTTTTGGGTGGTAAGGATTTGATGGAATATGCAATAAGTAGTGGCAAGAGACTAAGATTGGGGATTCCCAAGGCACCCCAAGGTAATATTCAAGGAAAACCAAGAGCCTAAGCTTGGGGATGCCCCGGAAGGCATCCCCTCTTTCGTCTTCGTATATTGGTAACTTTACTTGAGGCTATATTTTTATTCACCACATGATATGTGTTTTTCTTGGAGCATCTTGTATGATTTGAGTCTTTGATTTTTAGTTTGCCACAATCATCCTAGATGTACACACCATTTGAGAGAGACACTGATGAATCGTGATTTATTAGAATACTCTATATGCTTCACTTATATCTTTTGAGCTAGGCAAATTTGCTCTAGTGCTATCTTTTTAGAGCACGGCGGTGGCTTTATTTTATATAAATTGATGAACTCTCACACTTCACTTATATTATTTTGAGAGTCTTTAAAAACAGCATGGTAATTTTCTTTGGTTATAAAATTAGTTCTAATATGCTAGGCATCCAAGAGGGATATAATAAAAGCTTACATGTAAAAGCGCATTGAATATTGTTAGAAGTTTGATTCCTTATGATTGTTTTGAGATAAATATGGTGATATTAGAGTCATGCTAGTAAGTAGTTGTGAATTTGAGAAATACTTGTGTTGAAGTTTGTGAGTCCCGTAGCATGCACGTATGGTGAGCTGTTATGTGATGAAGTTGGAGCATGATTTATTTATTGATTGTATTCCTTCTGAGTGGCGGTCGGGGACGAGTGATGGTCTTTTCCTAGCAATCTATCCCCCTAGGAGCATGCATGTAGTACTTTGTTTCGGTGACTAATAGATTTTTGCAATAAGTATAGGAGTTCTTTATGACTAATGTTGAGTCCATGGATTATACTCACTCTCACATTTTCGCCATTGCTAGCCTCTCTTGTACCGCGCAGCTTTCACCGGTACCATAAACCCACCATATACCTTCCTCAAAACAGCCACCACACCTACCTATTATGGCATTTCCATAGCCATTCTGAGATATATTTCCATGCAACTTTCCACCATTCTGTTTATATGACACGCTCCATTATTGTCATATTGCTATGCATGATCATGTAGTTGACATCGTATTTGTGGCAAAGCCATCGTTCATCTTTTGTATGCATGTCACTCTTGATTCATTGCACATCCCGGTACACCATCGGAGGCATTCATATAGAGTCATATTTTGTTCTAGTATCGAGTTGTAATTCTTGAGTTGTAAGTAAATAAAAGTTTGATGATCTGCATTATTAGAGCATTGTCCCATGTGAGGAAAGGATGGTGGAGACTATGATCCCCCCACAAGTCGGGATGAGACTCCGGACGAAAAAAATAAATAAATAAAAAACAGGCCAAAAAATGAGAGAAGGCCCAAATAAAAAACTAAGAGAAAAGAGAGAAGGGGAAATGCTACTATCCTTTTACCACACTTGTGCTTCAAAGTAGCACCATGATCTTCATGATAGAGAGTCTCCTATGTTGTCACTTTCATATACTAATGGGAATTTTCATTATAGAACTTGGCTTGTATATTCCAATGATGGGCTTCCTCAAATTGCCCTAGGTCATCGTGAGCAAGCGAGTTGGATGCACACCCACTTAGTTTTCTTTTAGAGCTTTCATAAATTTATAGCTTTAGTGCATCCGTTGCATGGCAAGCCCTACTCACTCACATTGATGTCTATTGACGAGCATCTCCATAGCCCGTTGATACGCCTAGTTGATGTGAGACTATCTCCTTCTTTTTGACTTCTCCACAACCACCTTCTATTCCTCCTATAGTGCTATGTCCATGGCTGATGCTAATGTATTGCGTGAAAGTTGAAAAAGTTTGAGAACGTCAAAAGTATGAAAAAATTGATTGCCTTCTCATCGGGGTTGTGCATGATTTGAATATTTTGTGTGATGAAGATGGAGTATAGCCAGACTATATGATTTTGTTGGGATAAGCTTTCTTTGTCCGTGTTATTTTGAGAAGACATAATTATTCTGTTAGTATGCTTGAAATATTATTGTTTTTGTGTCAATATTAAACTTTTGTTTTGAATCATACGGATCTGAACATTCATGCCACAATAGAGAATTACATGGATAAATATGTTAGGTAGCATTCCACATCAAAAAATTCTGTTTTTATCATTTACCTACTCAAGGACAAGGAGGAATTAAGCTTGGGGATGCCTGATACGTCTCCAACTTATCTATAATTTTTTGTTGTTCCATGTTATTATATTATCTGTTTTGGATGTTTTTAATGCATTAATATGCTATTTTATATTATTTTTGGGACTAACCTATTAACCTAGAGCCCAGTGCCACTTCTTGTTTTTTCCTTTTTTTAGAGTTTCGCAGAAAAGGAATAGCAAACATAGTCGAAACGGAATGAAACTTTCGCAATGATTTTTCTTGGACCAGAAGACATCCAGAGGGCTTGGAGTGCACGTTAGGAAAGCCACGAGGTGACCACAAGGTTGGGAGGCGCGCCCCCACCCTTGTGGGCCCCTCATGACTCCACTGACCTATTTCTTCCGCCTAGATATTCTCAAATACCCCAAAACTTTCCAGGGCAGCCACAAAACCACTTTTCCACCGCCGCAACCTTCTGTACCCCATGAGATCCCATCTAGGTGGCTTTTCCGGTGTCCTGCCGGTGGGGGATTCGATCACGGAGGGCTTCTACATCAACACCATTGCCTCTTTGATGAAGCGTGAGTAGTTTACCACAGACCTACGGGTCCATAGCTACTAGCTAGACGACTTCTTCTCTATCTTTGATTATCAATACCATGTTCTCCTCGATGTTCTTGGATATCTATTCGATGTAATACTTTGTTGCGGTATGTTTGCTGAGATCCGATGAATTGTGGATTTATAAGCAGCTTATCTATGAATATTATTTGAATCTCCTCTGAATTCTTTTATGGATGATTTGATATCTTTGCAAGTCTCTTCAAACTATCGGTTTGGTTTGGCGAACTAGATTGGTTTTTCTTGCAATTGGAGAAGTGCCTAGCTTTGGGTTCAATCATGCGGTGCTCGATCCTAGTGACAGAAGGGGAACCGACACGTATTGTATTGTTGCCATCGAGGATAACAAGATGGGATTTTCATCACATTGCTTGAGTTTATCCAGCTAAATCATGCCATCTTACTTAATACGTTACTCTGTTCTTCGTGAACTTAAGACTCTAGATGCAGGCAGGAGTCGATCGATGTGTGGAGTAATAGTAATAGATGTTGGCAGTATTCGATCTACTTGATACAGACGTGATGCCTATATTCACGATCATTGCCTTAGATATCTTCATAACTTTGCGCTTTTCTATCAATTGCTCGACAGTAATTTGTTCACCCACCTTAATATTTTCTATCTTGAGAGAAGCCTCTAGTGAAACCTATGGCCCCGGGTCTATTTTCCATCATATATTTTTCCGATCTAACATTTTAGTTTCCTATTTATTTTCTTTGCAATCTTTTACTTTCCATTCTATAAACCAAAAATACCAAAAATATTATTTTACCATTTATCCATCTATATCAGATCTCACTTTTTAAATAACCGTGAAGGGATTGACAACCCCTTTGTCGCATTGGGTGCAAGTTGGTGTTTGTTTGTGCAGGTATTCGGTGGCTTGCGCGTTGTCTCCTACTGGATTGATACCTTTGTTCTCAAAAGCTGAGGGAAATACTTACTGTACTTTGATGCATCACCCTTTCCCCTTCAAGGGAAAAACCAACACAAACTGAAGAGGTAGCAACATGTAAGGTTGGTCCGGGCCGCTCATCCCACAATGCCACCGAATCAAAATAAGACATTGGTGGCAAGCAGTATGAACATCACCGCCCACAACTCCCTTGGTTTCTACTCGTGCATATCATCTACACATAGACCTGGCTCATGTGCAACTTATGGGGAACGTTGCATGGAAAACAAAAAATTTCTACGCACATTCAAGATCTATCCATGGAGATGCATAGCTACAAGAGGGGGAGAGCATCTACATACCCTTGTAGATTGCTAAGAGGAAGCGTATATAACTCGGTTGATGTAGTCATACTCTTCATGACCCGATCATGATCCAACCGATCTAGTGCCGAACAGACAACACCTCCGACTTTAGCACACGTGCTGCTCGATGATGTCTCCTCCTTCATGATCCACCAAGCAGGAGAGGAGAAGTAGATGGGATCACAACCAACACGATGGCGTGGGGGTGATGGTGGTGGTGGAGCACTGACGATGCTTCACTAAGTGTTAATGCTTTGTGTTAATGCTTTGTTCCGCTTCTCTGTTAAAAGGAGGCCTTAATATCCCTTAGTTTCCGTAAGGACCCCGCTGCCACGGGAGGGTAGGACAAAAGATTTTATGCAAGTTCTTTTCCATAAGCACATATGACTATATTTGGAATACATGCCTACATTACATTGACGAATTGGAGCTAGTTCTGTGTCACCCTAGGTTATGACTGTTACATGATGAACCGCATCCGGCATAATTCTCCATCATCGATCCATTGCCTACGAACTTTCCATATATTGTTCTTCGCTTATTTACTTTCCTGTTGCTATTGCTATCATCACTGCAAAATACAAAAACATTGCTTTTACTACCGTTACCTTTTGTTACCATTATCACTACTATCATATTATTTTGCTACTAAATACTTTCCTGCAGATACTAAGTTTCCAGGTGTGGTTGAATTGACAACTCAGCTGCTAATACTTGAGAGTATTCTTTGGCTCCCCTTGTGTCGAATCAATAAATTTGGGTTGAATACTTTACCCTTGAAAACTATTGCAATCCCCTATACTTGTGGGTTATCAAGACTATTTTCTGGCACCATTGCCGGGGAGCATAGCTCTATTCTTTGAGTCACTTGGGATATATATTTGCTTATCATTATGAAGAACTTGAGAGATCCAAAAACCAAGATCTATCCCTCAACTACAAAGGGAGGTAAGGAACTGCCATCTAGCTCTGCACTTGATTCACCTTCTATTTTGAGTAAGCTTGTGACACCTACACCTGCTTCTACTATTCGTTCTGATATGTCGCATGTTATTGATGTTGCCACTTCTGCTATGCATGATACTTATGATGAAACTACTTCTATGCTTGATACTACTGTGCCACTTGGTAAATTTCTTGATGAACAACTTGCTAGAGCTAGAGAAATTGAAAATATTGAATCTAATGATACTGATGGAAGTGATGATGAAGAATCACTTGTTATTCCTAAGGGTTATGTTTTTGATCAAGAAGCTTCTTTAGCTATTTTAGCTTGCAAAAATAGAAATGAACTCAAAAGGTTATTAGCTAAATGGAGTAAGCAATCTCTAAATGCTAGAATGAAACCTGACCCTGCTTTTGCTACTTCACCTATCTTTGTTATTGATAAGGATTATGAATTCTTTGTTGATCCTGATATAATTACTTTGGTTGAATCTGATCCTTTTCATGGTTATGAATCTGAAATTTTTGTGGCACATCTTACTAAATTGAATGATATAGCCACCCTGTTCACTAAAGATGAGAGAACTCGTTACTTTTACATCCTTAAAATATTTTCGTTCTCATTAAAGGGTGATGCTAAGATATGGTTTAATTCTCTTGATCATGGTTGTGTGCCTAGTCCCCAGGATATGATTTATTACTTCTCTGCTAAATATTTCCCTGCTCATAAGAAACAAGCTGCTTTAAGGGATATATATAATTTTGTGCAAATTGAAGAAGAGAGTCTCCCACAAGCTTGGGGGAGGCTTCTCCAATTACTTAATGCTTTTCCTGATCATCCTCTTAAGAAAAATGAAATAGTTGATATCTTTTATAATGGACCAACTGATGCCTCCAGAGATTACCTGGATAGTTGTGCTGGTTCTGTTTTCAGGGAAAGAACACTGGATGAAGCTAAAATTCTATTGAATAATATGTTGACAAATGAATATAATTGGACACCTCCTGAGCCAATTCCTGAGCCTATTCCTAAACCAACTCCGAAGAAGAGGCGTATTCTATTTCTCAGTCCTGAAGATATGCAAGAGGCAAAGAAATTTATTTAAGAAAAAGGTATTAAAGCTGAAGATGTTAATAATTTACCTCCTATTAAAGAAATACATGGTCTTAATTTACGCCCATTGAAGAAACATATAATCTTAATCCATTGCCTATTGAAGAAACTCATGGTCTTGATAACCCGACACAGGTAGTAAAGGTAAATTCTCTCTACAGATATGATAAAGCTTAAATCCCATTAACTAAATTTGCTAGCCCATGCTTAGATGAGTTTGATAAATTTATGGCTAGGCAAGAAGACTTTAATGCTTATTTTGGTAGACAATTGAAATACAATTCAAATATGCTTGAACACTTGGGTGATTATATGGCTAATCTTAAAGGTGAAATTAAACTTATTAGTAAACAAGCTTCTATGGTTACCACTCAAGTAGAACAAGTACTTAAAGCTCAAAATGATTTGCTCAATGAATTGAATAGTAAGAATAATGATAATGTTGTTAGAGTTATGACTAGAGGTGGTAAAATGACTCAAGAACCTTTGTATCCTGAACGCCACCCTAAGAGAATTGAGCAAGATTCTCAGAGAAATAATATAGATGCACCTAGTCCTTCTAAAAGGAAGAAAAAGAAAAATGATAGGACTTTGCATGCTTCTAGTGAACCTGTTATTGAACCACCTGAGAATCCAAATGATATTTCTATTTCTAATGCTGAAACTCAATCTGGTAATGAACCTGAAACTAGTAATAATGTTAATGATAATGTTCATGATGATGCTCAACCTAGTAATGATAATGATGTAGAAATTGAACCTGCTGTTGATCTTGATCACCCACAATCAAAGAATCAACGTTATGATAAAAAAAGGCTTTGTTGCTAGGAAACATGTTAAAGAAAGAGAATCATGTGTTCAGAAACCCATGCCTTTTCCTCCCAAACCATCCAAGAAAAAGGATGATGAGGATTTTGAGCGCTTTGCTGAAATGATTAGACCTATCTTTTTGTGTATGCGATTAACTGATATGCTCAAAACCAATCCTTATGCTAAGTACATGAAAGATATAATTACTAATAAAAAAAGATACCGGAAGCTAAAATTTCCACCATGCTTGCTAATTATACTTTTAAGGGTGGAATACCAAAGAAACTTGGAGATCCCGGTGTACCAACTATACCATGCTCCATTAAAAGAAACTATGTTAAAACCGCTTTATGTGATCTTGGAGACGGTGTTAGTGTTATGCCTCTCTCTTTATATCGTAGACTTGATTTGAGTAAGTTGACACCTACTGAAATATCTTTGCAAATGGCTGATAAATCAACTGCTATACCTATCGGTATTTGTGAGGATGTGCCTATTGTAGTTGCAAACATTACTATTTTAACGGAGTTTGTTATTCTTGATATTCCCGAGGACAATAGTATGTCTATTATTCTTGGAAGACCCTTTTGAATACTGCAGGGGCTGTTATTGATTGCACTAAAGGCAATGTCACTTTTCATGTTAATGGTAATGAGCATACGGTACACTTTCGAGGAAACAACCTCAAGTTCATAGTATCAACTCTATTGGAAAAATACCATCGATTATATTTGGAGGTTTTGAATTTCCTCTTCCTACTGTCAAGAAGAAATATGATATTCTTATTATTAGGGATGTGCATATCCCCGTTGAGGTAACATAGTGTTATTTGAAATTTCTCCAGTTCCATGTTATTCGGAATGAGTTCGTTAACAAGACTTGATCAACCTTGTTAGTGGATTCCTTTTGATGATCATGAGATGGATGAAACTAGAAGGCACAATCTTCTGTACCCCACTTTTACTTTATGTTATTTATATCTATCTATACCTAATATTAAAGGGAATATGTATTCTTGGTTTGGTTTAGTCCTTTTCGTTTGGTTTGAGTGCACGCTAAGCGATCTGGGCCAGATACTTGTACGTTGATGGGCCTTTCATGGGCTTTTATAGAGACCGCAAATAATAATTAGGTCAAAATAAATCAATATTGTCAGAATTGATCACAGGAACTCCTATCTGGATGTTTTATGTAACAACCAACGACCTATACACCATTCACATTTACTAATCCTAACTCGTTCTAAATATATGTGTGGCAGCCCTCGTGTTTAGGGCGAGCTAATTAAAGGAAGGACTTGAGGTAAAAATGTATAACATAATTTAAAAAACATTTGTAGGCTCTAATGTGTTGGGCTACTAAATTTGAAAAGGAATAATTTGATTCCCAACTAAAACGGGTGAGGACGTCATGGTAACTAAAGGAAGAATTTTACTTAAATGGAATCGATGGAAGATTATGCCCGGCAAAGAAAATATAACACGGCTAAATTGCATCATATTTTTTATGTTCATTTTATAGAAGGATGCTATGAGACATTATGCTTGAACAAAACATCATTTTTTCCTATTGCAACGCACGGGCATATGTGCTAGTTAAATAAAATAAAAATAAATATTTTTCTGTCTATTATCTGATTATTCGTGCAATATAAAAATACCTCGAAAATAAAAGTTCTCCAAATGCCCTGAAATTTAAATATGATTTTTTCTAGAATATTTGAGAATATTTGGCACTCAGAACACAACAGGGGGGTCAACCACCTGCCCACGAGGGTGGAGGGCGCGCCAACTGCCTTGTGGGACCATGGTGGCCCTCCTCCACTTATTCCTGCACCCACACACTCCTTCCTCCCCCAAACACGAATTTCTTGCTCAAGCACGAGTTCTAGCTCATTTTGCTGCCATTTTCGATCTCCTTGCTCAAAGCACCTCTCACAAAACTGCTTGGGGAGGTTGTTCCTTGGTATGTGACTCCTCCATTGGTCCAATTAGTTTTTGTTCTAGTGCTTTATTCATTGCAAATTTTTGCTGCTTAGGTGACCCTGTTCTCGAGCTTGCATGTCAAATTTATTTGGTCAAAAGTAGTTTTCATGCATGATATAGGCCTTAGGCACTTGTAGGAGTAGTTGCTATCAATATTATTGAGTTTGGTTTACTTTTATTTTCAAGTTACTAAAAAATTTCAGAATTTTTTCAGAGGAAGAAAAATGCTTAGGAAAATGTTCCAGGGTGGTTCCTCAAGGAAGCAAGGCCCCAGGCTTGCAATGCGTGATGCTGATGAAGAGCCACCAAGAGACGCTCCAGTGCGTCCTTATGAGTGGCGTTTTGAGAAATTTATGGATCAAGCAAGAATTAAGGAAGAATTCAACGCATATTTGCGTAACGCTGATCTTGTCAGCTTCGAGGAAGAGAAGTGCAGCCAGTACCACAACCTCACTAGTAACTTTGTGAGGAGGTTTGAATTTTCAACTTCACGGAATTGTCCAACTATCCTGTTTGATCTTTATGATACTTCTTACACTATGGACTTAGAGGATTTTACCACTGCTTGCGAACTTCCACAATGGGGTAGTATAAGGGATCCTTGCAAATCTGAATTTAGAGATTTTCTTGCTAGTATAACTGTGGGAGAATCTAGAGACATAACACAAGCCACCATAGGGAGCATTCACTTTCCTGCTATACATTATTTTTCTCTCTTCATAGGTAGATGCATTAATGGTAAAGATGAGGCATGTCACATGTGTGTCCCTGACCTCAGTATTCTTCGGAGTGCTGTGTTAGGAGACAAATCTTATAATTTGGGAGGCATTGTTGCACGTAGGTTGCATCTTAATAGATTTAACGGAGAATTCTTTGGTGGAATTTATGCAACCCGCATAGCTAATTTTCTTGGCATAGCCATACGCGAAGATGATATTGAATTACCTCCTGCTTACCTAGACTTTAATGCTATGGTTCACCACCAGTTTGTCGAGAGGAATGAATCACCTCTCCAGTATCGACTAATCTTTGACAGATGCCATGCTGTCGATATTACTCTCCCTGCTCCTACCTTCTTTGATCATCAGGAAAAAGGAAGATATACTATTACCAGAGAGGAGGCAGATGAGTACGAGAGGAGAGCGGAGGCCGCTCGTCGCCACGCTACAGCTCAGCAGGAGATAGCCGCTGCATCGCAGTATGACCCCAACTATTATTATGGATATCTCCCAGGCCAGCCGTGGCCATAGACCAACTTAGGCCAAAAGCCTAAGCTTGGGGGAGTATGTATTTCCCACCGACATTACATTTATGTTTACACACTCATTGCTAGATGTCGGTGCTCATACTTTTTCATTGTATCATCCATGCTAGTTTATTTTCCTTTTTATGCTTTCTTCTTGTGTGTTTAATAAACCTTAAGAAAAATCAAAAAAATTAGTTGTAGCTTTTAATCATTTTAATTTCCATGCTTGTAGTAGTAATTAAAAACAAAACCCAAAAAGATTTCATGTTCTTCTTTTCCTTGTTGGGAGCTTTCCCGTGTAAATAGTTTTGTTTCTTTTCTTTTCTTTGGGGGTCGATAGGAAAAGACCATAATTATATTGTTGAAGTGGCTCTTGTATGCATATTGTTGATCTGACAAAAGAGCCCATATTGCCTTGTCTTCTCCTGTTTATTGAATGCTTGCAGATTCCAGCTTAGTCCAATGCACGTGCACTATTATTATTATTCACATCCTTCGATCGTACAAGTGAAAGGCAATTATGATGTTATATGATGGACTGGCTAAGATGAGAAAAGCTGGTATGAACTCGACCTCTTTTGTTTTTGTAAATATGATTAGATCATCGTTCCTGATTCGGCCTATTATGAATAAACATGTTTGCAATGACAATTAGAGACCATAGTTTCTTGTGCCATGCTTGATTAGCTATGAGTTATAATTGTTTACCTTGCGTGCCAACATGCTATTGAGATAGTTATGATGAGGTATGATAGGGTGGTATCCTCCTCTCAATGATTTAAGTGACTTGACTTGGCACATGTTCACGCATATAGTTGAAACAAAATCAACATAGCCTTCACGATATCTATGTTCATGGTGGATTATATCCTACTCATGCTTGCATTTGGTGTTGATTAATTTTAATGCATGTTCATGACTGTTGTCGCTCTCTAGATGGTCGCTTCCCAGTCTTTTGCTAGCCTCCACCTGTACTAAGCGGGAATACTTCTTGTGCATCCAATCCCTTAAACCCCAAAGTTATTCCACATGAGTCCACTATACCTACCTATAGACGGTATCTACCTGCCGTTCCAAGTAAATTTGTATGTGCCAAACTCTAAACCTTCAAATAAGTATCCTGTTTTGTATGCTCGAATAGCTCATGTATCATCTAGGGTTGTATGTATCTTCCATGTTAGCGGGTTATTCTCAAGAGGAGTGGACTCCGCTCCTCACTCACGAGATAAATGGCTGGTCACCGGGATGCCCAGTCCCATGCTTTATGAAAACTAAATCAAAATAATTGCAAACAAAACTCCCCCTGGGACTCTTGTTAGTTGGAGGCACTCGTTGTTTCGAGCAAGCCATGGATTGATGCTTGTTGGTGGAAGGGGGAGTATAAACTTTACCATTCTGTCTGGGAACCACCTATAATGTGTGTAGCATGGAAGATATCGCCATCTCTTGGTTGTTATGTTGACAATGAAAGTATACCGCTCAAAATATTATTCACCTCTATTTCAAAACCGAGCTCTGACACCTCTACAAATCCCTGCTTCCCTCTGCGAAGGGCCTATCTATTTACTTTTATGTTGAGTCATCATCCTCTTATCAAAAAGCACCAGTTGGAGAGCACCACTGTCATTTGCATTCATTATTGTTAATTACATTGAGTATGACTTGACTGGATCTCTTTTACCATGAATTACAATGTCTAGTCAGTACTTGGTCTTTAAAGGTGCTCTGCATTTATGTTTTGCGGTCTCAGAAAGGGCTAGCGAGATACCATCTTGTTATATCATATTATGATTGTTTTGAGAAAGTGTTGTCATCCGAGATTTTTTATTATTGCTCGCTAGTTGATTATGCTATTGATATGAGTAAACTTGAGACCTATGCGTTATTGCGAATGTGGTTAGTTATAATATTTACTGAAAACTTAAATACTGGCTTTACATATTTACAACAAAAAGAGCAAACAGAGTTTGTAAAAGTTTTTCTTCATCACTTTCAGTTTATCAACTGAATTGCTTGAGGACAAGCAAAGGTTTAAGCTTGGGGGAGTTGATACGTCTCCGCCGTATCTACTTTTCCAAACCCTTTTGCCCTTGTTTTGGACTCTAACTTGCATGATTTGAATGGAACTAACCCAGACTGACGGTGTTTTCAGCAGAATTACCATGGTGTTATTTATGTGCAGAAACAAACGTTCTCGGAATGACCTGAAACTTCACGGAGCAACTTTTTAGAAAATATGAAAAATACCTGCAAAAGATGAAGGCCAGGGGGCCCACCACCTGTCCACGAGGGTGGGGGCGCGCCTGCCCCCCTAGGGCGCGCCCCCCTACCTCGTGGGCCCCCTGTTGCCTCTTCGACCCCAACTCCAACTCCATATATTGTGTTTTGGGGAGAAAAAATCACAGAGAAGAAATCTCCGCGTTTTACGATACGGAGCCGCCGCCAAGCCCTAAAACCTCTCGGGAGGGCTGATCTGTAGTCCGTTCAGGGCTCCGGAGAGGGGAATCCGTCGCCATCCTCATCATCAACCATCCTCCATCACCAATTTCATGATTCTCACCGCCGTGCATGAGTAATTCCATCGTAGGCTTGCTGGACGATGATGGGTTGGATGGGATCTATCATGTAATCGAGTTAGTTTTGTTAGGGTTTGATCCGTAGTATCCACTATGTTCTGAGATTGATGTTGCTATGACTTTGCTATGCTTAATGCTTGTCACTAGGGCCCGAGTGCCATGATTTCAGATCTGAACCTATTATGTTTTCATCAATATATGAGTGCTCTTGATCCTATCTTGCAAGTCTATAGTCACCTATTATGTGTTATGATCCGTTAACCCCGAAGTGACAATAATCGGGATACTTACCGGCGATGACCGTAGTTTGAGGAGTTCATGTATTCACTATGTGTTAATTCTTTGTTCTGGTTCTCTATTAAAAGGAGGCCTTAATATCCCTTAGTTTTCGTAAGGGCCCTGCTGTCACGGGAGGGTAGGACAAAAGATGTTATGCAAGTTCTTTTCCATAAGCACGTATGACTATATTTGGAATACATGCCTACATTACATTGACGAACTGGAGCTAGTTCTGTGTCACCCTAGGTTATGACTGTTACATGATGAACCGCATCCGGCATAATTCTCCATCACCGATCCATTGCCTATGAGCTTTCCATATATTATTCTTCGCTTATTTACTTTCCCGTTGCTATTGCTATCATCACAACAAAATACCAAAAACATTGCTTTTACTACTGTTACCTTTTGTTACCGTTATCACTACTATCATATTATTTTGCTACTAAATACTTTCCTGCAGATACTAAGTTTCCAGGTGTGGTTGAATTGACAACTTAGCTGCTAACACTTGAGAGTATTCTTTGGCTCCCCTTGTGTCGAATCAATAAATTTGGGTTGAATACTTTACCCTCGAAAACTGTTGTGATCCCCTATACTTGTGGGTTATCAATGCCCATATTGGTTCCTACATATTCCACAAAGATATTTATTGGTCGAACCTTTATGACAAAATACGTAGTTCCCTTTGTTCGTTGGTATGTTACTTGCCCGAGATTCGATCGTGGGCATCTCCACAGGTACTTCAATCTCGTTACCGGCAAGTCTCTTTACTCGTTCTGTAATACATCATCTTGTAACTAACTCCTTGTTCACTTTTCTTGCAAGCTTCTTGTGATGATGTATTACCGAGAGGACCCCAAGATACCTCTCCAGCATACGGAGTGGAAAATCCCAATTCGATTCTCGCCAACTCAACAAACACCTTCGGAGATACCTGTAGAGCATCTTTATGATCACCCAATTATGTTGTGACGTTTGATAGCACACAAGGTATTCCTCCGGTATCTGGGAGTTACATGACCTCATGGTCGAAGGAATATGTATTTGACATTAAGAAAGCAGTAGCAAAAAACTAAATGATCATATGCTAAGCTAATGGATGGGTTTTGTCCATCACATCATTCTCCTAATGATGTGATCCCGTTGTCAAGTGACAACACATGTCTATGACTAGGAAACCTTAACCATCTTTTGATCAACGAGGTAGTCTAGTAGAGGCTCACTAGGGACATGGTATTTTTTATGCATCCACACATGTATTTAAGTTTCCGTCAATACAATTCTAGCATGAATAATAAACCTTTATCATGATTAAGGAAATATAATAATAACCACTTTATTATTGCCTCTAGGGCATATTTCCAACACCTTCTGGTCCAGAAAAATTACTATAAAGTTTCATCTTGTTTGGACTTCATTTGGTATTGATTTTCTAAAAGTAAAAAAACAAGAAAAAACAAGAACTAGAATTGGTCACTCGGTTAATAGGTTAGTCGTAAAAATGATATAAAATAGCATATAAAGCATCTAAGATTGACATTATAATACCATGAAACAATAAAAAATTATAGATACGTTGGAGACGTATCAGGGGTGCCCCCTTAACTCGTGGCTCCCCTAGACTTCGTCTAGTCCACCTCCAAGGCTTTGTGGTTCTCTTCTTGTTCATAAAAAATCATCGTAAAGTTTCGTGGCAATTGGACTTCGTTTGGTGTGGATTTTCAGCGAAACAAAAAATAGAAAAAAATAGATACTGGCACTGGGTTAATAGGTTAGTCCAGCAAAATGATATAAAAGTGCACCAAGACCATTTAAAATTGTTGTAAACATGGCATGAATACTTCATAAATTATTCATACGTTGGAGACATTTCACAATTATACTTCAACACTCTCCCTCATGTGTGGCTCCCTCGGACCTAAACATGGACCAAAAGTGGGCTGCAATTTTTCATTTTTAAATTGCGCTAGACATGTCTTGAACTCAAGACTTCTTGGCTTCGATACCATGTAGAACTACATGCACCAGCCAATTAACCTAAAATTTCTAACTGATGGGTTAACGAGTTAGGTGTATAAACTTGCAACCAAGAGGTTCATGGTTCAGAACACAATAAACACAATAAAATAATTGTGTCCTCCTCCGCTTCCGCTGCCCATGTCGTAAACTCCAAAAGAATGTAGACGTGAGGGGAAGTGTTGGATTATAATGTCCGACCCTCTCCCATAGTTCAGACTTTGAATTGTGTTGGCTAATGCATGAAGCTTAACATGGTATTAGAGCTAAGGTCTTGAGTTCAAGTCCCAACTTTTGCAATTTATTTAAAAAATAGTTGTTGCCCCTTTGTGTCCATGTATGATATCGTCCTTAAGAGTGGCATGTTATGTTCATCTTTGTTCAAGTTATTAAGTGATGTGTGGCACCCCGGCTCAGCACAACCGGATTACCATGCATTGCCAGCCCAGAGATCAAGTCTTCTGGCATAACGCAACAACTTGGTACAGAAAACCACTACAAGAAATATGTCAACTTATGACCACCACTATTGGTCACTGAAAGGTCACAAATTTCCATTTATGACCTTTTTGTGACCAAAAACATAAGGTCAAAAGCTGGGCGTCGTAAACTGACTATAGCGACCTTTCTTCTGGAATGGTCGCAAACGTTTATGACCAAAATACGTCTACTATGGCGTTTTGGTCACTAGCAACCTCCCCATGCCACGTAGGCATCCAGCGTGGCAATCTGACGTGGCACAAGATTCAGCCCGGTCCAATTCGATTTTCTACATGGGCCTAGCCCAACAATTCGGCCTTTTTTATATTTTTTCAATCAATTTTTGGTCAGGATCATGGGCCAAGCCCAATATGGCAGCCTTTTTTATTGTTGGGCCGCGGCCATTTTGGCTAAACAATTTCATTTCTTTTTTATTAAATGGGTCCACTAGTCAGATGGGTCCCAATTGTTAGGTTCTGGTAACAGGTTTCCATTTGTCAGGTAAGTAGGTCCCATCTATCAGACTCATATTCTTCATATTTCAAGCAGTATTTAGATTCACAGAGACAAAAAACACACATAATACTTAAACAAGAGCAACCAGATCACATAATACAATACTTTACAAGCTCTACCCGTGCCATTACAAAGGGCCATGTGTAATACAATACTTTACAAGCTCTACAAGTGTAATATAGTACCACTTCACAAGCTCCTGGACTCGCTGGACTCTCTCATATTTCTATGCAACTTCAATAGGACAAAAACTTTGGTAGTCAGGGCTGGAACCATAATCAGATGAACAACACGCCGGACTCGCTCGATGGCGATAGTCAGGGCTAAGACCAAACAAAACAGCAACATGGTTTGCTCTATCATCCTGTTACATGAATAAAAAAAGAATGAGAAAAACTGGGGCAAATATATTATGAACGGACCATTCAAGAACAGACCATTCAACATTCAGCTAGTACCATGCTTTTTGTTGTCGAGCTAGTTAAAATGAGATAGTAGTTCATATAAGAAACAGAGACACAATATGAATATGCATGCATATGTGCAAAAAACTGCACTACAACACATTGCGCCTAAAACAAAATACCATTCTACTATCACGACCATACATTCAACTGGCAAGATCTAACAATACTCGTCAGCACACGCATACTAAACTTCACAAAGGCAGGAGAGAATAAAGGGAACCAAGGAAGATACCTATGGATGATAGTGTCAATGATGATCTGGATTGAGTTAGCATTGATGAGGAAGTGGATGGTGTCCATGGTGTGCTTTAGATGCACACAGCCATGAGCTTCTTGCCGCTGTTGCATCCGTTCGCTCGATGATGGGTACCAATGCATCCAAGTAGAACAAAACCACCAACATTAACCTAAAGCAGAGCAAGTGTACAGCAAGTGTGAATGTGATACAGTAAAAAATTGCATGCTATGTACATCAAGTTAAAAGGCACAAGTTATACAGTAACCTAAAGCAGAGCAAGTGTACAGCAAGTTGATAAAAGAATGCCCAGTCATGGCATTTGATTTCACAAGAGAAGAATGTGTAAGGTGCAATGTTGTGTACACTTTGTAATTCTATAATAATTTGTAGTGCACTGCGGCTAGAAGCCAGAGTACACTTGAAGCTACGAACTATGCAACAAGCTTGAAACTCCAACAACAAGAAGCAGCGTTGAGTTCCTAGCCATCAGATAAGACTGGAACTCCCAGCATTTGCCTCTTAAATTTTTATATAAAGTGAAAATTCCCAGCAAGGAAGATAGTGATCAACTTGCTGTACGACAAGTGCAGAGCAGCTACACAAGAAAAATACAAGCCCACCGATACTAGTTGTGCACTTGTTTCTTTCGTTCACCACTGATCTGGTCTGTAGTGAAAGTGAAAGCACGGGCAAAAGAAGTTAAAAAATGTTATTAGTTATAAGAGGATAGAGATGCCACTGGATCTTAGAACAATATCAGATCAGGTTGTTGAAGACATTGATGACGATGTTGTCGTTGGTGACGGCGTCGATCAGCGGCCCCGGGAACTGCATGTTGATCAGGATCCCCTGCACCGCCGCCAGCATCAGCCCAGGAACAGAGCAAGAGGAAGAGTGCAATGCGCGCGCGTGCTGCCGACCGCCATACGTAGAGGTCTTGAAGTGGAGGAAGGATTCATACCATAGCACCGACCGCCGTCGAGGTCTTGAAGGCTGCAGTGGGTTTCCATGGCCGGGCTTCATCCCGTCGCTTGTCGCTATTCCTCCTGTCCTACCTGCAGAGACAGAGATGGGGGTGAGAGGGAGGGGGAGATTGATCCACCTGTAGTACTAGGATTACACAGCAACTAGTAGCAGAACTAGCAAGAAATAACCAAATTGAGTGTACACCAATATCATATGAATCTGCAACACAATCGAGCAATAGATTGGTAGAAGAATAGCTGCTGCATAAACCGTGAACTCCAGGTGGAGAAATAACCCTTTTCATGAGTATACTAAGCACTAATATGGGTTATAGCTAGTTGATAACTGACACCGTGTAGACCATGATGTGAGTATACTAAGCACTCATATGAGTATTACCAAGGACTTCCATGACATTATTACCTCAAAGACATACTGGAAAATTAAAACTGCACTGTTTATGCCTCTGATCACATAAAAGCAGCTACCTCCCTTAACAAATTCACATCACTGTCAGTTTTGTGATATTGTTGCATAAATAGCTCTAAGATCAAGTTAATAAATCTATTTAGAATGTAGTGTGTGCAGCAAGAAACTTGATTGAGAAACCATGCTCTGTCTAGGCATAATACTCCTGACTGAGGTAGAAAAATCGTTGGTCTTCTAAGTTGACTTCAACGCCAACCAGATACAGTAGTACCTACGCGTACAGACTAGTCAATGTAATCATGCTGCACTCCTATCTGTATCTAGTAGCTGAATTAGTACACACATAGACTAATCCTGCCTGTCTAGTAGCTCAAGTGACATCTCAATCGTCCTATTTGGATATAAACTTCAGCTCAAACAGGGATGTCTCTTTGGTATAAGCTCAAACAGGGACGTCTCCAGATCAGGAAGTGAAGGAAGTACACCTCAGGTTGCTGGCGCACTTGCCCCACGAGATCTGGCGCATCCCCGCTCGCGCTTGGAGCGAGCATGCGCCCCTTCGGGCCACTGCGCGTACCCACCGACGACCGAGCAGGCCGCTCCTTGGGGAGGAAGGCGCGCTGCATGATGGGTTCGCGGGTTAGCATGTCCGCCAGCTCCCGGACTTGATCGAATCGCCTGCAACCCTGCGTGAGGAAGAAAATGGCGCGCGTTAGGGAAGGGAAGGGAAAGGAGGAAGAGTAGATCCAAGAGGGGGTGGGGGTGACCTTGATGGCGAGCGGCCTCCCGGGCAGAGCGAGTTCATGGCCGGTGCCTGGCCTCTCCTTCCTGATTAGAGGAGGGGAGGGAGACGGGTCATGGCGTCTGGGCATGCGCCCGCGTCGTGATCCTGACGGGACCCCGATGGGGTCTACACGAGGCCTCCGCCGCCCCTCCCCCGCCGCGGGGCCGGGTGCGGGTCACGTCCCACGAAAGGAGACAGAGACGGAGCCAGCGCGGACATGGATGGGACGGGGAGACGGGGTCGATGAGCCGGCGCAGCGGAGGTGGTTGCCGAGGCGGGCGCGGAGACGGGGTGGGTCGCCGGGATTCATGGTGTGGTGGACGCGCCGTGAGGAGGGGAGGAGGAGAGGGTGAGGGAAGGAGGGCGCCGCCGCCGGCGACGGGAAGCGAGAGAGAGAGAGGGAAGCGGCGTCGATTTGGATCGGGGAGAGAGAGAGGGAGGGAGGCGGCGTCGATCTGGATCGGGGAGAGAGAGAGGATCTGAATCGGGGGCGGGAGGTAGGTGGCGGCTGCGAGTGGATCTGAATCGGGGAAGAGAGGGGAGAGGAGTGGAGTTAGGGTTTGGGTTGGCCCGCTGAGGAGTGGAGTGAGAGACGTTGGATTCGCCTGGTATGGACGGTTCAGATCACATAGAGTGGGGTGATCCGTGAGAAGTGTTCTGATTGGTCCGAGAAATCTGTGATTTAAAATAATTTCCAAGTACTAAAGATAGAGCTATTTTGTGAAGCAACTATAAAAAATATTTTGCAAAAGGGCATTATACAAATTTTCACTCAAGCTAGACCACATTTTATGGATGAGCACCAATTTGTATGCATTTCTGATCTTTCTAGCTATTTTTAATCATTTTTTGAGTGTCCAAACTGAGTTTTTTTTCTGAAGGACCTATAATATATTTGTTGCAAAATTGGACCAAATCATTTTTCTAAAATACTAGGCCATATTTAATTCAGAATTGACCAAATTATTGGGTGTAAAAAGTTTTGATCCACCTCTGGTGAAAAAGACAAATTTCCACTGATTCAGCTGGAAGCGGGTCAAATTTGAACTGCGGATGCCTCATAGTTTGCTATTTATTTTTTACAAAAATCATTTATAGGTACAAAAGTATCTATTTAATCAGAGAAACACCAAAAAAATTCCAAGATTCAACCACTAGCTAGGAACGGTCATTCCCGCCATTTTGACCGCATTTTGAAACGGGCATAAAAAATTCAAAAAAAATCAAAAAATTGGGAAACCTTCGCTTTGTGTCATTATATGTGGCCAAGTTCCCAGGAAAAATAACAAACTTGTAATACGACAATTATTTTAAAAAAAGTGTTGTCAGAAATGAGCTATCATCTCTGAAGATTCATGGCTTTCAAGCCAAATGATCAATCTTTTGGCCACATTCATGGCATAGTTTGTTCAAATGGTCTCATATTGTGCACAAGGGTGCATATTGGCATGGCAAACAATGTTGCCTAAGGAAGTTTTCATTTTATTTGTACGAAAAAACCATTTTCCATTTTTCGAGTGCCCAACAGGAGGTTTTTTTGTGAAGGACTTCCCAAATAATTGTTGCAAAATTGTACCAAATCATTTTTCTAAAATACTAGGCCATATCTAATGAACAATTGACCAAATGGTTGGGTGTAAAAAGATTTGATGCACCTCTTGTGAAAAAGACAAATTTCCACCGATTCAGCTGGAAGCGGGTCAAATTTGAACTGTAGCTGCCTCATAGTTTGCTCTTTATTTTTTCCAAAAATCATCTATAGGTACAAAAGTATCTATTTAATCAGAGAAAGACCAAAAAAAATCCAAGATTCAACCACCAGCTAGGAACGGTCATTCCCGCCGTTTTGACCACATTTTGAAACAGGCTTAAAAAATTCAAAAAAATCAAAAAATTGGGAAACCTTCGCATTGTGTCATTATATTTGGCCAAGTTCCCAGGAAAAATAACAAACTTGTAATACGGCAATTATTTTTAAAAAGTGTTCTCAGAAACAAACTATCATGTGCGGAGATCAATGGCTTTCAAGCCAAATGATCAATCTTATGGCCACATTCATGGCATATTTTGTTCAAATGATCTCATATTGTGCACAAGGGTGCATATTGGAATGGAAAACAATGTTGCCTAAGGAAGTTTTCATTTTCTTTGGACGAAAAAACCATTTTCCATTTTTCGAGTGCCCAACAGGAGGTTTTTTTTATGAAGGAACTACCAAATAATTGTTGCAAAATTGGACCGAATCATTTTTATAAAATACTAGGCCATATTTAATGCACAATTGACAAAAAATGGTTGGGTGTAAAAATTTTTGATCCACCTCTCGTGAAAAAGGCAAATTTCCGCCGATTCAGCTGGAAGCGGGTCAAATTTGAACTGCAGCTGCCTCATAGTTTGCTATTTATTTTTTTCAAAAATCATTTCTAGGTACATAAGTATCTATTTAATCAGAGAAACACCAAAAAATTCCAAGATTCAACCACCAGCTAGGAATGGTCATTCCCACCGTTTTGACCACATTTTGAAACGGGTATAAAAAATTCAAAAAAAATCAAAAAATTGGGAAACCTTCGCATTGTGCCATCATATGTGGCCAAGTTCCTAGGAAAAATAACAAACTTGTAATACGGCAATTATTTTAAAAAAGTGTTCTCAGAAACGAGCTATCATGTGTGGAGATCAATGGCTTTCAAGCCAAATGATCAATCTTATGGCCACATTCATGGCATAGTTTGTTCAAATGATCTCATATTGTGCACAAGAGTGCATATTGGAATGGCAAACAATGTTGTCTAAGGAAGTTTTCATTTTCGTTGGACGAAAAAACCATTTTCCATTTTTCGAGTGCCCGAAAGGAGGTTTTTTTGTGAAGGAACTACCAAATTATTGTTGCAAAATTGGACCGAATCATTTTTATAAAATACTAGGCCATATTTAATGCACAATTGACAAAATGGTTGGGTGTAAAAATTTTTGATCCACCTCTCGTGAAAAAGGCAAATTTCCGCCGATTCAGCTGGAAGCGGGTAAAGTTTGAACTGAGGCTGCCTCATAGTTTGCTATTTATTTGTTACAAAAATCATTTCTAGGTACATAAGTATCTATTTAATTATAGAAACACCAAAAGTTTTCCAAGATTCAACAACTAGCTAGGAACGGTTAAGCCCGCCGTTTTGACCGCATTTTGAAACGGGCATAAAAATTTCAAAAAAATCAAAAAATTGGGAAACCTTCGCATTGTGTCATTATATGTGGCCAAGTTCCCAGAAAAATAACAAACTTGTAATACGGCAATTATTTTAAAAAAGTGTTCTCAGACATGAGCTATCATCTCTGAAGATTCATAGCTTTCAAGCCAAATGATCAATCTTATGGCCACATTCGTGGCATAGTTTGTTCAAATGATCTCATATTGTGCACAAGGGTGCATATTGGAATGGCAAACAATGTTTCCTAAGGAAGTTTTCATTTTCTTTGGACGAAAAAACCATTTTTAATTTTCTTAGTGCCCGAAAGGAGGTTTTTTTGTGAAGGAACTACCAAATAATTGTTGCAAAATTGGACCAAATCAATTTTCTAAAATACTAGGACATATTTAATGCATAATTGACAAAATGGTTGGGTGTAAAAAGTTTTGATCCACCTCTCGTGAAAAAGACAAATTTCCGCCGATTAAGGTGGAAGCGGGTCAAATTTGAACTGCAGCTGCCTCATAGTTCGCTATTTATTTTTTACAAAAATCATTTCTAGGTACATAAGTATCTATTTAATCAGAGAAACACCAAAAGTTTTCCAAGATTCAACCACTAGCTAGGAACGGTCAAGCCCGCCGTTTTGACCGCATTTTGAAACGGGCATAAAAAATTCAAAAATAATCAAAAAATTGGGAAACCTTCGCATTGTGTCATTATATGTGGCCAAGTTCCCAAGAAAAATAACAAACTTGTAATATGGCAATTATTTTAAAAAAGTGTTCTCAGAAATGAGCTATCATCTCTGAAGATTCATGGCTTTCAAGCCAAATGATCAATCTTATGGCCACATTCATGGCATAGTTTGTTCAAATGATCTCATATTGTGCACAAGGGTGCATATTGGAATGGCAAACAATGTTGCCTAAGTAAGTTTTCATTTTCTTTGGACGAAAAAACCATTTTTCATTTTCCGAGTGCCCGAAAGGAGGTTTTTTTGTGAAGGAACTACCAAATAATTGTTGCAAAATTGGACCAAATCAATTTTCTAAAATACTAGGACATATTTAATGCACAATTGACAAAATTGGTGGGTGTAAAAAGTTTTGATCCACCTCTCGTGAAAAAGACAAATTTCCGCCGATTTAGGTGGAAGCGGGTCAAATTTGAACTGCAGCTGCCTCATAGTTTGCTATTTATTTTTTACAAAAATCATTTCTAGGTACATAAGTATCTATTTAATCAGAGAAACACCAAAAGTTTTCCAAGATTCAACCACTAGCTAGGAACGGTCAAGCCCGCCGTTTTGACCGCATTTTGAAACGGGCATAAAAAATTCAAAAAAAATCAAAAAATTGGCAAACCTTCACATTGTGTCATTATATGTGGCCAAGTTCCCAAGAAAAATAACAAACTTGTAATACGGCAATTATTTTAAAAAAGTGTTCTCAGAAATGAGCTATCATCTCTAAAGATTCATGGCTTTCAAGCCAAATGATTAATCTTATGGCCACATTCGTGGCATAGTTTGTTCAAATGATCTCATATTGTGCACAAGGGTGCATATTGGAATGGCAAACAATGTTGCCTAAGGAAGTTTTCATTTTCTTTGGACGAAAAAACCATTTTTCATTTTCCGAGTGCCCGAAAGGAGGTTTTTTGTGAAGGAACTACCAAATAATTGTTGCAAAATTGGACCAAATCAATTTTTTAAAATACTAGGACATATTTAATGCACAATTGACAAAATGGTTGGGTGTAAAAAGTTTTGATCCACCTCTCGTGAAAAAGACAAATTTCCACCGATTCAGCTGGAAGCGGGTCAAATTTGAACTTCAGCTGCCTCATAGTTCGCTATTTATTTTTTACAAAAATCATTTCTAGGTACATAAGTATCTATTTAATCAGAGAAACACCAAAAGTTTTCCAAGATTCAACCACTAGCTAGGAACGGTCAAGCCCGCCGTTTTGACCGCATTTTGAAACGGGCATAAAAAATTCAAAAAAAATCAAAAAATTGGGAAACCTTCGCATTGTGTCATTATATGTGGCCAAGTTCCCAAGAAAAATAACAAACTTGTAATACGGCAATTATTTTAAAAAAGCATTCTCAGAAATGAGCTATCATCTCTAAAGATTCATGGCTTTCTAGCCAAATGATCAATCTTATGGCCACATTCGTGGCATAGTTTGTTCAAATGATCTCATATTGTGCACAAGGGTGCATATTGGAATGGCAAACAATGTTGCCTAAGGAAGTTTTCATTTTCTTTGGACGAAAAAACCATTTTTCATTTTCCGAGTGCCCGAAAGGAGGTTTTTTTGTGAAGAAACTACCAAATAATTGTTGCAAAATTGGACCAAATCAATTTTCTAAAATACTAGGACATATTTCATGCACAATTGAAAAAATGGTTGGGTGTAAAAAGTTTTGATCCACCTCTCGTGAAAAAGACAAATTTCCGCCGATTCAGCCGGAAGCGGGTCAAATTTGAACTGCAGCTGCCTCATAGTTTGCTATTTATTTTTTCCAAAAATCATTTCTAGGTACATAAGTACCTATTTAATCATAAATACATGGTTTGGTGGCGATACGTCGAGGTTTGGGCGGTGGCTGAGGGCCCCATCTCTAGAGCGCGTAAACTCGCATGCCCGCCGCATGGTCACCGCGTGACCGTGGCGTTGCCATGTGTTCTGGGTGGCCTAGACATGTCTAGTGGGTTGGGCACTCCCCAGGTTGGTGCTAGGAAGAAAATTACAACATAAGATTCTCACGAGGAGACCGATTGATGCTCAAACATGAATTAGCAGCCAAGTGTTTGATTAGCGGTACGGGAAATGCACATGGCCAATGGGCGTGAGTTTTGGCTGAGGATGATCATCTACTAAGGAGAATGTCTTCACAAATTTTGAGCTCAAAAGGAGGATCCTAGGTGGTACTTGCTTTGCAAAGTACCATGCTGGACAAAAATATGAATGTTGAAGCTGGGCTCAAAATAATGAATGGAGTGAGCTGAAATTTTGTGAAGGATGGTTATTTGGGCATAGGAAAGCATTGTAGAAAATTGATACCATTTGGACATGCCAAAGTAGTACTTCCTTCACAATGCTCTTCTATGGACAGAAACTTGGGAAAACTAGTGAGAGAGATTGGATGAATGAAATGAGCTCAAAATTGGTGTAGGTAAGTTACGTAGGTATGGTCATGCGCTGGTAAATTTTCAGATCATTTGGGTAAGCCTAGCTAGTACTTACTTCACAAAGCTTCTCTCGAGGTAGAAACTTTGGAAATTTCCCGAGAAAGATTTACTAGGAAAATTGAGCTGAATATTATCATGTGGCAATGATTTGGGTATGGAAGAGTGCCCGAAAAGTTTGAGGGTAATAGGAGGGGTCTATATAACACTTGCTTTGCAACGTGCCAATTTGGCCATAAAATATAAATTGAACCTGGGCTTACATAGATGATTTGACTGAGCTGCAATTTGGAGGAGGGTGATAATTTGGACATATGAAGGAATTGTATAAATTTCATGTCATTTAGAGATATAAAAAAGGTACTTCCTTCACAATGCTTCTAGGTGGACAAAAACTTCGGAAATTTGCCGAAGAAGATTTGCTAGGTAAATGGAGCTGAATTTTGTCATGCGGTAATGATTTGGATAGGAAAGAGTGCCCAAAAATTCCCAGGGCAATCAAGAATATATAAATAGCACTTCCTTCATAAAGTGTTGTTGTGAACAGAATAGGAAAATGAATATTGTTGAATTAGTTTTGAACTAGGCAAGGAAGGATTTTTATATATTTGATAAACATATGCCCCAAAGAATTTATGAGATTTTTTTGGGAATTTTGGGAATGATAGAAATATAGGTTGCTTCACAACCTAGGGCAAAAACTGCCACATGGACATGACACATAGGCAAAACTGATGAGATGGCGCCTAGTCATCACAACCCACCACAATCTACAAGGCTATGACCATCTATATTGGTCATTAACAACTAGAAATAAGGCAACGGACTAGCACTGTTTGCTTTGTGACCATTTCGTGTAAGGAAATTACGACCTTTCTGACCAAAATGGTCGCAATGGTTTAGGGTTTGAAGCCCCCTGGACAGCTTTTGACCAATTGGTCTAAAATGGTCATAAATTTATGATCAATTCTTCGAGGGTCACTGACAGAAGGTCATAAGTTGACATATTTCTTGTAGTGAACAACTACTTTATTGATGCTAGCGGATTCATAGGTTTGATATTACATCAAGTAGCGAGGCCAAGCAGCACACACGGTGCAGCTAAACAATATGTACATTATTTAATGAACATGAAGGGGCCTTGATCACGATAACTAAGAAGCAGTGGAATGACGACGAAGTGGAACTCCATAGCATAGGGACACCAATGTGGACGCGATCTAGACACGGGAAGCACTCTGATCCAATACGACTTTCCTAAAATCTGGCATGACACGCCAGGTCAGTACATTGAATGTACTTGCAAGCTCAAACCAATCATAAGCATAATGGAAAACAATATCATGACAATTAATAAGGTTTAATACAATGCAAGTCATAATACTGATGCGGTGAAATTAACTTGTGCACCGAGTCACTCGGACTCTCTTACCAGACGGGTTACTTTGTAATCGAACGGTGATCATACCCGGATCACAAATGAAACCAACACGTTGGTTCCCACCACGATCATCTTCATGATCTCACAAGTCATCACATAACCAGTGCCAAACAATAAAAAATCTAGTGTGCAAGATTACTTATTAATGTTGATCCATGGTGTGACTTACTCACGAGCTATGTCCGTAACAGGGGACGCGACTATCGATAGATTAAATACACTCTGCAGAGGTAGCGCACTTTACCCACACCACGGAATCCATGGCCTCATCTTCCCATTCGGGTGGACCAACGGCATTCCGACGAGACCCTCCCATTGCAATGACACTCTCCCGGCCACTCCAACTAACTCCCCACTGGGCTAAGTCATGGGTGGCCCCGTGCCTACCAAAGGCATCAACGGCCACCGTCGTGGAAAAAATGGTCCCAAACAGGGACAAGGTACCAAAACAACAAACAGGCACACAAGGTTATGTCTGCTTACCGAGCCAGGGTACCGCATGCCCATAACCTTCCCTCGTTGGAGGTACCGACCATAGGCATGACAACGGACCGAATAAAGGCCTTCCCGTAAAGGCAAATGTGGTTTCACTAGGAAAAACTCGATTCAGTGGCACCATGACTCGATCAACATTATGTTCAAGTTGAATTAGCATCAGTTTTAACTTGAAATAAAATAACTCGAGTCACAATATGCCATGATCATGCAACTAGTCGACATGCAAAACATACCACTCAAAGTAAACAGATCAACATCATCAAAGTTTCCTTCTTGCACTACTCATCATTAAACTTTACTGGCTCTACTTTACTGGTTTTTATCACTCATCAATTTGGTTATACCATAATGTATTAAAATCAATTTTTCACTTAAAGTAACTAACATTAATCATAAAAGCATAACCACACAACAAAAATTTCTTCTACTGCCTTAAGCTAGTTCATGCATTCAACCAGTACTACAGCTAAGCATTTCAAGCATGACAAAGTAACTAGCATAATAAATATTCTTTTAAATAACTAAATGCATGAAAATAACTCATATTCAAGTTGCAAAAATCATAGATATTGAAATTACACCATACGAATGTTGGTGTGGCTTGCCTTAGTGCAGAGGAGGTTCACACTCCTCCTGGTTATCTTCAAGGCAAGCTTCTCCCTCTGAAAATAATTAAAAACAACAAAATAAAATGTCAAGAACCACTCTGAAAATCACCAGAAATTCTAGACAGCAAGGAAAAATATCCATTTTGGTGTGCTGCTAGAAATTTTCAAAACAAACACAATGCAAAAAGAATCAACTCATTTGGACTTATGGTTTAAGAGTTATGGCTGGTCAAAGTTTCTGGTCAAAATTTGATTTAAATTTGAATTAAAAGAAAACCAGGGGTGACGTCGATGGCGTATTCCAGGAATACGCTTCCACTCATACCGCTTCGAGCATGAGTGGTGAGGCTGACAGGAGGCCCCACGCGTCAGGTCGGGGAGAGAGAGAAACAGAGATAGTTGGCGCTCCGTCGTTGATTTATCCGACGAGGAGGGCTCGACGGCCAGATCGAGAAACAGGGACGCTCGCACACCTGCCTGTACCCATGGCTTGGCTAGAGGTGGTTGGACGGGGTCGGAACGGGCTTCTCCAGCGGCTACAAAAAGAGGAGCTCGCTGGAGTTGATGACGACGATGTGGGGCTGCACCAGGGGCTCCTATGGGTTCAGACGGCACCAGTGAGACCCCAGGGAGTCGCCTGAGGAGTGGATTGAGTTCAGGGGGCACCAGAGTGAGGAGGAGGGGTTGTGGGGATCGCCGGTGCTGTAACATCCCAAATTTTCAATTTGGAATGTTATACATAGATCATCCATGCATATCATGTTTTATTGCTTTTCCGTTCCGTAATCCTCGAAATCCTAAGAAGCTCAAGGACCCTTGGAGAGAGTTGGGGATTTCCCAGTCTTCATATTTGATTCTTTTATCAAATAATGAAAAGAGAATTTGATTTTAATTATTTCTCTCCGAAAAATATTTCACAATAAAAATTAAAGAGAGGAGATAATATGACTTCTCAAAAATAAATGAAATATTGGAGGAAAAATATTAAAATCATTAAATTGATTTTATTGGATTTTATTCAGATTTTATTTGCATTAGAAAAATTGCATTTTTTTCAAAATTGCATTTTAGGGCCAAGAAAATGTTCATCTTGTTCTGAATATTTTATTTAGACGGTGAAAAATTATTTTGGCATTTTTAGGTTTTTATTTGTTATTTTTTTCTAGGATTTTATTTCGGTCGGCGAAGTTTAAAAAAAAAGGGTTCCCGCGCCGACTGGGCCTAAGGCCCAGCCGCGCGAGGCCGCCGCCGCCGCCACTCGGACCGGAGTCCGAGTTGGACTCCGCCTCCGCCTCGGCCGCGCCTTGCCCCCTCCTCCAAGTCGCCGCCCCCGCCCCTTTATATACGTCGCCACCCCCGCCCCCAACACCACCACCGCCGCCGCCAACCCTGCCGCCCGCCGCCGCAGCCGCCCGCGCTCGCCGCCGCAGCCGCCGCCGCCTAGCGCTGCCGCCGCCGCCAAGCCCCGCCGCCCTCGCGAGCCGCTGCCCTGCCTCGCCGGAGCCCCCTCGCCGGAGGTAGCCACCGCGCCCCGCCGCCGTTTTTTTTATAAAAACCATTTGGATTTTTTAGAAAACCCTAGATCCGTTTTTTTGGATTCGCCGGTTTTGTCGGTTCTTCTAGTTAGCGGACGTTCGTCCGTACGTTCGTTTTAACGAACGGTTTTCGCCCGTTAGTTACAGCTAACGAACGCTCGTTCGTTAGTCTGTTCGTGAGTTTTCTTTTATCGGATTTATTCCGCGATTTTTCTGATCGTGATTTCTGATCCGATCTTAGTTTCTGTTTATCTTTTCGCTCGTTTAACGGAATCAGGCGATTCAAGCGCCTGGAGTTTCGTCTCGAAACTCTCTTTCCATTTAACCAACTCAAACAAGTTTTGCTACTGTAAAATTTGACCTAGTTTCAGATTAGTAAACAAAGCTTCTTTCTTTCGCCGTTTGAGTTTCGTGGCTCCGTTTGTTTTGATTCTTTTTGCGAACCGGAGTTCTTAATTTGAACTTTTTGGTCAACCTCTCTTATTTGGGTTTTGCTTGTGCATCATTGCTTGTTACTTATGTATGTTATTGTTTGCTTGCGATAGAATTCCTGGAGTGCGAAGCGTGTTACTACGAGTCTCTAGGATTCGCGGATCGTCAGCAAGGCAAGTAACACTTTGATCATATCCCATTGACTTGTGGGTTGGGAAGTAGTTGCTGAGGTAGAACCTATTTCCCTGTTACATTCAAACCCTTGGGAGTTACTTCTACGTATTGCTTATTTCTATGCTATGCTCGTAGACGTGGTCTGGGTTTGAGTGAAATTCATGTCAGATATGAGATTGTTAATTAATGGTTCAACTTAAGGTGGCAACTTAATCAAACAACTGGGTGGATTGAGGCACCTGGGGAACCCAGTGTTGTCTGTTTTTTTGGAAATCCTGGGCTACCCGTGTGATCTTCGTATGGAATGCCACCCAGGCTCAAAGGGAACTGAGATGATTCATGCTAGAAACTTCCATTGCAGCCACAAGCTATTATGGGCTCTAGATAGTTGAGTAAGTTACGTGAAGCTCTTGAAGAGGTAGATCAGCAGGTAGTGGGTTTTGTAGGTTTGGTATGGTCTACCCGGAGTAGAGAGTTAACGTTTCTGAAAGACTGTGTCTCGGTCATCCGTTTCTCAAACACCATGTAGTGCGAGAAATCCAACGGAGGCAATCGAGTCTTGTGGGGAAAAGTGTGCAAACCTCTGCAGAGTGTACAATCTAATCATGGTTAGCCGTGTCCCCGGTTATGGACAATTCTTGAGTATCTAGTACTTGGGTTATCACATGTATCTCACCATGCTTAATTAAAACTGTTGGGATGTTAATCACTTTAATTGGGATTGAGTTGGGGTTACCTTCTCAATGATGTTTCAACCACCATGATAGTAAAATTAAAATCTATTGCATTGTTGTAGGGAAAAATTGGCTTTTCACAGAACTACAACCATACAGCTTTCCACCAGCCATATATGCATGTAGTGATAGCATTATTCTGTTTCTGCTCTACTATGTTATATTGCCAGCATATTCCATGTGCTGACCCGTTTTCGGGCTGCAACGTATTATGTTGCAGACTTTTCAGACGAGGAGTAAGGTTCGTTAGGTCGTTGCCGTGCAGCTCAGCTATGCCGTTGGAGTTGATGGACTCACCCTATCTTCCAAGCCTTCCACTGTTATGGCATTAGATGGCCTTAGGCCATATTATTGTAATAAGTTCTCTTTGGAGACATTCGATGTAATAGTGTGTGATTGCTACTCTGTTATAAATCCTTCGAGTACTGTGTGTGTCAGCATTACCGATCCAGGGATGACACTGAAGCACAAAGACTTGACCATCTGAGGTCGGGTCGTTACAAGATGGTATCAGAGCACACGCTGAGTGTAGGACACGACCACTAAGATAAACCCTAGGTCACACTTCTCTTCTCATTTCTGACTCCTCTCCATTTTCTACTCTTTAGGATGACGGAGATGAAGAGCAAGTTTGCACAACCGGATGAAGACACACCTTTTGGACGCCACTTGAAGGAAGTCACTAGGTACTTGAACATTGGAATACCAAGCTTCACCGGGACGTACAACGCCACTTTACCTGAAGAGGAGCGCTGGATGATTCAAGTACAAGTTCCAGGAAGGACGTTCTCGCTAACTTCTAAACCCATAGAATTTTCCTTCGACGCACCAACCTGGAGTTTAGGAAAAAGTATGGCAGCTCACATCACCATGGGACGCATTGGAGAAGTTTACAACAGGGATCTTAAGGACACTATTTACCAAATATGTGGGCGCCGAGACGAGCAATGGGAAGTAATCAACACCAGGAAGGATAGATCCATTGCAGCTTTCATCCAGGAGTTAAACCAGCACATTCGACGTCAGGAGAACCAGATGTGTGCGGATATGATGGACTTGAAGAAGGCGAAGACTAGGATCATCGAGCTGATGGAAGAACTCAAGTTTACCCGTGATGGATATGAGGAGGAAATCAAGACCCTACTGGAGAAGAATGACGACTTAGTCAAGAAGATCGAAGTATTCATGGGAGGACCAGCACCAATAGAAGAAGAACCCAAGGAAATACGCCCTGAGGACTACATCATCATCGACGACACCGACTCCAACCCTAGTGATGATGACTTTGAAGACGAAGCTGGAGCAGACATCATGGACACTTCCACTGATCAAAATTTCTAGATGACTACCATATATTAGTAGTATTTCCCCCATGTATATAGTAGTAGTGAGCACTTTTGCGATAGTTCTAGACCATTTGTATGCCCTTGCTTGATTGATTGAGAGAAATGATTGTGTTTGTCTCATGTGCATATGGGTAGTGTTCTCTCATTAGACCTCTTCTATTCTAAATCTCTCCCATCTAAACCCCTCAGATGCCTCCGAGACGTGACCCCGGTTTTGCCTTCCCACCGGAGCTCACCCAGTTGATCCAGCAGCAGAATGCCTTGATGCAATTGCTAGTTCGGAACCAGGGCAACAACAACAACAACAACCCACCGCCAGTGGACAACCTAGCCCGTTTTCTAAGGTTACAGCCGCCGGTGTTTTCCAGTAGCACCAAGCCTATAGTTGCTGATGATTGGCTACACCGAATTGGAAGGGAGTTGAACACCGCAGGTTGCACAGATGCTGAGAAGGTGCGCTTTGATGCACATCAATTGGATGGACCAGCAGCCTCATGGTGGGAGAATTACACAACCACTTTTCGTATAGCCAGTGTCACTTGGGACCAGTTTCAGCAAGCTTTCCGCACAGTCCATGTCTCCACTGGAGCTATGCAAATGAAGAAGCAGGAGTTCCGCAACTTACGCCAAGGGAACCGTACTGTGGCTCAGTACGTGGATGAGTTTAGCAAGTTATCTCGCTACGCCCCTGATGATGTGGCCAAAGATGCCGCGAAGCAGGAAAAGTTTATGGAAGGGCTGAATGATGAGATGAACATGTAGTTGATGGTAGCAACCTTGAACAACTACCAGGAGTTGGTAGGTAAGGCTCTTATGATTGAAGAGAAACAGCAACAGATTGAGAGCCGCAAGAGAAAGTATGGACAAGGGAAGTATAACTCAGGAGCTCAGCAGAAGCCTCGCCTAACCCCGAACACGGGAGGACTTGTTCACAACCATGGAGGCCACAACCACACTGGAGGAGGATCACATAACCAAAGTGGTGCTAAGAATGGGAATGGGAACGGAGCTAAAAACAATCAGAACCGCTCCAACCCGTCCACTCCCGCCAAAAGAGACTTAAGTCAGGTTACCTGTTTCAAGTGCGGGAAGACAGGGCACTATGCCAGTGATTGCCCCGAAGGAAGGAATGGAAATGGAAATGGAAGCACTGGGATGAAGCCCAGTCCATTCAACAAAGCACAAGTGAACCACGTTAACAAGGAGGAGGTTGAAGAGCAGCCGGACGCGATAATAGGTAAGTTTTTGGTTAAGTCATTTACCGCTCTTGTTCTTTTCGATACTGGTGCATCACATTCATACATGTCAAGGGGATTCGTGGATAAGTTTAAACTGCCAACCCAAACCCTTAGGACCCCTCTTTTAGTGAGTTCACCCGGAACAGAGTATATGGCTAGCCGATGGTGTGACCAGATACCCTTAACCATTGGTACACATGTTTTTCCGTCCGACCTAATTATCTTGGAGTCACAAGGATTGGATGTGATATTGGGTATGGACTGGATGTCAAAGTTTGGAGGAAGCATTGACTATGCTATTAAGTCGATTTATCTCACCACCCCGGAAGGAAGAAGGATTAAGTATGTTTCTAGGCATGTCCTAGGAGGAGTCAAGTGAATGCCCTTACGGGAGTTGTTCAGGAGGAAATGCATGTAGTGAAGGATTACCCGGATGTTTTCCCAGAGGAGTTACCAGGCATGCCACCGGATAGAGATATTGAGTTTTTGATAGAACTGTTACCAGGAACATGACCAATATCCAAGAGACCCTATCGGATGCCCGCAAATGATCTGGAAGAAATTAAGAAACAGACCAAAGAGTTATTGGAGAAAGGATATATCCGAAGAAGTTCATCACCTTGGGGAGCCCCAGTACTTTTGGTTGAGAAGAAGGATAAATCCCTGAGGATGGTTGTTGATTATCAAGCATTGAATGAAGTGACGATTAAGAATAAGTACCCACTGCCGATGATCAACAATCTGTTTGATCAGTTGCAAGTAGCTAAAGTGTTTTCGAAGATCGATTTGCGATCGGGGTATCATCAGTTGAAGATACGAGAGAAGGACATACCAAAGATGGCATTCACAACGCGATATGGATTATACGAGTACACGGTCATGTCGTTTGGATTGACTAACGCCCCTGCCTATTTCATGAGCATGATGAACAAGGTGTTCATGGAGTATTTGGACAAGTTTGTTGTGGTGTTTATTGATGATATCATGGTATACTCGAAGAACGAGGAGGAGCACAAAGAGCATTTGCATTTAGTTCTCGAGAAGCTCAGGGAACACCAGTTGTATGGTAAGTTTAGCTGAAGGAATTCGGATTCTTTGGACATGTTATATCAGGAGAAGGTATAGCAGTAGACCCCAGCAAGGTTCAGTCAGTCACTGAATGGTTGGCACCCACCTCAGTTAGCGAGATCCGCAGTTTTCTTGGACTCGCAGGATACTACCGGAGATTCATTGAGAATTTTTCCAAGATTGCAAAACCAATGACTGAACTGTTGAAGAAGGATTGCGACGTGCTGGAGTAGGGAGCGCCTGGGCAGCTTCTTGCAGGCGAGGGATTTCTTGGCAGCTCTGCTCTTGCCGCGCCGGCACCTGACGGAGCGGGTTCCGCCCAGGGGCCACGCGCCTTGGAGCCTGGGTGCCTTCTTGAGCAGGAGGCGGCTGGGGCGCCCCCGGAGCTTCGTCGCCCGCGCAGGGCGGGATGCGGTGCAGCGGAACGGATGGCGCAGGAGAGCCCCCTGCGGCGCGGACGAGCTCGGCGATGCGGTCGAGCCATTCTTCGTAGATGTCATCGACGGGACGGTAGCGCAGGAGCTCGTTTGCCGTGATGAGCGCAGCTCGAGCCTCCATGGGTGCGCGGAGCACGCGGGACGAAGAACCAGCTGGGGTGAGCGAGGGAGTAGTGGTGCGGCCATCTTGCTGCACGGACGGATGTTGAGATGACGCTTGCTGCTCGTTCCCCACCGGGACGGTGGCGGCGTTGACGGCAGGTGACGGGGAACGGCGAGGACGCCCGCCGACTGGAGCCGTCTGGGCGACACGGGAGGCGAGAGCGGCCCGGCGCTCGGCGCGGGCCCGACGAGCGTGAGACATGGACACGATGGTCAGAGGATAACAGGGCGGTGGAAGACGAATTCCGGTGCACCCCTACTTGGCGCACCAAATGTCGGGTTTCGGGTTCCGGCAGACCCTTGAGGTTCGAACACTGGGGTGTGCGTGGGGATTTCGCCTTCTACCTACCTGCACCCCACCGCCTCGCTAAGATCTAAGCTATGGAAAGAACAGCACAAGAGACACATGGTTTATATTGGTTCGGGCCACCGTTGTCGTGTAATACCCTACTCAAGTGTGTGGTGTGGTGGATTGCCTCTTGGGCTGATGATGATGAACAATACAAGGAAGAACAGCCTCGCGAGGGTCTGTTCATGGCTGGGGCGATGAACTGCTAGGAGGAGTTCAGTCACCCTTCTCTCTCTCTGTGTGATGCTACTCGATCCGATCCCAGCTTGTTTCTGGATTGGCCGGTCTTCTCTACCATGGGGGTGGCTAGTCCTATTTATAGGCAAAGGCCCTGGGCCTCTTCCAAAATATTGAGCGGGAAGGGCGCCAACAATTGGACATTTTGAAGGGGAACATCGGGTACACTTATCCTGACTAAAGTTGGTCCTCGCCTGCCAAAGGCTCTGGTGGTGATGTTGGCTTGGGCTCCACAATGACTTCCTTCCTGCCGTTGGGCTGGTCTTGGTCTCGTTGCACCGAAACGGGTACCTTTGCTTGACGCTCTTGCCTGCGCTTGCTCCCTTTGCACCAAAGAGGAAACGAGTACTCTGCGCGGGCTGACGCCCGCCTGGCACCCTTGGTCATCATGGCTTGCGTCACGGGCACCTCGTGAGGTACCCCGCCTTGATCTCTCCGCCTCCTCGCGAGCCAGCCTGATGAGGCCATGCCTGAGGAAGCTCCCTGTCATCCGCCCCGTGAGGCTTGGCCCCTCGCGAGGGTCTTGGGTCTGTGTTGATGAAGATGGGCCGCGCTGGACCCCCCTTTGAGCCACGCCGCAGGCAGCAGGAAGGCAAGTCTGGGGACCCCCATTCCCAGAACGCCGACAGTAGCCCCCGGGCCCAAGGCGCGCCCAGACTTGGCCGTGCAGGGAGGCGAAAGGGCAAGAGCGAAGCGTCGCGGGCCCTAACAGCCTGCGGCCTTGGGCGCTGCGTGGCGGTTGATTGGACGTGAGCGTCTCCACTTCCCCATGGCGCCTCGGCAACTGCACGAACTGGGCAAGTCTCTGCATGCAAAGCGGGTCATGATTACCTGCGATCGTGGAGGCCGACGGTTGGCCTTTACCGGCTATAAGTACGAAGCGGCTCGCGCCCTTCCAGTCCATCTCTTCTTGCTTCTCCTTCTTCCCGGTCCTTGCTCCGTCTTGCTGCGATGGCTCCGATCCGCAAGTTCTTGGCGGCAGAGAAGGGAAAGGCTCCCCAGGAGGAACCAGACCTGCTCCCGCCGAGGAAACGGCTCGCCCCCCGCCGCCGGGACGAGGGGGGCCATCAGGTGGTGTCGAGGCCCTGGTGCGAGCGGCCACCTCCGGGGTTCCCGCTTCCCTTGTATGCCCACATCGAGGGCTTTGAAGGAGTCGATGCTGATCGCCACGGGCGGCGCCACCGTCGGCGCCGACGGGTCACGAAGGTGTGGGTCGTCCCCCCTGGGGTCCACACCGAGGGCTCCTCCCGAGAGTTCGTGCTCCACGCTGCCATGCCTCCTCAGTCTTGGATTCGCCTTCCTCCCTTCTTCGCCTCCATCATCCCGCAGGAAGAGCTCCTGGAGCTTTGGCTGCAGCACGCCGGCTGCAGCACCCTCGCGACCGAGGCAGAGGTCGCGGTCGTTGCCCCGGGCGAGGTCTTCATAACTCGAGGCTGGGGCGAAATAGCCCGGGTTTGCAGGACAAGAGGCGCCTTCGCGATTCACCTGGAGTACGACGGTGCTTCGGTGATGTTCTTGAAGGTCTTTGATGCGAACGGGCACCGGCTCGAGTGCTGCCCCGAGAGAGGTGGTCGGGACCCTGCTACGGCGAGGACTGGGCCCGCCGACCCCTCCCTTGGCGGCTCCTCAGGCGGCGGAGGCGTCGGAGGATCCAGCGACTCCGGCGAGCTCTTCACGACTCCGGAGACGAGCGACGACAGCTACGAGCCCCCGAGCCGGCGCCGCTCCTGAAGCAGGGCGGGCTCGTCAGGCCGTCGCCGACTCTGATCTAGATGGGGTTGGCGCCGGTGCTTGACGACCCACTGTTTATGATGGCGTCTTTTGCAGGGGCGCGTGTAGTTAGCGCCCTTTTAGGATCTGTTCCCTGCGTGGAATCAAAGACGCGTCCCATGGGGGCTTGTAAGATGCCTGTGATCCTGTTTGTTAATATAACCCTTGTCGTAGAATTGTGCGAGTTGCTCATTCCGTCTTAGCTCAGTTCTCCCTTTCGAACCTCGCGAGGGCTTGGTGCTCTGCGCCGATAGGTCCCAGTCCCAAGGCGGCTTCAGTCGTTGCTGGTATGCCAGGTCGCGATGCCGTGGTCAAGGCCAGGAGGTGAGCGACCCGGGGTCCGGTAAGAGCCCCTGAGCCGCGATGCTCAGGAGGTCCCCTTTGGCGCTCAAGCAGCCGTCGTTCGGTGAGAAAGGAGAGCGGTGTCGCTAACACGGGATTGCATTAGGTGCGGGGATGGTGCCATGGTAGCTGGTGCTTCCGGGTGGTGACTTATCTCGAGAATCAGGGACCGCTCCCTGGTGTGTCGCCGGGTCCGTGCATCGGCAGGCGTGAGGTTGCTCGGCGAGGTCCTTGCGTGTCCCTCCCTTCTCGCCTTTGCTCCCCTTTCTGCTCTACGTCCTCGGGTCCCGGCCCTCGAGCAAGTCTCAGCCGTCGCTGGTATGCCAGGTCGCGATGCCGTGGACAAGGCCAGAGGGTGAGGGCTGGAGAGCCAGTAGGAGCCCTGAGTCGCGATGCTCAGGCACCCCCCCCTTTAACGTGCAAGCGGTTCGCGCGGATGAGAGTGGAGGAGACACCGCATGGGCCTCACTTGACGCAGCTCCTTTAGGAGATCCTGTAGACCCATCATAGAAAGAACGAGGGGTTGCCATGACAATTGACAGTCAGCCGTTGGTTGCTTTCGAGAGGCGATGAGGCACTGAAGGCTTGACAAGGTGGCGCCATGCGGGGCTGCCGCGGCCAGAGCTCAGCCACTCAGGTTTGTCGGCGTTGCAGGGACGGAACCATGCGCAAGCGCCGTGCCGTTTTGGGAGCAGCTCCTTCAGTTGGCGTCAGTTGAGCGGGCAACTAGGTCAAACACATTAGCCGCGAAGGAGTGGATTCATTCAAATAGATGCTAGGAAGGCGGACATCACTGGGTCAGGCCCGAGCGACTTGGGGGATGATGTAGCCTGAGGGGCGCCCCCAACAAAGTAAGCTAGCAACATGAAATAAAAGGGATGCATGCCGCAGGGACGGACCCACGCGGCCTGGGAATAATGCAGCCCTGGGGGGCGCTCCCAGCTGGAAATGAAACTTGAAAGATGTCACCTGATGATGTTGAGGACGAAGCAGTGTTGGTGTAGCAGACTCGGTGGGCTGCGGAAGCCGATCCTCACGAGCCCCTAGGACCAGGGGCCTCGGGAGGCTCCGGAGCCGCTGGTGGCTCCTCGCGGACCATCTCCATCTCCGCCAGGGCTGCGGAGCGCCTGGACTCTTGAGCCTCCATGATGCCTCTCATGAGGCGCTGGTACGTGGCATCCGCGCTCGGCAAGCCGTAAGGCACGCGAATGTAGCTGCGGGATGGACCTACGCAGCACCCCACTCGCAAGGGCCAGAGGCGCTCCAGAGAGGCGACTCGATTGAGCCCTGGTATGTCGATGCAGACGCGCAGCCCACCATCCTCGCCTGGATGGGGGGCCACAGCTGGTAGGCGACGGCCGCCTCCCATTACTCTTGACTCCTGTAGCTCCTGAATGGCCTTGTTGACGAACTCCTGAGGGTCTGGCCCTCCTTGCCTTACTCCTTCTTGAGGGAAACGTGCTTCGAAACACGCCTCCATGTGGTTCCCAAGCGCCTCCCTCGTGACCCTGGCCAGGTTGGTGGCCCTCCAGGGGAGAGCCCCCGAGCCCTGCCTGAGGAGGGCGCCGGGCGCGCTTTCCTATGTGATGGAAGGAGGTTCCCCCTGGGCAGGCGCGGGGCCTGAGGGGCCTGCCTCTTGAGGAGCCGGGTCGGACAATGTGTTCTTCTTCTTGGGGGTGGCCTTGGGAAGCCTCCTGCTTTCGCGATCCGGGTCTTCCAATGATGCGGCCTGAAAGGCTCCTTCCAGGGAACACACCGCGTCCTTCTCTTCACAGGGCACCGTGATGACTCCGCCACTTCCTAGCATCTTGAGGACGTTGTAGCCATGGTGAGTCACGGCCATGAACTTGGCCAGCGCTGGGTACCCAAGGATGGCGTTGTACGGCAGGCGAATGTGAGCGACGTCGAAGTCGATGAGCTCGGTGCGGTAGTTGCTGCGTGCCCCGAAGGTGACAGGGAGGCTGACCTGCCCAATCGGGACCGTGGAGCCGTCGGTGACTCTAGAGAAAGGCTTGGTTGGCTGAAGCTGGTTGTAGGGCACTTGGAGATTGTTGAATGTTTCCACGGACAGGACGTTGAGCCCTGCCCCGCCATCGATGAGGGTCCTGGTGACCAGCACGTTGCTGATGATTGGGGAACAAAGCATCGGGAGGACTCCGGCCGTGGCCGCACACTTGAGCTGATCCGCTGAGCTGAACATGATGGCGCACGCTAACCACGTAAGAGGGCGCGTGGCTTCGAGCTTGGGGAGGACTGCATTCACCTCGCGGGCGAACTGCTTGAAGATGCGTTGAGAGGCTGGGGCTTGAGCCCCGCCCAGGATGCAGGCGATCGCGTGCGGCTCCTGGAAGCCCCCATCCCCCTCGTCCTGATGGCGGTCCTCGTTTCTCCTTGGCTGTGGCGGCAGCGGAGGGAGGCCTGCGTTGCCTTGCGGGCGATCCTCGCGAGGCTGATCCCTCCAGTCTCCCTCGCGAGGCGGGTCTTGCCAGCGATCCCCGCGAGGTCGATCGCGCCACCCTTGGCGCGGCCAGCGGTCTTCCCGGCGTCCTGCGTTTCTTCCTCCTCCTCGACCGTAGCCCCGGTCAGCGTGGTCGGGACTATGGCCGATCCTTCCTTCTCGTACGGCTCGGAGCTCTTGACATTCGTTGGTGTTGTGGGTGAGGAGGTCGTGGTACACAGTACCGACTGCCCTTGGAAGATTCGGGCTGATCACTGCCCCGCTTGGTGTCTGGTTCTGCCGCGAGCACAGCAGCCCCCTTGCGCTTCACATCCTTGGCCTTCGGCTTCTTCTCTTCTGGGTCTGCGGCAGGCAGCTCGAGGAGGGAAAGACGCCCTTCCTCAGCCCTGGCGCACTTGGTCGCCAAGTTGAACAGCTCCAAGGAAGTGCACAGGTCTTCATGCATCGCCAGCTCCTCCTTCATCTTGACGTCGCGCACGCCGTCGGAGAAGGCTGAGATGATGGCCTCCTCGGTCACCTTGGGAATCTTGAGGCGTGCATTGTTGAAGCACTGGATGTACTTCTGCAGGGTCTCTCCGGGTTGTTGCTTGATGCGGCGCATGTCGCTCACGGCGGGTAGCCGGTCGCGAGTACCTTGGAAGTCGGCAATGAAGCGGGTGCGCATCTCGTCCCAGGAGGAGATCGTGCCTGGAGCTAGATTCAGGAGCCAGGTGCGGGCCCCATCCTTGAGCGCCATGGGAAACCAGTTCGCCATGACCTTCTCGTCTCCGTTGGCAGCTTCGATGCCCAGCTCATAGAGCTGGAGGAACTGCGCAGGGTCGGTCATACCGTCATAACGAGGAGGCAGGTCTGGCTCGAACTTGCTGGCCACGCGACGCTGCGTAGCTCGGTGGTGAAGGCACGACAGCCTGCTGTGGCCACAGGTGGCCTTGGGTGACGGAGAGCTTGGTCTTGCTGGTCCCCACGCGCTGCAGCTGGGAGCAGCGCGGGGTCTTGACGTGCGGGAGTAGGAGCATGGTCGCGACGTGCTGGAGCAGTGAGCGCCCAAGCAGCTTCTTGCGGGCGAGGGATTTCTTGGCAGCTCTGCTCTTGCCGCGCCGGCACCTGACGGAGCGGGTTCCGCCCAGGGGCCACGCGGCTTGGAGCCTGGGCGCCTTCTTGAGGAGGAGGCGGCTGGGGCGCCCCCGGAGCTTCGTCGCCCGCGCAGGGCGGGGTGCGGTGCAGCGGAACGGACGGCGCAGGAGAGCCCCCTGCGGCGCAGACGAGCTCGGCGACGCGGTCGAGCCATTCTTCATAGACGTTGTCGACGGGACGGTAGCGCAGGAGCTCGTTTGCCGCGATGAGCGCAGCTCGAGCCTCCATGGGTGCACGGAGCGCGCGGGACGAAGAACCAGCTAGGGTGAGCGAGGGAGTAGCGGTGTGGCCGTCTTGCCGCACGGACGGATGTTGAGACGACGCTTGCTGCTCGTTCCCTGCCGGGCCGGTGGCGGCGTTGACGGCGGGTGACGGGGAATGGTGAGGACGCCCGCCGACTGGAGCCGTCTGGGCGACGCGGGAGGCGAGAGCGGCCCGGCGCTCGGCGCGGGCCCGACGAGCGTCAGACATGGACACGATGGTCGGAGGATAACGGGGCGGTGGAAGACGAATTCCGGCGCACCCCTACCTGGCGCGCCAAATGTCGGGTTTCGGGTTCCGGCAGACCCTTGAGGTTCGAACACTGGGGTGCTCGCAGGGATTTCGCCTTCTACCTACCTGCACCCCACCGCCTCGCTAAGATCTAAGCTATGGAAAGAACAGCACAAGAGACACATGGTTTATACTGGTTCGGGCCACCGTTGTGGTGTAATACCCTACTCCAGTGTGTGGTGTGGTGGATTGCCTCTTGGGATGATGATGATGAACAATACAAGGAAGAACAGCCTCGCGAGGGTCTGTTCATGGCTGGGGCGATGAACTTCTAGGAGGAGTTCAGTCACCCTTGTCTCTCTCTGTGTGATGCTACTCGATCCGATCCCAGCTTGTTTCTGGATTGGCCGGTCTTCTCTACCATGGGGGTGGCTAGTCCTATTTATAGGCAAAGGCCCTAGGCCTCTTCACAAATATTGAGCGGGAAGGGCGCCAACAATTGGCCATTTTGAAGGGGAACATCGGGTACACTTATCCTGACTAAAGTTTGTCCTCGCCTGCCAAAGGCTCTGGTGGTGACACTGGCTTGGGCTCCACAATGACTTCCTTCCTGCCGTTGGGTTGGTCTTGGTCTCGTTGCATCGAAACGACTACCTTTGCTTGATGCTCTCGCCTGCGCTTGCTCCCTTTGCACCAAAGAGGAAAGGAGGACACTATGCGGGCTGGCGCCCGCCTGGCACCCTAGGTCGTCATGGCTTGCGTCACAGGCACCTCGTGAGGTACCCCGCCTTGATCTCTCTGCCTCCTCGCGAGCCAGCCTGATGAGGCCGTGCCTGAGGAAGCTCCGTGTCGTCCGCCCCGCGAGGCTTGGCCCCTCGCGAGGGTCTTGGGTCTGTGTTGATGAAGATGGGCTGCGCTGGGCCCCCCTTTGAGCCATGCCGCAGGCTGCAGGCAGGCAAGTCTGGGGACCCCCGTTCCCAGAACGCCGACAGATACCAAGTTTAAATGGACAGAAGATTGTGAAGCAAGTTTCCAGGAGTTGAAGAAATGTTTGACTACAGCCCCAGTGCTAGTACTGCCAGATATACATAAGGAGTTCCAAGTGTATTGCGACGCCTCTCGCTTAGGACTTGGATGTGTGCTGATGCAGGACGGAAGAGTTGTTTCGTATGCCTCACGACAACTAAAACCTCATGAGTTGAATTATGCCATGCATGATTTGGAGCTAGCAGCCGTAGTGCATGCGTTGAAGACTTGGAGACATTACCTTACTGTAAACCGTTGTGATGTGTACACGGATCACAAGAGTTTGAAGTACAATTTCACTCAGAAGGAGCTGAACCTTAGGCAGAGGAGATGGTTGGAGCTTATAAAGGATTATGACATGATGCTACACTATCATCCAGGAAAGGCCAATGTCGTAGCAGACGCATTGAGTCGGAAGAGTTATGCTAATATCCTTGAAAGTAAAGGACTGCCGAAGGAATTAGCAAAGGATATCATGGAACTTCGGTTAGAGATTGTACCTAGAAGGTTCATTGCCACAATGGAGGTTCAGTCGACATTGCTGGACAAGATTCGAGAAGCTCAGAAAGATGATAAAGAGATTGTCGAGATAAAGGAGAAGATGGGCAAAGGAAAGGCCAAAGTTTTTCGTGAGGATGAGCACGATACCCTATGGTTTGAGGACCGAGTTTATGTGCCCAACAACCAAGAGATCAGGAAGTTAATACTTCAAGAGGCCCATGACTCACCATACTCGATACACCCTGAAAACACCAAGATGTATTTGGATTTGAAGGAACATTTCTGGTGGACTGGTATGAAGAAGGATATTGCCGAGTATGTATCCACATGTGATGTATGTCAGTGAGTTAAGGCAGAACATCAGAAGCCAGCAGGACTGTTACAGCCTATGCCGATACCCGAATGGAACTGGGATAAACTTGGCATGGACTTTATCACCGGATTACCCAGGACTAAAGCAGGATATGATTCCATATGGGCAGTAGTTGATCGTTTGACCAAAGTAGCTCATTTCATCCCAGTTAAAACCACCTATACAAGTGCAAAGTTGGCCAAGATCTATATGTCCAGGATCGTATGTCTGCATGGAGTTCCGAGGACCATCGTATCGGATCGAGGAACACAGTTTACTTCAAAGTTTTGGCATCATTTACACCAGACTTTGGGAACGAGATTGGAGTTCAGTACAGTGTTTCACCCGCAGACAGATGGATAGACTGAGAGAGTAATCAAGTTTTGGAGGACATGTTGAGAGCCTGTGCGCTAGATTATGGATCTAGTTGGGATGACAATTTGCCGTATGCAGAGTTCTCATACAACAATAGCTACCAAGCCAGTTTGAAGATGGCACCGTTTGAAGCCCTGTATGGACGCAGGTGCAGAACACCGTTGATGTGGGATGAGGTAGGAGACCGACAGTTGTTTGGACCAGACTTGATTAAAGAATCTGAGGAGAAGATTAAACTGATTCGAGACCGACTGAAGATTGCTCAGTCCAGGCAGAAGAGTTACGCAGACTCAAAACGCAAGGAGGTAGCCTACGAAATTGGAGACAGAGCATATGTGCGAGTATCGCCCTTGCGAGGAGTGAAACATTTTAGAGTTAAAGGAAAGTTAGCCCCAAGATTTGTAGGACCGTATCGCATTTTGGAACGGATGGGAGAAGTTGCCTACAAGTTGGAGTTACCTGAGGGATTGTCAGGAGTCCACGATGTGTTCCACGTTTCACAGCTGAAGAAGTGTCATGCTGAGATGGCGGAAATACCATTAAGAGATACAGTACCCTTGGAGGCGATTCAGTTGGACAGTGATTTGACTTACGAGGAGAAGCCAGTTAAGATTCTTCAGTTTGCTAGCAGAGTCACCCGCAGTAAGGTTATCAAGTTTTGTAAAGTTCAGTGGAGCCACCATACCGAGGATGAAGCTACCTGGGAACAAGAGGATGATCTCCGCAAGGACCACCCATACCTATTTTCTAGCCAACCCGAATCTCGAGGGTGAGATTCATCTTAAGGGGGGTAGGTTTGTAACATCCCAACTTTTCAATTTGGAATGTTATACATAGATCATCCATGCATATCATGTTTTATTGCTTTTCCGTTCCGTAATCCTCGAAATCCTAAGCAGCTCAAGGACCCTTGGAGAGAGTTGGGGTTTTCCCGGTCTTCATATTTGATTCTTTTATCAAATAATGAAAAGAGGATTTAATTTTAATTATTTCTCTCCGAAAAATATTTCACATTAAAAATTAAAGAGAGGAGATAATATGACTTCTCCAAAATAAATGAAATATTGGAGGAAAAATATTAAAATCATTAAATTGATTTTCATTGGATTTTATTCGGATTTTATTTGCATTAGAAAAATTGCATGTTTTTCAAAATTGCATTTTAGGGCCAAGAAAATGGTCATCTTGTTCTAAATATTTTATTTAGAGGGTGAAAAATTGTTTTGGCATTTTAGGTTTTTATTTATTATTTTTTTTCTAGGATTTTATTTCGGTCGGCGAAGTTTAAAAAAAAGGGGATCCCGCGCCGACTGGGCCTAAGGCCCAGCCGCGCCAGGCCGCCGCCGCCACTCGGACCGGAGTCCGAGTTGGACTCCGCCTCCGCTGCGCCTTGCCCCCTCCTACAAGTCGCCGCCCCCGCCCCTTTATATACGCCGCCACCCCCGCCCCCAACACCACCACCACCGCCGCCAACCCTGCCGCCCGCAGACGCCACCGCCTCGCGCAGCCGCCGCCGCCTGCGCTCGCCGCCGCAGCCGCCGCCGCCTAGCGCCGCCGCCAAGCCCCGCCGCCCTCGCCAGCCGCTGCCCCACCTCGCCGGAGCCCCCTCGCCGGAGGTAGCCACCGCGCCGCGCCGCCGGTTTTTTATAAAAATCGTTCGGTTTTTTAGAAAACCCTAGATCCGTATTTTTTTGGATTCACCGGTTTTTTTCGATTCTTCTAGTTAGCGGACGTTCATTTTAACGAACAGTTTTCGCCCGTTAGTTACAGCTAACGAACGCTCATTCGTTAGTCTGTTCGTGAGTTTTCTTTTATCGGATTTATTCCGTGATTTTTCTGATCGTGATTTCTGTTTATCTTTTCGCTCGTTTAACGGAATCAGGCGATTCAAGCGCCTGGATTTTCGTCTCGAAACCCTCTTTCCGTTTAACCAACTCAAACAAGTTTTGCTACTGTAAAATTTGAACTAGTTTCAGATTAGTAAACGAAGCTTCTTTCTTTCGCCGTTTGAGTTTCGTTGCTCCGTTTGTTTTGATTCTTTTTGCGAACTGGAGTTCTTAATTTGAACTTTCTGGTCAACCTCTCTTATTTGAGTTTTGCTTGTGCATCGTTGCTTGTTACTTATGTATGTTATTGTTTGCTTGCGATAGAATTCCCGGAGTGCGAAGCGTGTTACTACGAGTCTCTAGGATTCGCGGATCGTCAGCAAGGCAAGTAACACTTTGATCATATCCCATTATTACCCAGTTTTTATGCATTAGTTCCAATCCTCAAACATTGCATGATTAGGATGTCATTAACTTGTGGGTTGGGAAGTAGTTGCTGAGATAGAACCTATTGCCCTGTTACATTCAAACCCTTGGGAGTTACTTCTACGTATTGCTTATTGCTATGCTATGCTCGTAGACGTGGTTTGGGTTTGAGTGAAATTCATGTCAGATGTGAGATTGTTAATTAATGGTTCAACTTAAGGTGGCAACTTAATCAAACAACTGGGTGGATTGAGGCACCTGGGGAACCCAGTGTTGTCTGTTTTTTTGGAAATCCCGGGGTACCCGTGTGATCTTCCTATGGACCGCCACCCAGGATCAAAGGGAACTGAGATGATTCATGCTAGAAACTTCCGCGTGCAGCCACAAGCTATTATGGGCTCTAGCATAGTTGAGTAAGTTACGTGAAGCTCTTGAAGAGGTAGATCAGCAGGTAGTGGGTTTTGTAGGTTTGGTATGGTCTACCCGGAGTAGAGAGTTAACGTTTCTGAAAGACTGTGTCTCGGTCATCCGTTTCTCAAACACCATGTAGTGCGAGAAATCCAACGGAGGTGATCGAGTCTTGTGGGGAAAAGTGCGCAAACCTGTGCAGAGTGTACAATCTAATCATGGTTAGTCGTGTCCCCGGTTATGGACAATTCTTGAGTATCTAGTACTTGGGTTATCACATGTATCTCTCCATGCTTAATTAAAACTGTTGGGATGTTAATCACTTTAATTAGGATTGAGTTGGGGTTACCTTCTCAATGATGTTTCAACCACCATGATAGTAAAATTAAAATCTATTCCGTTGTTGTAGGGAAAAATTGGCTTTTCGCAAAACTACAACCATACAGCTTTCCACCAGCCATCTATGCATGTAGTGATAGCATTATTTTGTTTCTGCTCTACTGTGTTATATTGCCAGGATATTCCATGTGCTGACCCGTTTTCGGGTTGCAACGTATTATGTTGTAGACTTTTCAAACGAGGAGTAAGGTTCGTTAGGTCGTTGCCGTGTAGCTCAGCTATGCTGTTGGAGTTGATGGACTCACCCTATCTTCCAAGCCTTCCGCTGTTATCGCATTAGATGGCCTTAAGCCATATTATTGTAATAAGTTCTCTTTGGAGACATTCGATGTAATAGTGTGTGATTGCTACTCTGTTATAAATCCTTCGAGTACTCTGCGTGTCAGCATTACCGATCCAGGTATGACACTGAAGCATAGAGACTTGACCATCTGAGGTCGGGTCGCTACAGGCGAGCTCGGGTCGGTGATGGCGGCCAGAGGCCTACCTGGCCGGGCTCCAGCTATGCTAAGGGTTTGTGTTGGTTGGGCAGTGAGCTTGGAGTGCTCGGAGAGGCTGGAGGGTGTCGATGTCAAAACCGGCGGATCTCAGGTAGGGGGTCCCGAATTGTGCGTCTGAGGTTGATGGTAACAGGAGACAGGGAACACAATGTTTACCCAGGTCCGGGCCCTCTCGATGGAGGTAAAACCCTACATCCTGCTAGATTAATATTGAAGAGTATGGGGGTTACAAGAGTTGATCTACCATGAGATCGTAATGGCTAAAACCCTAGAAGTCTAGCCTATCTGATTATGATTATCCCTATGAACTAAACCCTCCAGTTTATATAGACACCGGAGGGAACTAGGGTTGTACAAAGTTGGTTACATAGAAAGGAAATAGTACATCTGGCCACCTAGCTTGCCATCTACGCAAAGGAGAGTCCTATCCGAACACGAGAGAAAGTCTTCTATCTTGTATCTTCATGGCCCAATAGTCCGGCCCATGTCCAACAGGCCGGATTCCCGAGGACCCCTTAGTCCAGGACTCCCTCAGTAGCCCCTGAACCAGGCTTCAATGACGAGGTGTCCGGCGCGCAGATTGTCTTCGGCATTGCAAGGCTGGTTCTTTCTCCGAATACTCTGACACAGTCTTCGAACAACGAATGTGTCCGGATCTACAAAACAAGTATTATACACCATCGTAGAGAGTACAATATTTCACGAGTACCATCTGCTGAGAACTTTTTGTAACGTGACATCACGTCCCTGCCCGGTTATTATTTCGAACCGTTTCTTGGCCTGCCGCTCCATATTTCATGATGTGGATTTATTGGCCCATGTCGTCAAAGCAGAGATCGTGTCCCCTTATTGCAGGATTCTCATCAATACGGGTATGGGTAATCCAACCATGCTGCCCACACGGCCCCTGTGGAATAGGCGAGTTTCATGGCGAGTGGGGAGGTGTTTGATATTCACTGCCTTTATAAGGAGATAAGGATTCATCTCTTCCACCCACGCCTTCTCTCTTTATGCCTAACCACTCTCGAGCTCCAATGCCCAAGTTCTCATCTTTCCTGCCCCAAGAAAGCACTCCAACCTTGTCCGGAGCGCAGGAAAAGTGGATGGTCTCCACCGTCAAGGAGAAGGACATCACCCAACTTCGGGAGGACGGATATTTGGCCAGGGAGATTGCCCATCGGCTTCCTGCTAAGGGACAGATCATCCCCACTCCGGAGCCCCATGAGAGGGTCGTGTTCATCCCTCACTTCATCCGCGGGCTGGGATTTCCTCTCCACCCATTCGGTCGCGGACTCATGTTCTACTATGGGCTGGATTTCCATGATCTAGCCCCAAATTCCTTCCTCACCATCTTGGAGTTTATCGTCGTGTGTGAGTCCTTCCTCCGCATCCCCCCACTTCGGACTATGGCTGAAGACCTTCAATGTGAAGCCAAAGGTGGTGGGCGGCGAACACGTAGAATGCGGAGGCACCATGGTGAGAGAAATGTCCAACGTCCCGTGGCCCAAAGGCACCTTCGTGGAGACTGTCAAGTGGTGGCAGAAGCTGTGGTTCTATGTCACTGAGCCCCACGATGTTGCCTGGGCCGTGGCTCCCGAATTCAAATACAGGGCCCCAATGCAGCTTACCTCCTGGCAAGACAAGGGCCTGGATCGGTCTTCGTCAGACGAGTTGACACTGCTTCAGACGCGCATCAGGAGCATGACAGACAAGAATGTCAACCTCGTCGATGTGATTCAGGTGATGCTAATTCGTTGGATCCTTCGATGCCAGAACCAGGCTTGCCATCTATGGGAGTTCAATCTGGCCAAGCACAAGACCCTGCGATGATTCTTCGGAACTACGCACGAAGACATCTGGAAGGTGCTCTTCAAGGCCAACGAGACGTGGCCGGAGACAACCAAGGACTGCAGGCACGATCTGGCCCATCCCGCCAGTTCGGTAAGTTTTTTGTTTTCGTGCTTCAAGGCGTATCCCTTTCTGGCTTGCACAAGGAGGATGTCCCAACTTCCCTATTTGGACTTTTTAGGGTTGGACAAAGAAGGCGGAGCGGATTCGGTGTTCGGCTCCGCTGCCCGAGGAACCAGCCATCCCACTTTTGACGAAGATGCTGGTTCCACCGCCCTACGTGGCGCTGGAGAAGAAGGCCAAGAAGAAGGCCAAGGGGACCAGAGGAGGCCTCCTCCCAAGGGTACTTCGGATATGGCATCTGAAGACGCTGAAACTCACTCCGCTACCGAAGACGACGAGGAGGAAGAGGAGGAAGAAAGCAACTTCCCCCTCCCCGAGGGGGAAAGAAGAGGGTGGCCTCCACAGATCTGGAAGCGGAGGTGTCCAAGAAGGGAAAGGCTTCCTTCGCGGATAGCTCCGCATGGAACGTCGATAGCAGCCCAGAGCGGCGCCCTCGAAACAAGCCCCTGGCCGAATCATGAGTATCCGAAGACCCTGATGCATTCATATATCCTCCTCTTTGACTTCATAATTCTAACATGTTGAATCATGCATTTGCAGTCCGGCTTATTCCGCCCTCGAGCAATCCTCGTCTTCGGGGAACTCGCTGGATTCGAAGGTGATGGACAGCGGGTCCCTTCCAATGGCCTCCTCTCCCAATGCTATGGACGACATCAAGGTGTTGTCGTGAAGGACCCCCGGCTAGGGAGAGACGCAGGAGGCCGTCAGGACGGCGCCAGAGGGCAAGATCTCGGCCGTCGGACACATGGGGGAGCAGATCCCCATGGAGACTGGCGATGGGGGCTATGTCCAATTCAGCCCCCAGCCGAATACAGTCTCGGAGACCTATACGGCTCCGGAATCCGGCAAGCAGCCTCCTTCATCGAAAGGAGGTGTGCCCATTCCGCCGGTGACCTCTGTCCAACCAGAGGCGCCGGATACTCTACTGGAGGCGCTACGAAGCACTTCCATCGTTGAGGAACACCGTACCCTCGTGGGTGCGGTGATTGAGAAGATTCAGTCCGTGAAGAGCGGACTGACCGAAGCCTGCGTGAGCCTTCTAACAGGCTTTGAGGTTAGCGGTGCATTTATGTGAAAAGAAAGTTAAAGTACAGATAGTAGCCCCTGAGACTCTGTCCGGTGTTCGGAAAGAAAAGCCGAACAGAGTATCAAATAGCTATTCGCAGGAGACTAATCATATGTGTCTTTGTGAATAAGCAGGCGTCGCTGCTGGCCGTGACTTCTCATGCTGCCGAAGCGCACAAGAGGCCCGGGCCGAAGCCCAAGGCACCCTCCGGGAGATCCAAGAGGCCAACAAGATCGTGGCGAGTAAGGCTTTTATTATGCAAAGCAAGAATGTGAGTCAGAGGTATCTCTTACTGACCCCGATTTGGAGTTCTCCAGGGGCGTTTGCGGATTTGCCGCGCAGTGTTTCTGACGCTGCGGAATTCTTCCGAGCCGAAGAGGGGAGCTCAACGGAGAAGCTGTTCTGGTCACAATACCTTGCACCAGAACATCCGGTGCCCTTTAGCGACCAACTGAAGTAGTTGGTCGAGCTGCATAGGGTGGACGAACTAGCCATGAAGGATTTAATAATCCGGCTGTGGCCTGTAGAAGCTATACCCGGCAACTACTTCGGCCACGTGAAGCGGCTAGTCAATGCTTGCCTCGGCTTGATGTCATCAAGCGGTAGGTCTGCATAGAAGGTGCACGGATGGCCTTCGCCCGCGTTAAGATACAATGGGCGAAGATGGATGTCGTCAAGCTCGTGACCGAAGGACCGCCCGCGGGCAAGGAGCACCGCATGCCCGAGCGGTATTTTGAAGATGTTCTGAAGGGATCCTACATTGTGGTGGAGCAATGTGCTAAGGACATTATTTTTGAACGAATACATTCATGTAATCCCGTCCTGTATGATGAAAACAAGGCTTGATATGTAATATAATGTTAGGACCCCGATTCCAAGTCACATCAATCTAGCCGGTAACACCTCATATCACTTTGCGGCCTCACGCACGGTATCCCCATGGGTGTCGCCTTACCATGGCCCGGGACCGTTTGTGCCTTTTGGATCACATATATGATAGTGTCGCTAGCATCCATATGACAGAGAACCCGGGCCGACATGGCTAGTCGTGAACCCAAAGCGGCACAGACCTATGGGTACAGGCATACATGAATCACATCGAATATGTCGGTCATCAGCGTGTGAATCCGGGCTGTAGCACTGGGCTAACAGGACTCCGGGGAACCCGGGCTGTAGCAGGCTAGGCAGGACTCTGGATGTCACCGCGTGACATTTCCCCGAAGGGACAGACATAGGAACGAAGTGAAACACATGCCGGCAAGTCAAGTGTCCTAAGCAGTAGTGCTGGGCTAGCAGGACTCCGGTGAACCGGGCTGTAGCGGAATACTATGGCTCAAGGAGCACTAGACTACATTTCCCCATAAGAGAGGCTGCCAAGGATAAACAACTAGATTGTCGGATCCCACACATACCAAGCATTTCAATCATACACACAATATGCTCGATATGTGCAAATACAACATGGCATCACAACAAAACTCTACAACTCAAGTACTTTATTTAAAGGCTCTGGAGAGCCATACATAACATGTTCATACAGGTAGGGGTCACATGACCCGACACTCAAGTCATACAAGCATACAAGCACATGCGGAAGCGAATAGTCTGAGTACAGACACTAGAAAGAAAGAAGGCTTGTCGAAGCCTGTCTATCTACATAGGGCCCTCCATGGCCAGAATCACCACCTGGGTGGCAAGTTACTCATTGACATCGAGGTCTACATAAAACCCATCGGAGGGGGCAGTGTTGCCATCTGAAAATAGTAATTAAGGCAACATGAGTACAAAGGTACTCAGCAAGTCTTACAACAGAACCTACTATACATGCTCATTCTCAAGAAGGTGGTGGAGTTATTGCAGCAAGCCAGCTTTGACTCTTGGCTAAGCTATCCTACGAGACACCACTGTAAAATAGTTTTCGCACACGAGTCCACTAATCACCAACACAATACTCCACCGGGGATCCTCCCTTGTCATCCTATGAGAGGGCCATCCTCAGTACTCACACTTATCTTGAGTCTTTTAGTAGTAAGCATTAACTTGTCTATGAACTGTATGGGCAACCAAGTAGTCTTTTACCACGGACGCGGCTATTCGAATAGTTTTATACCCTGCAGGGGTGTACTTCATCACACATGTTTCCACCACTTAGCGTCTACACATGACATGTGCTCGGCAGACTTCAAGCGAAAGTCGACGTGGGTGTAGACCACGACCTGACTAACCGCACAAGTCTCTAGTCCAGGTTTATCGCCTATTCGGGTTCCATCTGCAAGGAAAACCGGCCGGGGTCTCCTCAACGGCCCCAAACAATGTGTGCAGGGTTTCCAAGGCACCAAACAGGCGACTCGGTACACTGTGCCATGGTGTATCTACCGCATCATAGCCCACCCCTAGGGTCAGCGCTACGCACGGCTGCCAACACATAACCTACAAACACCAGAAACTAGTTGCAACTCCTGGACAGAGGACGAGAGGGGTCAGTAAGTCAAGCGGGGTCATATTTCAGGGCACAATGTGTGGTAGTAGCTGAATCTTAAATCACGCATACAGATCTCAGTTCTTATGGACGACCCCAATGAAACAACCCACCATGTACTCCTAAATGGCCTCTCATCGATACCTTTACCAAAACATGTTCAACCCATCCCTCACATTACCGACATAATCATTTCACCCTAGCCCATCACCAAGATGAACCAGACCTGACACAACTCTAAGCATAGCAGGCATAGCAAGGTAGGAAACACATACATGGCTCAATCAACTCCTACACATGCTAGTGGGTTTCTTCTAGTTACTGTGGCAATGAAAGGTCATGCAGAGGATAAGGGTTCAACTACCGCAGCACACAGTAGTTTGAAACGTTGTTGTCTTAATGCAGTAATTGAGAGCAGAAGCGAGAACATGGGATTGTATCAATATGATCAAATGGGGCTGGTTGCCTGATGGAGTAGTAGTAGGGTACTGCCCTTCAGCTGGATACTTGGAAATATCCTTGGAGGCAGAACCTACCACGAAAGACAGCACAGAATACAATCATCACATGGCAATACGCAACAATATGATGCATGCAATGACATGGCAATATGAGGTGTCCTGCCTAATGCAATGTGAAACAAGTTGAATTGGGTCAAAGATTCAAATGGAAGCTTATGATCTTAAGCATTATAAGTGTATTAGCTTGTTTCACCTAAACAGCAAGGTTAAAGTGTTTTTTCATGCATGAAACCATTACAGATGGAAAGATTGAATTTTTCTGATTAAATTCCATATATAAATCTTTTCAATCTGAGTTATAGATTATTTTCTATGATTTTTAGAAGTTTTGGTTATTTTCTGTCAGCCTGGCGTCAGTGTGACGTCTGCGGGTCAAAGGCGCCAGCCCAGGTCAAACCTGACTGGTGGGCCCCATCTGCCAGTGTAACAACTAACTAACAGAGTTAGTTAGTGTTTCGTTAGCACTAAACTAGGTTAGTGAGGCCCTGGGCCCACATGTCAGTGGGTCAACCTATTAACTAAAATAATTAGTGTTAAGTAAACTAATTCTAATTAGCCAGGGGCATTGCCCACATGTCAGTGACTCAGGGGAGCTCAACCTGGGCCCACACGGGGTCAAATAGGGTCAAACTCGCCAGCGTTTAGCCGTCGGCGAGGCCAGACGCGGCGGAGCAGTGCAGGATTCACCTACATGGCGCCGTTTGGCGCGCGGAGCACAGCTATGGGACGCGGACGCTCGTCTGCATCCAACCAGGGTGGTGGCACGGCCGGGGAGTGGCCGGAGTGGCGCCGGTGACGAGCTCGGAGGCGGCCGAAGCTCGGGTGCTGGTGGGGATGGGGCTGTGGTGCGCAAAAGAGCGCGGTGAGGTTCTACGGGGGCTCTACGCGATGTGGGGAGTGTGTTGGGCGCATGCCCGGGACCAAATGGTCACCGGAGCATCGCTGGCGATGAGCGCGGGCGGTGGCGCGTGCGGGTGAGCATGGTGCAGTCGCTACGGAGTGCAAAAGAGGAAACAGAGAGGATGGGGAGATGGCTGAGCTCACGGGGGTCACGACGAGGCAGTCGGCGAGGTCGGGGGCGAGCTGATGTGGCGAGGACGGCGAAGGGGATCTCCGGTGGCTGGAGTTGGGGAAGACGAGGTCGGGGCGATTCCAGAGTGGGCAAGCCCTCGGGGCTCGGCCTGCTCGACGTAGTCGACGACGGCGGGGCTCGTGGACACGACGGCGCGGCGTGAGGATGACGGAGGGCGCGGCTACGGTGACGGTGCGGCGGCAGGGGCGTCGGCCATGGTGGGAGAGGGCGAGGGAGAGGTGTTGTGGGTGAATGGAGGGGTCTGCGGGGTCGGCGCGATGACGTGGAGGTCGTCGAGATGTCCAGGGGCGCGGGCAGCAAGCAGGTGGCGCCGTGGCGAGCTCAGGCGCGCCGGCGCTCACCTCTCTGCCTGCCTGCCTAGCGAGAGCAAGCAGCTGACTGGCCGTGGGCCAGCACAGTGCTGGGCCGCCAGGTGGGCCGGCTGGGGGTTTAGCCAGGTTAGTCCCTTTCTCTCTCTTTTTCTGTTTTTTTATTTATTCTGTTTTGTGTTTTGAAATAGTAAAAATACTATTTCATTTAGAAAAACCCTGAAAATAATCAGAGGCACATTTGAAAATATTCTCAACAGCCTAAAATTACTTTCAGGATTATTTGGGCATTTAAAAATATTTATAGGATTTAAATTGCCCAAATGCAATTAGTAATAGATTAACCCAATGACCTTATGATGTCCTAAAAAATGTGAACCATTTTTGTCAAAGGTTTTAACCCAAAACAAAAAGGGTGGACTTTTTAGAAGGGCATTTCAGGTTCATTAAAAAGTTTTTAGTAAACCCTAGTTGTTCCAGGGGGGTGCTGGGGGTTCTGTCATCCCCATTTCATCTTTCTGGGAAATTTAAACATGATGCAATCACTCTAATGTATGAACTAGCTAGGGTGTGACAACTCACCCCCACTCAAAAGAATCTCGTCCCGTGATTTAGGATCCGTTGGGAAGAAGGTGGGGTACTCAAGTGGAAGACGATCCTCCCTTTCCCATGTGGCTTCTTTCTTGGAATGGTGTGACCATTGAACCTTGAGAAACATGATGTTATGACGTTGAGTGGTACGCTCAGCTTGATCAAGGATACGAACGGGATATTCCCGATAAGTGAGATTATCTTGTAGATCAAGCGTTTTGTGGTCCACTCCACGGATAGGATCCGCAAAGCAACACCTGAGTTGAGAAACGTGGAAGACATCGTGAACTCTGGAAAGATGCGGAGGTACTTCCAATTGGTAGGAAACTTCTCCTTGTTTGGCAAAAATGCGAAAAGGTCCATTGTAACGAGGAGCCAATTTGCCTTTGATACCGAAATGATGGGTTCCCTTTAACGGAGTAACCCGAAGGTAAGCCTTCTCGCCGACTTCATAAGTCATGAGCTTATGTTTACGATCATATTGGCTCTTTTGACGAGATTGGGCTGTTTTCAATTTCTCACGAATAACGCGAACCTGCTCTTCTGCTTCCTGAATCATATCTGGGCCAAAGAGTTGTCTTTCCCCAGTTTCTGACCAGTTAAGAGGCGTTTGACATTTTCGTCCATAGAAAACTTCGAAAGGAGCTTTGCCTAAGCTAGCTTGATAACTATTGTTATAAGTGAACTCCGCGAATGGAAGGCATTTCTCCCAATCCATTCCGAATGAAATGACAGAAGCTCAGAGCATATCTTCCAGAATTTGATTTACTCGCTCTACTTGACCACTTGATTGAGGGTGGAAGGCGGTGCTAAAAGAGAGATGAGTTCCCATAGCATTTTGGAAACTTTCCCAAAATCGAGAGGTGAAGAGATTCCCACGGTCTGAGTTAATTTCCAATGGGACACCATGAAGACACACTATTCGGGAGATGTATAAGTCAGCTAGCTGGCTAGCGGTGATACTCTCACGAACAGGTAGGAAATGGGCTACTTTGGAAAGACGATCGATCACGACGAAGATAGCATTATTCCCTCTCTTGGTACTGGGAAACCCAGTAATGAAATCCATACTGATTTTATCCCATTTCCACTCAGGAATAGGCAAAGGTTGAAGGGTGCCAGCAGGCCGTTGATGCTCTGCTTTAGCACGACGACAGACGTCGCAACTAGCTATGTATTGAGCAATTTCTCTCTTCATCCTAGTCCACCAAAACCTTTGGCGTAGGTCTTGATACATTTTAGTACTACCGGGATGAATGGTGAGAGGGTAATCATGAGCTTCCTTAAGAATCAACTGATGTAGATGTTGTTTCTTGGGAACCACCAAGCGGTTCTCAAAGAAGACAACACCTCGCTCATCCATGAAAAAACATTTAGCAACTCTGCTAGCGATGTTTTCCTTAATTCGGGATATGCCCTTATCACACTTCTGGGCAGCTATGATCTGATCCGTAAGGTTAGGCTTCGCCACCAGGGTGGATAGGAACCCTCGAGGAACAATGTGAAGGTTAAGCTTACGAAATTCCTCGTGGAGAAGTGGTTGACCTTGTTGTAACATCAGGTTGTTACAATAAGATTTACGACTTAACGCATCAGCCATGACATTGGCTTTGCTCGGGGTGTAAGTTATTCCTAAGTCGTAATCCGAGATCAACTCGATCCAACGTCTTTGCCTGAGATTCAAATCCAGTTGGGTGAAGATATATTTCAGACTTTGGTGATCAGTGAAGATCTCGCAACGATTCCCGAGAAGGTAATGTCGCCATGTTTTAAGTGCATGGACTACAGCCGCAAGCTCTAAATCATATGTGGGATAGTTTTCCTCATGGGGGTGTAATTGCCGTGAAGCATAGGCAATCACCTGACGATCTTGCATGAGTATGCAACCTAGTCCTTGGAGAAATCTGGTGGTACCAGTATGGGAGCAGATGTCAGGCGTCTTTTCAGTTCCTGAAAGCTGAACTCGCACTGTGGGGTCCACTCGAACTTTTTATCTTTCTTGAGGAGTTCAGTTAGAGGTTTAGCAACCTTGGAGAAATTCTCGACGAAGCGGCGACAATAGCTCGCTAAGCCAAGGAAGCTCCGAACTTGCTTGACCGTTTTAGGTGGAGTCCAATCAAGGACGGCTTGAACTCGCTCGAGATTGACAGCAATACCCTTAACAGAGATTACATGGCCTAGATAGGTCACTTCTGGCAACCAAAATTCACACTTGGAGAATTTTGCATAAAGGCGATGCTCTCGAAGTTTCGTCAATACCAGCCTTAGATGTTTTGCATGTTCCTCCTCATTCTTGGAGTAGATGAGTATATCATCGAGGTATACCACGACGAATTTATCCAAATACTACATGAAGACCGAGTTCATTAACCGAGAGAAAGTGGCTGGGGCATTGGTTAAACTGAAGGACATAACGGTGTACTCGTATTGGCCATAGCGAGTAACAAAGGTCGTTTTGGGAATGTCCCTGTTTCTGATTTTGATTTGATGGTAGCCCAACCTCAAATCCATCTTGAAAAAGACTGAGGATCCAGTGAGCTGATCATATAGATCGTTGATCTTGGGAAGCGGATACTTGTTCTTGATAGTGACCAGGTTGACAGGTCGGTAATCCACAACCATCCGATCCGTTCCATCCTTCTTCTTGACGAAGAGGACGGGGCAAGCCCAAGGAGAGGAACTAGGACGGATGAAACCCTTTTTCAAGGACTCATCGAGTTGGTTCTTAAGCTCGGCTAGTTCTAAGGGTGCCATCTTATAGGGTCTTCTAGAAATAGGGATGGTTCCTGGAAAAAGGTCTATCACAAACTCGACATCCCTATCAGGTGGAACACTTGGCAGTTCTTCTGGAAAGATATCCGGGAAGTCTCGGACTACCAGAATATCTTCAAGGTCTGGAAGGGGGTTGGCATTTAGGGAGTAAAGGTGGCGCTTGGCCACTCGAGTTAAGACATTGACTGTCTTGCCTGATGGGTGAGTAAGTTGAACGGTTCTAGTGGCATAATGAATCTTAGCATAATAAGCTGACATCCAGTCCATACCCAAGATGATGTTTATGTCCGAGGACTTGAGAGCTATTAAAGATGCAAGGAAGACAAGTTTATCGACAAGAATTTCATTCCCATGGCTAACTCTAGAAGTTTGCCAGTTGGAACCCGGAGTTTGAATTACCATGGAAGTGGGCATGTCACAGAATGTCGTGTTATGCAATCGAGCATAGTTCTCATATATGAATGAATGAGATGCTCCAGTATCAAAAAGAACAGATGCCGGATGACAATTAACAAGGAGCGTACCAAGGACGACGTTAGGATCCTCATGAGCCTCCTCAGCTGGGACATAGTTGACATGGCCACGTGCAGTGGTGGCTGGCTTGGCGTAGAATGTCTTTCCCGCTGGCTTACCACGGCCAACGGACTTTCCAGACTAATTAGGTTTGTTGTTCTGGGGACACTCCCGACTGTAGTGACCCGGCTCTCCGCACTTGAAACATGTCACAACATTGGGGCGTGGAGCAGCATTAACAGCGGGGCCACCATAGGGTTTAGGCGGTGCAAACTGCTGGTTGGGGCGAGGCGCCTCAAAGGATGGCCTCGGAATGAACCTGGGTGGAAGCGCTATGCTTGGAATCCACACTCGGCGCTTCTGAGATCCAGAGCCGGATGAAGAGCCAAAATCACGAGAGTGCTTGCGTGAAGTGTCATAGTCAGACTGGCCTGTCTCAGCACTGATGGCTTTATTGACCAACTTCTGCAAGGAGGTGCACTCGTGCAGACGAAGATCGTGGCGAAGCTTGGGGCTAAGTCCCTTGGGGAACCTTGCCTGCTTCTTAGCGTCGGTGGATACCTCTTCAGGAGGATATCGTGCCAGATTCCCAAACTCACGACTATATGCATCTACAGTCAATCTGCCTTGAGTAAAATTGCAGAACTCTTCCATCTTGCGACCTATGAGACCTTCCTTGATGTGATGCTCACGGAAAGCCTCACTGAATTCATTCCAAGTAGTGATTTGGCCGACCGGGCGCATAGCCTCAAAGTTTTCCCACCAAAGGCTAGCAGGGCCTTCGAGGTGATAGGCAGCATAAGTAACCTTATCAGCTTCGGCTATGTTGGCAGAACGTAGCTTGTGGGTGATGCTGCGAAGCCAGTCATCCGCGTCGAGGGGATCAACGGAATGGTTAAACTTTGGTGGGTACAACTTGATAAAGTCATTGATTGACACAAAGTCGTTTCGCTGATGGTGTGCAGTGTTCTGCTCAATCCGCTCCAGCAAGCGGTTAGTCTGCCTCCAGCATAACTTCGGCCAGAGAAGGCGGGTGTGGCAGATTTTCATCCCTAGCTGCACTGGCTTATCCTTGCTCCGGGGCAGCAGGGTTGCTACGGGTGTTGACCATCCTAGGAAAAACAAGACAACGGTTTAGACAAGGATGGCACAAACTTGGCAAGGAAGTGCAGAATGTAATGGATAACATGGAATGCTGAGATGTTCATTGCACGACATGGTAATATAGAAAACTGCCATATATATAGCATTGGTCATACACACCGTACATAGTTTAGTACAAGCCCAGGCTAGAGTACAACTACGGTGAAAGACATTACATCTCATCGGAGGCATTCCAAGCTCCTATACATTATTTTTCTACACCTCTGGAGCGTGATACACACCAAGTCGTATCCCACGGTCACGCAGGACTGTGGAGAATACAACTATTATAGTACTAGTGAAACTACTACTAGCTCAGACGGCTCCGTAGTAATCCTCATAAAAGTCACCATCAAAGCCTGGAAGTGGAACATGATCATCTGGGAACAGACGGTCCTGCGGAGCCTGCGGACCATAGGGACACGGATGTGGCCTTGGTCCCATAAACGGTGGAAGATGGGGGCCACGAGGAGGGGTGATGCCTCCTACATCACGCCACTCCATACAATCTTGCAATCCAGACCGCACAGGGTACAGGTCCCTCATGTCCATGTAACCTGCCTGCACCGCTGGTGCAAACCGAGTCAAAGTGGCCCAATGATCAGAATGAGTGTTGAAAAGCTCCATACGCAAGGCCCGATTTTCACGGTCCTTATCCTCGAGCATCTCGGCAGTGGTGCGGAGTAGTGACTCCTCATGAGTAGAGTCATACTACAAAGCCTGATAGTACCCCTATGCTCCAGGAAGTGAGGCTGGCATGTAGTGAAAATCTGTGTTTTGAAGCAAGGCAGTCCTAGCTTGAATGATAGTAATCATTGAGTAAGTTGCATCCTGCACAGACATCTCAATAGTGACCCCAAGTCCATAGGAACAGTGAAGGGGCTCAGTGGCTCCAGGATAAGAGGGATATATCCTGACAGTACAAAGGTACTGGCTCTGGTTGAAGTCTCGGAACTGCTCCTCGACAGTATATTCCGGATACCACCGATAGCCTGACTCGACCATCACTCGGACCAACATGGCTGTATGACCGGGTACATTGAGGCACCGGGTCAGACGAACCACTTGGTTCTGGGAACAGGTGGCCATTTGAAAGCACAGAATAATGCAAAGGCATTAGAATTTCCTAGGAGAAATCAGACATCATAACGGTTGTAGATGCTCAGAAAAAGATTTGAGACATCCACAACAGCTTGCAATACCACTCAACAACATCATATCAAGGTTCTGGTTCAACTGACAACATACTAAAAGTAGTAGAAACTGTATTGAGGCTTGTAACAACAATCCTATAAGCTACTACGGATTAGTAACACATGAACCTGATAGAGAGAAGAGAGCCTAGTCCTTAACCCACGTAGAATGAGAAGAGAATGACTCAGATCAGAGGGCATAAGGTAAAGAAGTAAAAGAGCCTTACGTTCCCTCCCACAATCAATTCCCCTACATATAACTAAAGCATTTCTAGACTCGACATCGACCAGTTTGGCTCAGCGAACCTACAGGCAGTTCGACTCTAATGCCAACGCTGTCAGGACCCCGATTCCAAGTCACACCGATCTAGCCGGTAACACCTCATATCACTTTGCGGCCTCACGCATGGTATCCCCACGGGTGTCGCCTTACCATGGCCCGGGACCATTTGCGCCTTTTGGCTCACCTATATGATAATGTCGCTAGCATCCATATGATAGAGAACCCGGGCCAACATGGCTAGTCATGAACCCAAAGCGGCACAAACCTATGGGGACATGCATACACGAATCACATCGAACATGTCGGTCATCAGCGTGTGAAACCGGGCTGTAGCACTGGGCTAACAGGACTATGGGGAACTCGGGCTATAGCAGGCTAGGCAGGACAACGGATGTCACCGTGTGACATTTCCCCGAAGGGACAGACATAGGAACGAAGTGAAACACATGCCGGCCAGTCAAGTGTCCTGAGCAGTAGTGCTGGGCTAGCAGGACTCTGGTGAACCGGGCTGTAGCGGACTACTATGGCTCAAGGAGCACTAGACTACATTTCCCCATAAGAGAGGCTGCCAAGGATAAACAACTAGATTGTTAGATCCCACACATACCAAGCATTTCAATCATACACACAATATGCTCGATATGTGCAAATACAACATGGCATCACAATAAAACTCTACAACTCAAGTACTTTATTTAAAGGCTCCGGAGAGCCATACATAACATGTTCATATAGGTAGGGGTCACATGACCTGACACTCAAGTCATACAAGCATACAAGCACATGCGGAAGCAAATAGTCTGAGTATAGACACTGGAAAGAAAGAAGGCTTGTCGAAGCCTGTCTATCTACATAGGGCCCTCCATGGCCAGAATCACCACCTGGGTGGCAAGTTACTCATCGACGTCGAGGCCTACATAAAACCCATCAGAGGGGGTGGTGTTGCCGTCTGAAAACAGTAATTAAAGCAACATGAGTACAAAGGTACTCAACAAGTCTTACAACAGAGCTTACTATACATGCTCATTCTTAAGAAGGTGGTGGAGTTATCGCAGCAAGCCAGCTTTGACTCTTGGCTAAGCTATCCTACGAGACACCATTGTAAAATAGTTTTCGCACACGAGTCCACTAATCACCAACACAATACTCCACCAGGGATCCTCCCTCGTCATCCTATGAGAGGGCCATACTCGGTACTCACATTTATCTTGAGTCTTTTAGTAGTAACCATTAACTTGTCTATGAACTGTATAGGCAACCAAGTAGTCCTTTACCGCGGACGCGGCTATTCGAATAGTTTTATACCCTTCAAGGGTGTACTTCGTCACAGATGTTTCCACCACTTAGCGTCTGCACACGACATGTGCTCACCAGACTTCAAGCGAAAGCTGCCGTGGGTGTAGACCATGACCTGACTAACCGCACAAGTCTCTAGTCCAGGTTTATCGCCTATTCGGGTTCCATCCGCAAGGAAATCTGGCCGGGGTGTCCTTAATGGCCCCAAATGATGTGTGCAGGGTTCCCGAGGAACCAAATGGGTGACTCGGTACACCGTGCCATGGTGTATCTACCGCATCATAGCCCACCCCTAGAGTCAGCGCTACGCAGGACCGCCAACACATAACCTACAAACACCAGAAACTAGTTGCAACACCTGGACAGAGGACGAGAGGGGTCAGTAAGTCGAGCGGGGTCATATTTCAGGGCCCAATGTGTGGTAGTATCTGAATCTTAAATCATGCATACAGATCTCAGTTCTTATGGACGGCCCCAATGAAACAACCCACCATGTACTCCTACATGGCCTCTCATCGATACCTTTACCAAAACATCTTCAACACATCCCTCACATTACCGACATAATCATTTCACCCTAGCCCATCACCCAGATGAACCAGACCTGACACAACTCTAAGCATAGCAGGCATAGCAAGGTAGGAAACACATACATGGCTCAATCAACTCCTACACATGCTAGTGGGTTTCTTCTAGCTACTTTGGCAATGACAGGTCATGCAGAGGATAAGGGTTCAACTACCGCAGCACACAGCAGTAGTAGGGTACTTGGGATTGTATCGATATGATCAAATGGGGCTGCTTGCCTGATGGAGTAGTAGTAGGGTACTGCCCTTCAACTAGATACTCGGAAATATCCTCGGAGGCAGAACCTACCACGAAAGACACCACAGAATACAATCAGCACATGGCAATATGCAACAATATGATGCATGCTATGACATGGCAATATGAGGTGTCCTGCCTAATGCAGTGTGAAACAAGTTGAATTGGGTCCATTTGAATCTTTGATTCAAATGGAAGCTTGTGATCTTAAGAATTATAAGTGTATTAGCTTGTTTCACCTAAACAGCAAGGTTAAAGTGTTTTGTCATGCATGAAACCATTACAGATGGAAAGATTGATTTTTTTTATCAAAATTCATATATAAATCTTTTCAATCCGAGTTATAGATTAGTTTCTATGATTTTTAGAAGTTTTGGTTATTTTCTGGAATTTCCTATATAAGAATAAATCCAGAAAAGGATTTACTGCGTCAGCCTGGCGTCAGTGTGACGTCAGTGGGTCAAAGGCGCCAGCCCAGGTCAAACCTGACTGGTGGGCCCCATCTGTCAGTGTAACAACTAACTAATAGAGTTAGTTAGTGTTTCGTTAGCACTAAACTAGGTTAGTTAGGCACTGGGCCCACATGTCAGTGAGTCAACCTATTAACTAAAATAATTAGTGTGAAATAAACTAATTCTAATTAGCCAGGGGCATGGCCCACATGCCAGTGACTCAGGGGAGGTCAACCTGGGCCCACACGGGGTCAAACAGGGCCAAACTCGTCGGCGTTTAGCCGCCGGCGAGGCCAGACGCGGCGGAGCAATGCGGGATTCACCTACAAGGAGCCGTTTGGCGTGCGGAGCACAACTACGGGATGTGGACGCTCGTCCGCATCCAACCAGGGTGGTGGCGCGGCCGGGGAGTCGCCGGAGTGGCGCCGGCAACGAGCTCGGCGGCGGCCGAAGCTCGGGTGCAGGTGGGGATGGGGCTGTGGTGCACAAAAGAGCGCGGCGAGGTGCTACGGGGGCTCTACGCGATGCGGGGAGTGCGTTGGGCGCATGCCTGGGACCAAATGGTCACCGGAGCATCGCCAGCGACAAGAGCGGGCGGTGGCGCGTGTGGGTGAGCATGGTGCAGTCGCTACGGAGTGCAAAAGAGGAAACAGGGAGGATGGGGAGATGTCTGAGCTCACGGGGGTCACGGCGAGGCAGTCGGCGAGGTCGGGGGCGAGCTGATGCGGTGAGGATGGCGAAGGGGATCTCCGATGGCCAGAGTTGGGGAATACGAGGTCGGGGCGATTCCAGAGCGGGCGAGCACTCGGGGCTCGGCCTGCTCGATGTAGTCGACAACGACGGAGCTCGTGGACACGACGGCGCGGCGCGAGGATGACGGAGGGCGCGGCTACGGTGATGGTGCGGCGGCAGGGGCGTCGGCCATGGTGGGAGAGGGCGAGGGAGAGGTGTTGGAGGTGAATGGAGGGGTCTGCGGGGTCGGCGCGACGACGTGGAGGTCGTCGAGACGTCCAGGGGCGCGGGCGGCAAGCAGGTGGCACGATGGCTAGCTCAGGTGCGCCAGCGCTCACCTCTCTGCCTGCCTGCCTGGTGAGACCAAGCAGCTGACTGGCCATGGTCCATCACAGTGCTGGGCTGCCAGGTGGGCCGGCTGGGGGTTTATCCAGGTTAGTCCCTTTCTTTCTCTTTTTCTGTTTCTTATTTATTCTGTTTTGTGTTTTGAAATAGTAAAAATACTATTTCATTTAGAAAAACCCTAAAAATAATCAGAGGCACATTTGGAAATATTCTCAACAGCCTAAAATTACTTTCAGGATTATTTGGGCATTTAAAAATATTTATAGGATTTAAATTGCCCAAATGCAATTAGTAATGGATTAACCCAATGACCTTATGATGTCCTAGAAAAATGTGCACCATTTTTGTCAAAGGTTTTAACCCAAAACAAAAAGGGTGGAGTTTTTAGAAGGGCATTTCAGGTTCATTGAAAAAGTTTTTAGTAAACCCTAGTTGTTCCAGGGGGGTGCTGGGGGTTCTGTCATCCCCATTTCATCTTTCTGGGCAATTTAAACATGATGCAATCACTCTAATGCATGAACTAGCTAGGGTGTGACATATAATGCTTTGCTGTTTTGTTTATTTAAAATTTTACCTCCTGTGCGGCCGTTTCATCAAATCTAAGAGTTGGCCAGTCATCGGCTTCAGCCCCCACGTAGGTAGTACGGGGGTGTTCGGGATGAATCTAAACACTCTTTATCCCAGAGTTTGGACCTTAAAGGAGGTGTTTAGCGCAACGAACTAGGAAGTCGGACTATGTGGCTTTATTACCCTCACTTAGCCATAGGAGTTTGACAATGAAAATACAGGCACAGCCCCTAGTATCCAGACCTGGGTGCTGTGAACACCTGATCGGATAAGAACCGATTCATCGCATAATGCGGGTAAAATCGCTAAAGATTTGAAACCTCCGAGGAGCTGACCGGCTCACGCCGCATCATGACAGTCAGTTTTCGGCTTTCTCTACTTAGGTGCTCATCCGGATAAACCAGGGCACAATCGCAGTAGTTCTCCCTTTACTACCCTAGCCGATATAGCGGAATGTAAGGTCGTAAGCACAGGAGCCGGGCAACCCAACTATTGACCAAAGACATGATTCGGAGCCAATGCATATAATGCTAAATTAGGGGTGCCGAACTATACTATAAAAGTGTTTGGACTTGTTGCTAGTGTGGGGCGCAATAAAGCCCATGGCGGATTACGGCGTACCAAGGTGTACAGATGCAAATTAAAATAGAAAAAAATAAAGAAAAAGCTAGTGCCACATATGTTGGGCCGCATACTGTTTCCATTATAATTTTAATTAATACGTCAGAGCGTACTTGAACAAAAAGTGCGAGAAGCAACACTGGCTATTTAACATGCCAAGACAAAGGAGGAGCTGTGTACGGCTCCCGAAAATAGGTAGAGTGATTGCCAAGAAGGACATCTAGATATTCCTCCACACGTCTGTGCTACTTGCCACCTTGGTGTGTCCATCCTTCGAAATGACCGATTATGAGGCCAGTGAGAGGGTCTTGCGGAAAGGAAACCTGAAGAGGAAAAAAGAAAAAGTGAAAGTATGTGTGTCCAGGGGAGGTCGAGCCTTATTAAGGATCATCTAGTTATGCCTCCGTCTATGCCCATGGTATTTTGAGTGCGTAGTTATGTACGCTTAGCGCGAACGCTGCCACTTGGTATTGTCTGGGACGGAGGCTGAATTGCTAGTTGAGCTCTTGACGAGCTGGGCTATCCTGGCGCATGGTAGTCTGGACTCATTTGACAGTGTCCGGGAGTATGGCTGCCAAATGAAGGTTCTGCTTGTGGAGGCTGCTCTGGACTTCTACTGCCAGGGCAGCGGTGTTCTCCTTGGTACGGAGGGAGCGCTCCGTATTTCCATTGACTATTATAACACCGCGTGGTCCGGGCATCTTGAGCTTGAGATAAGCACAGTGCGGCACCGCATTGAATCAGGCAAACACAGTTCGTCCGAGTAGTGCGTGATAGCCACTTTAGAAGGGGAAAATATCGAGGATTAAATCCTCGCTTTGGAAGTTGTCCGGAGATCCGAAGACGACCTCCAATGTGATTGAGCCCGAGCAGCGGGCCTCTACACCTGGTATAACTCCTTTAAAGGTAGTTTTGGTGGGCTTGATCCTTGATGGATCGGTGCCCATTTTGCGCACTGTATCCTGGTAAAGAGGGTTGAGGCTGCTGTCACCATCCATGAGGACTCATGTGTGGTGAAATCCATCAATTATTGGGTCGAGGACCAGTGCGAATGACCCGCCATGACGGATACTGGTCGGATGATCCCTACTATCAAAAGTGATCGGGCATGACGACCATGGGTTGAATTTTGGGGCGACTGGCTCTACTGTATAGACATCCCCGAGCGCGCGTTTGCACTCCCTCTTGGGGATATGGGTGGCGTATATCATGTTCACCGTTTTGATTTGAGGAGGAAACTTCTTCTGTCCCACTATGTTCGGTGGACGGGGCTCCTCATCGTCATTCTCGCTTTGCGACCCCTTCTCCTTGTCTTCCGCATTTAACTTGCCAGCCTGTTTGAAGACCCAGCAACTCCTATGGGTGCGATTCGCTAGTTTATCAGGGGTGCCATGGATCTGACATGGGTGATCGAGTATGCGGTGCAGGCTGGAAGGGCCCTGATTAGTTCTTTTATATGGCTTCTTCCGATAACGGGACTTGGAGCCATTGAATCTGGCGTTGACCGCCGTGTCCTTCGTACTATCACCATTGCTTCGATGCTTATGTCTGTTGCGTCGGGGCTTGCCGTTGCTATTTCTGGGTTCCGAAGTGCTAGGTTCGCTTGTATTGTTATTACTACGGGCTAGCCAACTGTCTTCGCCCGCGCAAAAGTGGGTCATGAGTGTCGTGAGGGCTGCCATGGACTTCGGCTTTTCTTGGCCGAGGTGTCGGGCGAGGCATTCATCCCGGATGCTATATTTAAATGCCGCTAGGGCTTCGGCGTCCGAACAGTCGACGATCTGGTTCTTTTTGGTTAAGAATCTAGTCCAGAATTTCCTGGCTGACTCTCTGGGCTGTTGGACTATGTGACTTAAGACGTCGGCATCCGAAGGTCGAACATATGAACCTTGGAAGTCGTCAAGGAAGGCTTCTTCCAAGTCCTCCCAGCTGCCAATGGAGTTTTCAGGTAGGCTGTTTAGCCAGTGTCGGGCTAGCCCCTTGAGTTTTAGGGGGAGGTATTTGATGGCATGAAGATCATCGACGCGCGCCATGTCAATATGAAGGATAAAGTCTTCAATCCATACCGCGGGGTCTGTTGTCCCATCGTATGATTCGATGTTTACGGGTTTAAACCCTTCTGGGAATTCGTGCTCCATTACTTCGTCAGTGAACCAAAGTGGGTGAGCAGCTCCTCTATATCGGGCCATGTCATGACATAGCTCGGATGGAGTACGTCTGCGGTTCTCGGTCCAGGCATGAGAATGCCTATTGCGTCTAGCTAGATAGCCGTTATCGCGTGTCGGGGAACATCCCTGTGATCCATAGATCGATCTGTTCTAACCTGCTCTACTGTCCAAGTCCTGCCGTAGGTCATATGTGTGTCCTCGAGCTATTTTATCTCTGCCTTTATGGTGAGGTAGGGCAGGCTGGTGTTCGGCTTGGGCTGCCGCTTTATCCCGACCATGTGCTGGTCGGTCAACTGCATTGCATGATGATGCTACGGGCTCCAATGCCTCGTCATCAAACTGAGGTAGCGCTTCAGGTAACTTTTGGCTGGGCGCTTGAGGCCGTATTCCTCGGCTACTAGGACATTAGTCCATCTATCATTGAGCAGATCTGGATCAGCTTGAAGCTGCTGCTGTTTCTTTTTCAGGCTTCCTGCAGTGGCTATTAGCTGGCGCTTGAAGATCCTCGAAGAGCGGAAGATAATTACTGTCCTCCGAGTCTTCGTGCGTGGCCTGTTCATCAAGGATAACTTTCCCGTCTTCCCGTTCATCTTGTTTGGAAGTTGCCTCAACGGGGTCTTCATTGTCTTCGGCACCTTCCGAAGTGTTATCTTCTCCTGTTCCGGTGTTGCTATCTTTGCTGCAGCATGACTTAGAGCAGCGCCGCTGACGCCAGCGCTTTGGTTTATCCACAACTGGATCTTCCTTGCCATCACCGCTATTCTCTTTTGGTGCATCCACCATGTATATGTCATACGAGGAAGTGGCCGTCCCGAGTCCGGTAAATGGCGGGTTTTGGGCCTCTTCTTCTCCGGCATCGTCATCCATACCGTCGATGTCGTCGGAGCCATAATCAAGCATGTCAGTTAAGTCTTGGACAGTGGCTATTAAGTGGGCGGGCGGTGGGAAGCAAAATTCTCCGTCATCAGCCTCCAGTTCGAACCAGATATAATTCGGTTGTGAGTCCCCCACTAAGGAGAGTGTTTTAAATGAGTTTAGCACGTGCCTAAAGGCGAGTGCTGGAAGATGTCCACGGAGCTGAATTCAACGATCGACGCCTGATCAAGCTCGTCGTGCACAAATGCACATGCTTCGGAACCTGTAGCCAGAAACGTGTCCAAGGTTCTCGTAACACAGATCTCACTTGAGGTTGGGTCTATGTGCGGATCCAATGCCGCTGAGTCTGCGGCATCCGTGGCGGGGTTGAGCCTCCCGTCCTTGGATAGCGTGATCTGCTCCGGATCTAGAGCCGGAGCAGTTGTAGGTTCAATCGCCTGGGTGTGGTTCGATGACAGATTTAACTCATGTTCATCATGGTGACAGGGAGCGGCTACTGCCGCGGTCTCGAATCCGTTGAAGATCAAGTCTCCGCGGATGTCCGCGACATAGTTCTAGCTTACAAATCTGACCAGATGGACAGGGGCGTAGCTATCGATCTGCTCTACATGGCCAAGCGAGCTGGCCCGCAGTACGAAGCCGCCGAACAATGTTGTTGTGGATGATTGACGGGGCCATCGAACCTCTTGACAACGACACATCAGAACTCTTAATGAAAGCACCAACGTCGGTGTCAGAACTGGCGGATCTCAAGTAGGGGGTCCCGAACTGTGCGTCTGAGGTTGATGGTAACAGGAGACAGAGAACACAATGTTTACCCAGGTTCAGGCCCTCTCGATGGAGGTAAAACTCTACGTCCTGCTAGATTAATATTGATGAGTATGGGGGTTACAAGAGTTGATCTACCACGAGATCGTAATGGCTAATACCCTAGAAGTCTAGCCTATCTGATTATGATTATCCCGACGAACTAAACCCTCCAGTTTATATAGACACCGGAGGGAACTAGGGTTGTACAAAGTTGGTTACATAGAAAGGAAATAGTACATCCAACTACCTAGCTTGCCATCTACGCAAAGGAGAGTCCTATCCGGACACGGGAGGAAGTCTTCTATCTTGTATCTTCATGGCCCAATAGTCCGGCCCATGTCCAACAGGCCGGACGCCTGAGGACCCCTTAGTCCAGGACTCTCTCAGAGGGGTCCCAATTTATAGGGGTAGGGGGTATGTGGCTCCGCCAGAGCTCTCTATAAGTGGCGCATGGCGACGAGGGGCGCCAGCGAGGAGGGGGCAAAGCTTCAGAGCTCACACGGGCACTCGGAAGCTCGAAGACGAGCACAGGAGGCGGTGGGAGAAGAAGACAGGGGCACGGGCACACTGTGGCTTTGGCCACGACATGCCCGTGCTCGCTGAGGCTGCGTTGGCGTTTGCGAGCGGCAGGGAGGGTCAAGGGCGATGAGACGAAGGCAGTGGCGCGGTGCGACAATCATCGGCGAGCTCTGGATCGATCACGCGATGAACAAACACTCGGGCGCAGCGCAGAGCGCGTCGGACGTGTTGCCAGAGACGTGTATTCACATGGTCACCACGCTGGCATGGTCAAGATGACGCCCACGCGATGCCAAACCATGTCTAGGGTGTTGTCCATGCAGTGTTTGGTCGACCATGTCTAGGGTGTTGTCCAGAAACTTGCCAAGAAGCTCGGGATCACATGATGCTTGATCACTTAACAATATTAGTCTCTATTTTTTTCCTCACTTAGGATTCTCACAATATCTTCGATGGGATGGGTTGCTTGAACAAACTCTTGTCAACTTTCTCGTGAAGTAGGCAACAAAATAAGGTTGAGGTAGGGGCTATTTGTAGCTAGTGGAGTTAGATCATGGGTTGATATGATTGTTGCAAGCCCACTCACGATGTCAACACAACATGTGACTAACGGTTGGATTTAAAATCATGCGCACATCAACAGTCTTGCGATGCAAGATATCCAACTCCTCGGTGGGGAACTTAACTCTGATGTCCTGAAGACACTGAAGCTAAAATAACTCACTTGGAAGGATATTTACTAGTGTTCATTCTATGAAGAAATAGGTTATGAGTGAGCACACACACGACTTTAGTCTAACTTTCCACTACAAAAAGACACATTTGTGACATTATGGCCAGAACAAAAACTTTTTCTGTCATGGTTATGACACTTCTATGACGATAATAGACAAAAACACATATCATCGTAGATGTGGTGGGCTCCTACTTGTATGACAAAAAATTGGCTTTTGTCCAGGGCAGGCCAGGGACGCACCTGCATGACATTCTTTGGGCCGTCCATGACATAAAAAAGCGTGGTAGAAGTGAGGGTGAGGAAATTTTCACAAAGTTCCCGGTTATGGTGGGTGGTCGGGGGCCGAGTGATGCAGTGTGGTTTGCACATTTCTCTCTCGTACACGCGCGTGGTGCAAGCCGTGTTTGCTATAACTGATCCCGAGCGAGGAATTCTCTTACTGAACCCGAGCGATCACACTACTACATACCCAAGCCTATCGATTGATCCCTTCACTGCTAACTAAAACTTAGTGATTCCTTCGCTGCTAACTAAACCCGACCGATCGACTGTTCACTGCTAACTGAACCTGATCGGTCCTTCTCGCTACTTACTGAATCTGATCGAGACCCCGTGCGAGACGTCACTAGCCGGTGCTGGGTTGACTCTTGATGAATAGTGTTCATTGCTACCGGGTGTGCGATATGTAGAACGAGTCGAGACATGGTGAGTCCAGCCGGTTGGTTGGCTATGGATAAACAGTTCCCAGTGGGGGTTGGATGAACAGGACCCTAATATCGCCTGAAACTGCGTCGGTATTTCCCCAAAGAGGAAGGGGTGATGCAGTACAACCATGGTAGATATTTCCCTCAGTTGTGAAACCAACTAAGCAACACTATGTAAATGTTACCTGCACACAAAGAACAAATACTTGCAACTGACCGACGGTACGAGGGGATGTCAATCCCTCTTCACGTAACGGAACCAGAAATTGTCAAGTTGACGGGATAAAATTGTGGTAGATTGGATAAATAGATCTCGATGAAACGCGAAATAAAAAGTCTAGCAAAATATTTTTGGGCATTTAGAATAATAGATCTTAAAATAAAATCAAATAAAAATAGATCTCGAAGGCAAATAATAGACCGGAAAGTAAATATGATAAAGAATAGACCCTAGGGTCATAGATTTCACTAGTGGCTTCTCTCAAGAAATAGCACACACTGGGTAAACAAATTACTGCTGGGCAATTGATAGAAAATCGAATAGTTATGACGATATCCAAGACAATGATCAATATATAGGCATCACGTCCAAGATTAGTAGAACGACTCCTTCCTGCATCTACTACTATTACTCCACACACCGACAGCTATCCAGCATGCATCTGGTGTATTAAGTTCATGGAGAAATGAAGTAATGCAATAAGAACAATGACATGATGTAGACGAGATCTATTCATGTAGGAATAGCCGCCATCTTGTTATCGTTAATAGCAATGATACATGCGTTTCTTGTTGCCCCTTCTGTCAGTCGGAAAGAACACTGCAAGATCGAACCCATCACAAAGCACCTGTTCACATGGCAAGAAGAATCAATCTAGTTGGCCTATCTAAACCAAAGATTCAAAGAATAAATACGAGGCTATAAATAATCATGCATATAAGAGATCAAAAGAAGACTCAAATAGTATTCATGGATATAGATTTGATCATAAACTCAAAGTTCTTCGGATCCTAACAAACACACCGCAAAAGGAGTTACATTAAATAGATCTCCAAGAGACCATTGTATTGAGAATCAAAAGAGAGAGAGAGGTAGCCATCTAGCTACTACCTACGGACCCATAGGTCTATGGTGAACTACTCATGCATCATCGAAGAGGTGGCAATGAGCATGATGAACCCCTCCGTCATGGTGTTTAGATTGGATCTCGTGGTTCTGGAACCTGCGGCGGCTGGAATTGTGTTTCATCGACTCCCCTAGGGTTTCTGGAATATTTGGGGATTTATAGGGCTAAGAGGTGGTGAGGGAGGTTACCGAGGGGGGCATAATCCCCCTAGGCGCGCATGGGCCTACTGGCACGCCCTGGTGGATTGTGCCCACCTCGGGCCTCCCCTCTGGTACTTCTTTTGCCCACTGGGTGTCTTCTGGTCCAAAAAAAATTCTCCAAAAAGTTTTGTTGCATTTGGACTCCGTTTGGCACTGATATTCTATGAAGTAAAAAACAAGCAAAAATAGCAACTAGCACTGGGCACTATGTCAATAGGTTAGTCCCAAAAAATGATATAAAGTTGCTATTAAATAATTGTGAAACATCCAAGAATGATAATATAATAGCATCGAACAATCAAAAATTATAGATACGTTGGAGACGTATCAAACCCCGACCATGTGTAGGCGGTTGCCGCTGGATGAACAAGCCCCCGTGGTAGTAGGCAACTGCCGCTGGATGAACAGGACCCCGAGGAGGTCATGTCGTGATACGCCACAATCAGTTAGTTGGGGTGGATGAACATGACCCCGTGGAGGCTAGATAAACAGTAGCCAGTGCAGGCCAGATGAACAGTGGCTACTGGAGGCTGGAGGAAGTCGCGATGGATGAACAGTAGCAGGCGGAGGCTGGTGGAAGTCGACCGTGGAAGAGAAGTAGCCCGTGGAGTCCCATTTTGCAATATGCCACACCCCTCCCGAGGAACAGGAACCCATTTCAATGGTAGGTGGTTGACATAAGTCCCTTTCCTCTGTTTTGCGATACACCAGACCCCTCCCATGAACAAGACCCTGTTTTGGCCGTAGGTGGTGACGGAGTAATGGGCCACGGGTAGGCTAACCCGAGGCCCGGAACCTTTCAAGACATCGGGGCTGACCATGCCCCTCAAGACGCCATGATGGAGAGCCTCCTTCCAGAGGCCGGCTAAAGGAACAGCCGACTGCCCGCTTGCGGTCGAGTCCTGGAGGTGAGGTCAAGACGGGCCAACTCCCGCCTGGCAGCTCCCAGAGAAGCCGGCCACGGGGAGTCGGCCCACGACGCTAACAAAGCCCATGCCCTCATAAGGGGGGATAGGACGGGGAGTGGCAACAGTAAAGCTCACTCCCTCCCCTTTCCATGGGATGGCTAGGCCACAGTGCACCGTACCAACGGAGATCTCCGTCCGGCGAGGCACTATTGCCGTGCCATCCCTGACATCAGCAACAGTGGGCGGAGCCCTGCACCCATGATGGCCTGCCGGTACGGTCCACAGATGATGGGCCCTAGTGGTCAGCGAGAGTCCAGAAGACGGCAAGAGCGCCACCAGTCGGACCCAAAGGGAGCCGGCCCCTGGAAGTCGGCCTGCCCCTCCCACGGGTCCCACACGCCATTAACCAGACGAGACGGGGAGTGGCTACAATAATCGCCCGCCAGGTGGCGGAGCTGTAGCCACGACCCCATGACCAAGCCTGCGTCATTAGAAGCACGGCTACAGTAACCGACAGCCGGCAAGACCCGCAAGCGGCGGGTACGGCCTGTCGGCTTCGTACCAGACCAGTCGGCGGGGCCCACCAGCCGGCGGGCCTCAGTAGTCGGCAGAAAGGCCGGAAGGCGAAGAGACTGATGGCTGGGCCCTGCGCCCAGTCGGTTTACCATTGTACCCCTGGGGGGTAGGCCTATATAAACCCCCCAGGGCACCCATGCAAAGGGTTCCGATCCATTAGAACTATACCAGACCTTAGAGAAGGAGGAAAGCTGGCCTAGTCTCTTCCTGTCCACAGATACAGCTCGAGGAGCACCATTGTACTCCCTTTGCCTTAGTGATCATGCGGAGACCCCGCAGAGCAGGACTAGGGGTGTTATCTCCTAGGAGAGCCCCGAACCTGGGTAAAGTTTGCCGGCGTTCGTGTCTACGCCTCATCCCATTTCCAGGCACCGGCGATGTTCTACTTGCCCCCACCATGATAAGCCATCCATTGGCATATGTCGCACCCAACCCCCGACATTTGGAGCCCACCGTGGGGCCTGGTGCACCGCCGTCCAGAGACCTGTTCGGGATGGGAACCCTTTTCCTCCATGGCGATCGCAGCCAGCCCGGCACTCCAGACGGAGTCTGCGCTGACACGCTGCACGGCGCTGAAATCGCCTGCATGGCCAGTTGCCTCGCCGACCTTGTAGGCGAGGTCCGCCTCTCCAATGAGCCCGCATCCGACGCGGGCACAAGCGGCCCCGAGAGCCTCCTCGCGGGCCTCCTCGATCAACTTCACGTCGCCAGCGAGCCAGCTGGAGACTTGGAGTCCGTAGGCTCCACTGATCCGATGTTCGTCGACTCCAACACCGTGTTGCTTAACACGTTCCCCACCAATGTGGTGGTCTACGACGAGCCGCTTCCTCGCGCGGAAAGCGGCAGAAGCACCGTCACGGAAGTACTTTTCATCGATCATGGCGAGCACTCCGGCGGGGGAGATTACGACCCGCTCGGCGTCGGCATCTTCAGGGATGGGCGCGTCGGCACCTAGTAGCGCCCATCCCTGAAGATGCCAACGCCGAGACACTGGAGGCACGCCGCCTTCAGCTAGTCGAAGGCGCCAAAAAGCTGGCCAACATGAGACGCCTGTCAGAAGCCTACCAGCGCGAGATGGACCGCGCGGTGGGCAGCACGCCGGCTCCGGCTGGGCCTAGCCGCCTTGGCATGGTCCAGCAGTGCGGTGCGGCTATCGCCAATCTGTTTGGGGCGAATCGCCCCGTCTACGCCACACCTGCGGAGAATTTTCGAGCCGCCCAGGCAGCGGCGGACGAGCAGGACAAGTTCGAGGGCGAAGAGCGTCGCTTGATGACGGAGCGCGTCCAGCGACTCCTTGACGCAGCTGCTGAGCAGAACGAGGCCGGCTGCCACACTGATGCGCCACGCCGACGAAATGACAACCTGCTGCCACACCGAGACCAAGGCGCGGAGTCTCGGATGCCAACTAGTGGTGTCCGCGAAAGAAAAGACAAGGAGTCGACTGTCAGCCGCAGTCGGACTCGCATCACCATAGAGCACGACCGATACGGCCGCCTAAGAACAGTAACGACGGGACGACTGTCCGCCTCCTCCACCTCGGAGGGAAAGCCAAGTCTCCCTGCCGCCTCTTGATCAGCCGACGCTCGGCGACCGCCTTGGCCGCCGAGAGGGAGTCGGTGAGAATGACACCCGCCATCGGATCGACCGTCTCCACCGATCCCTGGCGCTTGAGGAAGAAGATGAGTTGGGTCCGCCGTGTTTTGGACCCCGCATCCGAGACGAGCCCTTCCCCAAAGGGTTCACGCTCCCCAGAGACACACCCAAGTACACCGGCTCCGTGAAGCCATAGGACTGGCTGGTCGACTACTCCACGGCCGTCAGCATAGCAAACGGCAACAAGCATGTTGCTGTGAAGTACATTCCACTCATGCTCCAGGGCACAGCCCGGACGTGGCTGAACAGCTTAAGGCCCCGCAGCATCAACAGTTGGGTCGAATTCACCGACGCCTTTGTCCGCAACTTCACCAGCACGTACAAGCGACCTCCCAAACCCCGCCAGCTCTCCTTGTGCGTGTAGAGCCCCAGCGAGTCAACTCGCGACTACCTCACGCGCTGGGCCAAGTTCTGCAACTCTTGTGAGGGCGTGCACGAGGTGCAGGCTATTGAGTACTTCACTGCAGGATGCCGTGAGGGCACCCTCCTCAAGCACAAGCTCCTCTGCGATGAGCCGGAAACCCTCGACGAGCTGCTGATCATAGCAGACAAATATGCCACGGCCGACTCCTCCATGAAGATGGAGATTCAAGTCAGCGCAACTGGCAAAGTGGCTCCTCAAGCTCCCCGAACCCCAGCCGGAGACACCAGTCGGCGTCAACAGCAGAACGACCACAAGCGTAAAGCCCCCCCCCCCCCCCCCCCCCCGCTGACTTCCACCAATCGGCAGGTGGCAGCAGTTGAAGACCAACAGCCGGAAGGGCAGCCTCCGCCCAGACGTCAGAAGGGCGGAAAGTCCAACTGGTAGCCGGCTTTCTCATATGAGCAGACTCTGGATGGACCCTGCAAGTTCCATAGTGGAGCGAGGCCGTCCAACCACACCACTCGGAAATGCCACTGGCTCACCACCCACCTGCTGGGCAGCCGCCTCCCCCTCCTCCCAAGCAGCCAGCTGTCAGACCAGTCGGCGCAGTGCAAGACGAGTACCCAAAAGAGCAGGGAGCATACGTCGTGTTCACTAGTGTGGCCGACGATCGACGCAGCAGACGACTGTAGCAGCAGGAGGTGAATGCAGTAGCAACTGACGCCCCAGAGTTCATGCACTGGTCTGAGAAGCCCATCAGCTGGAGTCGGGCTGACCACCCCGAAGTAATGCCCAGACCCGGCTCCTATGCTTTCGTTTTGGACGCCACCTTTGCCACGGACAAGCGAGCTGCTCGTTTTTCCAGAGTCCTGATAGACGGTCGCAACAGCATCAACATCTTGTACAAAGACACCATGGAGAAGTTGGGAATCAGGCAGAGGCAACTGCAGTCCAGCCGGACGGTGTTCCACGGCATAGTCCCTGGCCTTTCCTGCTCGCCAATCGGCAAGATCTTGATCGACGTCCTCTTCGGAGACAAAGATCATTTCCGTCGTGAGTCAATATGGTTCGAGGTGGTGGACCTAGAGAGCCCATACCATGCACTGCTTGGCCGGCCAGCCCTGGCCAAGTTCATGGTCGTCCCCCACTATGCCTACCTCAAGATGAAGATGCCGAGTTCCAAAGGGATTCTAACCATAACTAGCGACTACAAGAAGTCGCCCGCCTGTGCATCAGAGAGCAGTCGGCTGGCCGAGTCCCTCGTGATCGCAGCTGAGAAGCAGCTGCTAGATCGAGTTGTGGCAATGGCAAGCAAGCAGCCAGAGATGTCGCCTGATCCCAAAGAGTCGGAAGCTGAGGGCTCGTTCAAGCCGGCCAAGGAGACAAAGAAGATACCTTTGGACCCGGAGCACCCAGAGAGGTACGTTGTCGTAGGCGCCCACCTCAATAGCAAATAGGAAGGCGAGCTCGTCGATTTCCTCCATGAGAATCGCGACATCTTCGCATGGTCCCCCAAGGACATGCCAGGTGTCCCGATGGAATTCGCCGAGCATAAATTACACGTCCGATCTGATGCCAAACCAGTCAGACAGCCTTTACGCCGCTTGTCAGAAGAGAAGAGGAGAGTTGTTGGAGAAGAGATAGCCCGGCTGCTCGCAGCCGGCTTCATCATGGAAGTATTCTTCCCAGAATGCCTGGCCAACCCGGTCTTGGTACTGAAGAAGAACAAGCAATGGCGAATGTGTATTTACTACACAAGCCTCAACAAAGCATGCTCCAAGGACCCGTTCTCCTTGCCAAGGATCGACCAAGTGATAGACTCCATAGCCGGATGCGAGCTGCTGAGTTTCTTGGATGCATATTCAGGATATCACCAGATCAAGTTAAACCCAGCCGACAGGCTGAAGACTGCCTTCATCACGCCGTTTGGAGCTTTCTTCTACCTAACCATGACGTCCGGCTTGAGGAACGCCGGCGCCACCTTCCAACGATGCATGCAGAAGTGTCTCCTCAAGCAGCTCGGCAGAAATGCTCACGTCCACGTGGATGATGTGGTGGTAAAGTCGGAGAAGCGTGGGACACTGCAAGAAGACCTCAAGGATACCTTCGAAAACTTGCGCCGATTTCAGATCAAGCTCAACCCGAAGAAGTGCGTTTTCGGAGTACCAGCCGGCCAGCTCCTTGGTTTCCTGGTCTCCGAACGCGGCATAGAATGCAACCCTATGAAGATCAAGGCAATTTAAAGGATGGAGGTACCCAGCCGACTGCTGGACGTACAAAAATTCACCGGCTGTTTGGCGTCCGTCAGCCGATTCATCAGTCGGCTGGGCGAGAAGGCTCTTCCCCTATACCAACTCATGAAGAAGACCACTTTTTTCGAGTGGAACCACAAGGCGAACGAAGCATTTGTCCAAGTAAAGAATATGCTGGCAACTCCACCTGTTCTGGCGGCTCCGACTCCTAAGGAGCCCATGCTCCTCTACATCGCCGCCACCAGCCGAGTGGTCAGCACGGTCATTGTAGTAGAACGCAAGGAGGAAGGCAAAGCACTACCAGTTCAGAGACCGGTATATTATTTGAGTAAAGTACTGTCGACCTCCAAGCAAAACTACCCCCACTACCAGAAGATGTGCTATGGTGTGCATTTTGCCGCCAAGAAGTTGAAGCCTTAATTCCAAGAACATCCAATCACTGTGGTCTGCACGGCTCCTCTAGCCGAGATCATCGGCAACCGAGACGCTTCGGGACGAGTGGCCAAGTGGGCCATAGATTTGGCCCCCTACACCATCTACTACCAGCCTCGCACCGCCATGAAGTCACAAGCGTTGGCCGACTTCCTCGTCGACTGGGCCGAAACCTAGTATCTACCACCAGCGCCCGACTCCACCCATTGGCGAATGCACTTCGACGGCTCCAAGATGCGCACCGGCTCGGGAGCCGGCATCGTCTTCACCTCTCCCATGGGCAACAAGCTCAAGTATGTGCTGCAAATCTAGTTTGCCGCCTCCAAAAACGTCGCCGAGTATGAGGAAGTCATTCACGGACTCCGGCTAGCCAAAGAACTCGGCATTTCCCGGATCCTGTGCTATGGTGACTTCGAGTTGGTGGTCCAACAGTCGTCAGGCGATCGGGACGCCAAAGACGCAAACATGGCGAGCTATCGCTTCCTCATACAGCAACTTAGTGGGTATTTCGAGGGATGCGAGTTTCACCATGTGCCAAGAAACAACAACGACCAAGCAGACGCCCTGGCACGAATCCGCTCCACCCGTCAGGCGATACCGTCTGGCATCGCCCTCCAGCGCCTCCTCAAGCCGTCAGTCAAGCCATCATCGGAGTCAGACTCCATTTTCGTGCCGGCTCCTCCTGAAGTAGTCAGATCTGACTCAAGAGCCCCCGCAGATGGCGCGAGTATTCCGACAAGCGGCGCGGGGATCGTGGCAGTCGCACCCGGCCCGGGGACTGCGGAGCCCGGCCCAGAGACTTCGGAGCCCAGCCCAGGGACTATGCCATTCTGCCCGGGGACTTCGTCGACACAGCAAGCGGCTGCCGACTCCAACCCGCGACCTCCCGGCCCAGCCACCCTCGTCCGAGTCGCAGTCTTGGCGGTTGAAGAAATTGCAGCACCTTGATGGGCCCAGCCCATCCTCAAATTCATGGTGAACAAAGAGATGCCAGCCGATGAGATCTCGGCTCAGCAAGTACAACACCGGGCGGTAGCGTACGCCATCATCAATAGAGAGCTCGTAAGGCGCAGCGTCACTGGTATTCACCAGTGGTGTGTGGAGCCAGAGCAAGGCCAGGCAATCCTCAAAGACATCCATCAAGGTGAATGTGGCCATCAGGCGGCTTCAAGAGCACTCGTCGCCAAAGCTTTCCGCCATGGCTTCTTCTGGCCGACTACTCTTGAAGACGCCAAGTCTCTAGTCCAAAAATGCATGGGGTGCCAGAAGTTCCGCTCTAAGCCTCATCAGCCGGCTTCGGCACTCAAAACCATTCCTATTGCCTGGCCCTTTGCTGTTTGGGGCCTGGACATGGTCGGACCATTCAAGACGGCGCGACGTGGTTTGACTCATTTACTTGTTGCAGTGGACAAGTTCACCAAGTGGATAGAGGCAAAGCCAATCAAGAGTTTGAATGGTCCGACTGCTATGACGTTCATCTCCGACATCACAATTTGGTACGTCATACCGCACAACATCATCACCGACAACGGCACAAACTTTGCCAAAGGTGCCTTGGCCCGTTTCTACGTGACGCAGGGCATCCGACTGGACTTAGCGTCTGTTGCCCATCCGCAGTCCAACAGCCAAGTAGAGCGAGCAAATGGCCTAATCCTGTCCGGCATCAAGCCCCGGCTGGTCGAGCCTCTGGAGCGCTCGGCAGGCTGCTGGCTTGATGAGTTACCAGCCGTCTTCTGGAGCCTGCGCACGACTCCAAACAAGTCAAATGGCTTCATGCCCTTCATCCTCGTCTACGGTGTCGAAGCCGTCATCCCAACGGACATAGAGTTCGACTCCCCTCGAGTCACCATGTACACCGAGGAGGAAGCAGAGGAAGCACGTCAAGACGGCGTCGATCTGCTGGAAGAGGGCCGGCTGTTGGCATTGAGCCGGTCCAGCATCTACCAGCAGAGCCTACACCGATACTACAATCGGAAGGTCAAGCCGCGATCTTTCCAAGAAGGAGACCTTGTGCTTCGGCTGATTCAGCGAACAGCTGGCCAGCACAAGCTCTCAGCACCTTGGGAAGGCCCCTTCATCATCAGCAAGGTGTTGGGCAATGACTCCTACTACCTGATCGATGCTCAGAAGCCCCGAGCATGCAAAAGGGACGACTCCGGCAAAGAGACGGAGCGGCCATGGAATGCAAATCTCCTTCAAAGATTTTACAGTTAATGCAGTATGTATCACGCTACCTTTTGTATTAAAGTACGAAGACTTCGGGACCCTCGAGAAGATCTCGGGGACTGCCTTCTTTTATCTATATGATAATGAGTTATGCCTATGAGTATGTTATTCTTTACCGCTTGGCACCGGGTTCGACTAGTCGGCCCGGGGACTTGCCGTCTTGAGCTATGAAATGACTTCCTGCAGTCGGACAAGTATTGTGTGGCACTCAAGCCGTCTCCCGTTAGAAGCCGCAGATCGCAGAGCGACTGACTGGCAAGCAGGAGTAAGGTAGAATGGGTGTCCATATGAAAAATGGCTAAGGACTCAAAGCATGCACATAGCTTAAGCCGGTTTCCAGCTTTTTGCAACCGACTCTCGAGTAGTCGGCTCGCCGTTTTCTAAATTAACTTGCTAAAAAACTCTAAATGGCTAAGTACTTGCCTCCCAAAGAAGCCAAGTATTTGATCTAGCGGCAGTCCGTAGAGTAGCTGTCCGACTAGCCAAACGGCAACCAAGGGAAGGCAGCAAAGGAAAAAGCCAAAGAGCAATAAGCAAGAAGAGATAGAATGCGGATAAATATTTACATAGAAAGGCCCTTGGCCGAATCATCAAATAGGAGTTCAAGATACACCCACACCAAGTGGGTGGAATTGTGCAAAATAACAAGTTCATTGAGACTACTAAGCAGGAAAAACAAAGATAAAGTGGCAGCCTAGGAAGCCGCGGACGGACTCGGAGGACCAGAGGGGTCGGCGGTGCCAGTCGGCTGGTTGGTCTCCGCCTGATCACCCCTGGCGACAACTGGCTCAGTTGTGCGCGGCTCGTTGCTAGAGGCGCGGTCGGGCTGGGGCCGGCCGTCTGCCTCGACCTATGGCGCCTACTCCTCGTCTCTGTCCTCCTCCTCGCCTTCCTCTTCGCCACTGGAGTCGATCACCTCCGCCGAGTCCTCGCCGTCGTCCGTTCTCATCCTGCTCTGGGACGAAGACACTGGTGTCGGTGTACTCAGCGATCGATGCGGCGCGCCTGACGAGATCGTCCTCCACCGTTGCCAGCTCCGCCTGAGCTTCCAGGTGGAACATGGCTAATTGGGCTAAACTCAACCCAGGATACCACGCCTTGGCGAATTCCAAGGCCCGGCGGGCTCCAGCTCGGGCTGCAGAACCCTTCCAGGCTTCAAGATGGCCGGCTTCCACCTCCAACCAGTTGGCAGTCCGACTGGGGGTGCGTGGCACCTGCATGTCCGGCCACAGGGCGGCAATCGCCTAGGCGCCAACACGTTGAAGCCGGCGCAGCATCCGGTGGGCTGGCCGAAGGCGGGCCTCGATGCTGAGGACCGGCTCGCCAAGAGTTCGGGGGGCGTTGGTGGCGATCTGTGCGCCGTCCGCCCTCTGTGCTTCACGATCAGCCTCGATGGCTTGATTGGCGGCGTACGAGTGGCCAGGGAAGAAGTCTGCTAAAGAAGAAGACTGAAGGAACAAGGTTAAGAATTTTAACGCCGACTCGACTAGCAGTCGGCAGCCTAGAAAAGGAAACAAGGGGAAGCTCACCATCGACGAGATCTTCGATTGCTTGGAAGCCGGAGACCAGCATTGCCTCTTTGTCGGTCCAGGAGGAGCGCTCGGACGCAAATTCAGCAAGAAGGGCGGCCTCCTTGTCCTACGCCTCCCTCTGGGCCCTCTGGAGTAGCTCCTTCTGCTCCGCCAGCTGCGTAGCCAGCCGGTCGCGCTGCTCCGTCAGCCGGCTGCACTCCTCCTCCCTGACACGCAGCGCGGTTTTGGCTTTGCCCAGCTGCTGCTGAAGGGCGGCGTTGGCCTCTGAAAAAGGAGGGGGAGGGATGTCGGTCGTAAAAAAAACAGAAAAAAAGAAAGAAAGGTCGCCGGGGAGATCCGGCCCGACTTCTCAGCAGTCGGCCCGAATCTCGGGGGCTACAACCCGTGGGTGCGCCAGCGCGCCCCCGCAGCGAAAGAAGAAGACTTACCCCGGATGTCCGACAAGTCAGTGGTCCGTTTGGCCAGCTCCTCGATGTTGGCGTTAAAGGAGGTCACGCGAAGATTGTGGTAATCCTGCATCGAATTTCAGAAAAAAAGTGTTGGTACTTGGAACTCGCTGATTAGAGTTCCGAGCCGCCTGCTCACCAGCCAGCCCGAACTCGGGGACTACACCCAGTGGGTGCGCTGGTACGCCCCCACAAAGAAAAAACAAGGAAGCAAAGCAAAGGAAGGACGTTCGTGACGCCAGGTATGCCTTGGTGCACTCCTTGATGGCGTCGCCCTCAGCCCGGAGCTTGGCTTGGACGTCCAGGAGCGCTCAGTTCAACGGTCCCGTCCCGCCTCCCCATACCCACCCGGTGGGCGCGGCGCTTGACACCTCGGTGTCCGGGATCGAGGAGCTCGCAGCACCGGTCTCCAGAGGACGTGGCGCTGGAGCCGCCTTCGCGAGACGACAGCGCGTCAGCGTATTGACCTCAAGGGCCAGGCCCGTCGCCGCCGCGCCTCCGGTTGGCGGCACTGCCGAATCCGCCGGTTGTCCGCCTGGCGCGCCTCCGGAGGGTGGCAGTGGCGGCACAATGACCTTCAGCGTGGCGGTGACATCGGCATCCCTCTCCATGACCGGGTTCTCGTCGCCGGCTTCCCCAGTCTGCGCCGAGAACTCTGGTGGTGGCAGTGCGGAGTTCAAGGGGACGACAAACACCGCCGACTGGTGGCATGCGACTTCCTCTACATGCTTCTTCTCCGCATCGGCGGCCTCGGCCTCTGCCACCTTCTTCAGGGCGGCGACCTCCGCCTTGTCGGCTTCCGCCTTCTTCAGACGGGCGGCTTCCCGCTCCTCACATGCCTCCCGTGCGTTCCGCTTCGTCGCCTCCCGGAGGTCAGCGGCTGGGTCAACCCGCCGGGTGGTAGAGGAGGTCTCCGCCGACTTCACGACGGAGCCGGCGGCCGACTTATCAAGACAGAGAGGGGCCCTAAAGCAGGAAAACAAAGTAAAGAAATTTCAGACAGACTCAATAAAGGAATACAAAGGTACGAAGGGAGGTGGTGCTTACGTCGAAATAAGACGCGGCGTCTTCACCACCTTGTGAAAGCGGTTGGCCTTTGCGGCCGCTTCGTCCCGCTTGGTCACCGCGGCCGAGTCCTTGGGCTTCTTCGTCCGACTGCCGAACAGGCTCACCTCGGCCCTGCACTTCTTCCCGCTGCCTTGAGCGTCCGGCAGCGCTGACGAGCCCGTGCCCGACTGGCCGGCTCTTGGCTGGCCCCAAGTCTCGGGCCGCCCGCTGCGTCGCCTCCTCCCTCGGCGTCGTCCTCCAGGGCCGCCGCCCCCAGGTAGGGGTCGTCAACATCACTCTCTGCCCGGTCAGGGAGGAATGCGCGGTCCGGCCCCGCGGTGCCGGTTGCTGGCTGGAGGGGGGGTTCTGACCAAAGCCGGCTGGTCAGATCGGACAAAACGGAATCGGCAACGAAGAAGTCAGAGAGAAAGAGAAAAAGAAAATGACTCACCAGAGGCGAAGGGGCGGCACATGAATACGGCTCCTTGCCAAACTTCCACTCTTCTCTAAGGTTGCAGCTCGCCAGATAATTCACCATATAGGCCACCTCCTCGTGAGGCACCTCCTTGGTGCACATCCGACTTGGGTCCTGGTGCCCGCTCATCTGGCAGATCTTATGGGGGCGACTTTGAAGAGGGAGCACTCGGCGCGCCATGAAGGCGGCCAGCAAGTCCGGCCCAGTCAGGCCCTCCGATTGCGCCAGTACTCGAAGCCGTGCAACGGCACTGGCTCCCGCAGGTGTCAATGTCCGGGCCCGGTTCGACCAGTTGGGTTGCCTCCCAGCCGGCGGGCCGGCTACCAAGGCCGGCAGGTTGATCCAGTCGCCCTCCGCGGAGACGTTCTTCACGTAGAAGTATGACTACTGCCACATCTTCACCGACTTGATCAGCTTGATGGAGGGAAACGAGTTGTCGGCCCCCGACCTCCGCACGGTGATGAACGCGCCGCACTGAGCCGGCACGCCCGTGGCTTGGGTGCCGAGCTTGGAGTAGAAGAACTCCCCCCAGAGCTCCAGGGTGGTGAGAACGCCGATGAAGCCCTCGCACAGGGTGACGAAGGCAGGCAGCAGCACCACCGTGTTGGGGGTGAGGTGGTGCGGCTGGAGTCCGTAGAACTCAAGGAAGGAGCAGAAGAAGTTGCTCGCCGGCAGGCCCAGGCCGCGCAGGCAGTGCGAGCGGAAGACGACCCGCTCGTCCTCCTCTGGTGCCGGCAAGATTTCCTCCCTCGGCGCGAGATGAACCCGAATAAGGTCCTCGCTGGGCAACCAACGCGTCTTGCGGAGCAAATCGATGTGGTCGTCGTGGACCTCTGAACGATCCCAGGTGCCAGAGTGCGCCATAGGGTTTGTGACAGCGGAGGAAGAGCTCATCGTGAGCAGACTGCCGCAGCGCTTGACATAGCTTGAGGTACGGCGGAGAGAGAGAAGAAGAAGAAGAAGAAGAAGAAGAAGCAGTGGGGAGGTGGGACGCGCGTGCTCCGCCATTTCCCCTCCTCCCCCTACTTATAGCCCTGTGGGCTGCGAAGCCGAGGGGGCGGTTGTGGGATTTACTGCGCCCAGTACTCCATGCCCCCCACGTTATCGCGCAAAGTTACTATGTGCGGTGATTCCATGGGAACCTCTACCGCCCCCCACGGCCGCAGCAGATCCGCTCGCGTGCCGAGGCGTGGTAGTGGCGGGCCCCCGCCTGCAGACATGTCCCATCTCGCGGATGGGTAGGAGGGCTGGCCCGTCCATTGGTTGCCACGTGGTGGGCACGGAGTGGGTAGCGGTCAGGAAGCTTAGCTCATACGTTACTGAGTTCCCGCCGGGGGATTCGAAAGCATTTTTGAACAAGTCAAAGTCAGGCGACTCCGACTCCCACCAGTCAGCCCGGCAGAAGTCAAACGAGGTCTCACCTCAAGCACCCGGAGAAAGAAACTGCTGAGGCTCCTCGGCTGATCGTCCGCGGCGCCTCACTAGCTTCGGGGACTACTGTTGGAGTAATGGGCCACGGGTAGGCTAAGCCAAGGCCCAGAACCTTTCAAGACATCGGGGATGACCGCGCCCCTAAAGACACCAGGATGGAGAGCCGCCTTCCAGAGGCCGGCTAAAGGAATAGCCGACTGCCCGCTTGCGGCCGAGTCCTGGAGGCGAGGTCAAGACGGGCCGAATCCCGCCTGGCGGCTCCCAGAGAAGCCGGCAACGAGGAGTCGGCCCACAACGCCAACAAAGCCCATGCCCTCATAAGGGGGGATGGGATGGGGAGTGGCAACAGTAAAGCCCACTCCCTTCCCTTTCCATGGGATGGCTAGGCCACAATGCGCCGTACCAACGGAGATCTCCGTCCGGCGAGGCACTGTTGTCGTGCCATCCCTAACATCAGCAACAGTGGGCGGAGCCCTGCACCCATGACGGCCTGCCGGTACGGTCCACGGATGATGGGCCCTACCGGTCAGCGAGAGTCCAGAAGACGGCAAGAGCGCCACCAGTCGGACCCAAAGGGAGCCGACCCCTAGAAGTCGGCCTGCCCCTCCCACGAATCCCACACGCCATTAACCAGACGAGATGGGGAGTGGCTACAGTAATCGCCCGCTAGGTGGCGGAGTTGTAGCCACGACCCCATGGCCAAGCCTGCGTCATTAGAAGCACGGCTACAGTAATCGGCAGCCGGCAAGACCCGCAAGCGGCGGGTACGGCCTGTCGGCTTCGTACCAGACCAGTCGGCGGGGCCCACCAGTTGACGGGGCCCACCAGCCGGTGGGCCCCAGCAGTCGGCAGAAAGGCCGGCAGGCGAAGAGACTGACGGCTGGGCCTTGCGCCCAGTCGGTTTACCATTGTACCCCTGGGGGGTAGGCCTATATAAACCACCGAGGGCACCCATGCAAAGGGTTCCGATCCATTAGAACTAGACCAAACCTTAGAGAAGGAGGAGAGCTGGCCTAGTCTCCTCCTGTCCACAGATACAGCTCGAGGAGCACCATTGTACTCCCTTTGCCTTAGTGATCATGCGGAGACCCTGCAGAGCAGGACTAGGGGTGTTATCTCCTAGGAGAGCCCTGAACCTGGGTAAAGTTCGCCGACATTCGTGTCTACGCCTCATCACGTTTCCAGGCACTGGCGACGTTCTACTCGCCCCCACCATGATAAGCCATCCATTGGCATATGTCGCACCCAACCCCCGACAGGCGGTCAAAGAGACCTCTGTTTCCTTCGTTTTGCAGGATGCAGAACCCCGAGTCAATGGATAGGACCCGCTTCTGCTATTCTATCCAAGCTGGTTGGCTTCGATGAACAGGACGCGTTTCGACCCTGTCTACTTGGCTCCCGATGAATTGGATGCATTCCGACACCGTCGGTTGCCTCCTGATGAAGACGACGTTGTTTTCTCCATTCTGACCCATCCGGTTGGTTGCCAATGAACAGGATGCCGTTGTTGTACGCGTTCGAGACCCCGTCCGTATGTGTGTGCATAACCGTATTTACTTTCTTGCAGCATGTCTATACATATGTGACGGTGTGAAAACCGACAGGCCTCCTGGTAGGGGGTCCCGAGCTGTGGATTTCGAACAGATGGTAACAGGAATAGGGAGACAATGTTTTACCCAGTTTTGGGCCCTCTTGATGGAGGTAAAACCCTACGTCATGCTCTTGTTTATATTGATATAGATGTATCGAACACAAAGTTGATCTACCTCGAGATCGTAAGATGTGGTTTAACTTTAGGGCTAGGTGAATGAGATTGCATTGATGTCTCCTCTATGGGCTAAACCCTTTGGCTTATATACACGCCAGGTAAGGTATCTAGGGTTACAAAATCGGTATCTTGGCGTGGAGGCAGCAGTAGAAATCTTGGAGTATATGGTAAGTGTTCGGCAGATGCAGTCCTGATCAAGGTTCGTCATGCAGCTTCCGCAGCCCATCTCGAGAAGAATGAGGGCCCATCAAGCCAATCCAAGGAGCTTGGGCCGACTAGATTAGTACCCCTAGTCCAGGACACTTTCAGTAGCCCCTTAACGGGGACAACCTCAAATCTGAAGTCCTTGGCTCGATAGATGAGTTCTCCTTTCTGATTTCAAGATTCCCAGACCACTCTTTAAAGGAGTGATATGTCTCCAACGTATCTATAATTTTTGATTGTTCCATGCTATTATATTATCTGTTTTAGATGTTTTATATGCATTAATATGCTATTTTATATTATTTTTGGGACTAACTTATTAACCTCATGCCCAGTGCCAGTTTAAGTTTTTTCCTTGTTTTTGGATTTTATAGAAAATCAGTACCAAATGGACTCTAGATGGAATTAAACTTTATGATGATATTTCTTGGACGAGAAGAAAACTAGGAAGCTTTGGGAGGAGGCTAGAAGACCCATGAGGGGGGCACATGCCCTAGGGGGCGGTCAGGGGGCTTGCGGGCCCCGTGGCTCCTCTAACCCTAACTCTAGCACTATAAATGCTCAAATATTCCCCCTATACCAAAGGGCACACCAAAAATACTTTTCCGCCGCCGCAAGATTCTGTTCTCATGATATCCCATCTTGGGGCCTTTTCGGCACTCCACCGGAGGGGGATTCGATCACGGAGGGCCTCTACACCAACCTTGCAGCCCTTCCGATGATGCGTGAGTAGTTTACCACGGACCTAAGGGTCCATAGCTAGTAGCTAGATGGCTTCTTCTCTCTCTTTGATCTTCAGTACAATGTTCTCCTCGATGTTCTTGGAGATCTATTCGATGTAATCTTCTTTTGCGATGTGTTTGTTGAGATCCGATGAATTGTGGATTTATGATCAGATTATCTATGAATATTATTTGCATCTTTTCTGAACTCTTTTATGCATGATTGAAATAGCTTAGTATTTATCTCCGATCTTTCGATTTGGTTTGGCCTACTAGATTGGTTTTTCTTGCAATAGGAGAGGTGCTTTGTGATGGGTTCAATCTTGTGGTATCCTCACCAAGTGACAGTAGGGGTAGCGAGGCACATATTGTATTGTTACCATTAAGGTAAAAAGATGGGGTTTACATCATATTGCTTGAGTTTATTCCTCTACATCATGTCATCTTTCTTAAGGCGTTACTCTGTTCTTATGAACATAATACTCTAGATGCAGGCAAGAGTCGGTCAATGTGTGGAGTAATAGTAGTAGATGCAGGCAGGAGTCGGTCTACTTGTCACAGATGTGATGCCTATGTTCATGATCATTGCCTTAGATATCATCATAACTTTGCACTTTTCTATTAATTGCTCAATAGAAATTTGTTTACCCATCATATGATTTCTTTGACAGAGAAGCATCTAGTGAAACCTATGGCCCCTGCGTCTATTTTTCATCATATATTTTCATATCTATAAAACCAAAAACCCAAAAATACCTTGCTGCAATTTATTTATATTTACTTTATTTTGCATTTTACTTATCTTTTATATTTATCTCTATTAGATCTCACTCTTGCAAGTGACCGTGAAGGGATCGACAACCCCTTTTCCGTGTTGAGTGCAAGTGTTTGTTAGTTTGTGCAGGTGCATATACCGGGGACATGCTTGTGCCTCCTACTGGATTAATACCTTGTTTCTTAACTGAGGGAAATACTTATCTCTACTTGCTGCATCACCCTTTCCTCTTCAAGGAAAAAATCAACGCAAGCTCAAGAAGTAGCAGGAAGAATTTCTGGCGCCGTTGTCAGGGTGGTTCTACATCAAGCCTACCAAGTACCTATCACAAACTCTCAACTCTTGCATTACATTATTTTCCATTTGCCTCTCGTTTTCCCCTCCGCCACTTCTAAAACATTTTCAGAAAAACACAAAAATATTTGCCTTTTTTATTCACTTTCTTTCTGTTCGTCTTTTCATTTGCTTTTTGTTTGCTTGTGTGGTAGATTGCTTGCCTTGTCACGATGTATCAAGAAAATACAAAGTTGTGTGAATTCAAACACTAATAATAATGATTTTATTAGTTCTCTCCCTCCACTAGTGCAGAATCTTATGAAATTAATGCCGCTTTGTTGAATCTTTTTATGAAAGAACAATTTTCTAGTAGTCCTAATGAAGATGCTGCATCCCATCTAAATACTTTCGTTGAGTTGTGTGATATGCAAAATAAAAAAGATGTGGATAATGATATTGTTAAGTTGAATCTATTTCTGTTCTCAGTACAAGATCGTGCTAAAACTTGGTTTTCATCTTTGCCTAAAAATAGTATTGATTCATGGAATAAGTGTAAAGATGCTTTTATTTCCAAGTATTTTCCTCCCTGTAAGATCATCTCCCTTAGGAATGATATAATGAATTTTAAGTAACTTGATCATGAACATGTTGCACAATCTAGTGAGAGGATGAAATTGATGATTGCTACTTCTTGAGCTTGCATTTGTTTTTCCCTTGAAGAGGAAAGGGTGATGCAGCAAAGAAGAGATAAGTATTTCCCTCAGTTTGAGAACCAAGGTATCAATCCAGTAGGAGACAATGCACAAATCACCTGATACCTGCACAAACAATCAAACAACTTGCACCCAACATGATAAAGGGGTTGTCAATCCCTTCATGGTTACTTGAAAAATTGAGATCTAATAGAGATAGATAAATGGTAAAGTAAATATTTTTGGTATTTTTGGTTTAGAGATCGGAAAGTAAAAGATTGCAAAAATAGTAGATCGGAAACTAAAGTTGTAGATCGGAAACTTGTATGATGGAAAATAGACCCGGGGCCATAGGTTTCACTAGAGGCTTCTCTCAAGATAGCAAATAATACATTGGATGAAAAAATTACTGTCAAGCAATTGATAGAAAAGCGCAAAGTTATGATGATATCTAAGGCAATGATCATGAATATAGGCATCATGTCCGTGTCAAGTAGACCGAAACGATTCTGCATCTACTACTATTACTCCACACATCAACCGACTCCTGCATGCGTCTAGAGTATTAAGTTCATGAAGAACAGAGTAACGCATTAAGTAAGATGACATGATGTGGAGGAATTAACTCAAGCAATATGATGAAAACCCCATCTTTTTATCCTCGATGTCAATAATACAATATGTGCCTTGCTCCCCCCTACTGCCACTGGGCAATGACACCGCAAGATTGAACCCAAAGCTAAGTACTTCTCCCATTGCAAGAAAAACCAATCTAGTTAGCCAAACCAAACTGATTGTTCGAAGAGAATTACAAAGATATCAAATCATGCATAAAAGAATTCAGAGAAGATTCAAATAATATTCATAGATAAGCTGATCATAAATCCACAATTCATCGGGTTTCGGCAAGCACACCGCAAAAAAGTATTACATTAGATAGTTCTCCAAGAACATCAAGGAGAACGTGGTATTGAGAATGAAAGAGAGAGAAGAAGCCATCTAGCTACTAGTTATGGACCCATAGGTCTAAGGTAAACTACTCACACTTCATCGGAAAGGCAATAGAGTTGATGTAGAAGCCCTCCGTGACCAAATCCCCCTCCGGCAGGGTCTGGGAAAAGGTCCCAAGATGGGATCTCACAGGTACAACAGGTCGTGGCGGTGGAAAAGTCTTTTCATGGATGCCTCTGGTGGTTTGGAGAAATTTGGGAATATATAGGTGAAATAATTAGGTCAGGAGGGTCACGGGGTCCCCACAAGGGTGGGGGCATGCCCTACCCCCTTGGCATGCCCTCCATCCTTGTGGCTGCCTTGTGGCTCATCCGAGTTCATCTCCAAGTCTCCCGGTTGTCTTCTAGTCCAAGAAAAATCATCGCGATGGTTTCATTCCATTTGGACTCCGTTTGGTATTCCTTTTCTGCGAAACTCAAAAACAAGGAAAAACAAAAACTGGCACTGGGCTCTAGGTTAATAGGTTAGTCCCAAAAATAATATAAAATAGCATATTAATGTATATAAAACATCCAAAACAGATAATATAATAACATGGAACAATCAAAAATTATAGATACGTTGGAGACATATCAAGCATCCCCAAGCTTAGTTCCTGCCCGTCCTCGAGTAGGTAAATGATAACAATAGGATTTTTGATGTGGAATGCTACCTAACATATTTATCTGTGTAATTTTCTTTATTGTTGCATGAACTTTTAGATCCATAAGATTCAAAACAAAAGTTTAATATTGATAACAAAACAATAATACTTCAAGCATACTAACAGGGCAATTATGTCTTCTCAAAATAACATGGCCAAAGAAAGGTTATACCTACAATATCATATAGTCTGGCTATGCTCCATCTTCATCACAAAAAATATTCAAATCATGCACAACCCCAATGACAAGCCAAGCAATTGTTTCATACTTTTGACGTTCTCAAACTTTTCCAACTTTCACGCAATACATGAGTGTGAGCCATGGACATAACACTATAGGTGGAATAGAATATTGTGGTTGTGGAGAAGACAAAAAGAGAGATAGTCTCACATCATCTAGGCGTATAACAGGCTATGGATATGCCCATCAATAGATATCAATGTGAGTGAGTAGGGATTGTCGTACAACAGATACACTAGACCTATAAGTTTATGAAAGCTCAAAAAAGAAAACTAGGTGGGTGTACATCCAACTTTCTTGCTCGTGAAGACCTAGGGCAATTTGAGGAAGCCAATCGTTGGAATATACAAACCAAGTTCTATAATGAAAAATTCCCACTAGCATATGCAAGTGACAACATAGGAGACTCTCTATCATGAAGATCATGGTGCTACTTTGAAGCACAAGTGTGGAAAAAGGATAGTAAAATTGCCCCTTCTATATTTTTCTCATTTTGTATTCTCCTTTCTCTCTTTTTTGGAGAATCTTTTCTCTTTTTTGGAAACTCTTTTGGCCTCTCTTTTTTATTTCCTCACATGGGACAATGTTCTAATAATGACATCACACTTCTATTTACTTACAACTCGATACTAGAACAAAATATGACTCTATATGAATGCCTCAGGCGGTGTACCGGGATGTGCAATGACTCAAGAGTGACATGTATAAAAAATAATGAATGGTGGCTTTGCCACAAATACGATCTCAACTACATGATCATGCAAAGAAATATGACAATGATGGAATATGTCATAATAAACAGAATGATGGAAAGTTGCATGATAATATATCTCAGAATGGCCATGGAAATGCCATAGTAGGTAGGTATGGTGGCTGTTTTGAGGAAGGTATATGGTGGGTTTAAGGTACCAGCAAAAGTTGCGCGGCACTAGAGAGGCTGGCAATGGTGGAAGGGTGAGAGTGCGTATAATCCACGGACTCAACATTAGTCATAAAGAACTCACATACTTATTGCAAAAATCTATTAGTCATCAAAACACAGTACTACGGGCATTGTTGGATGTGGGGTTCCGGCAAACCCTTAAGGTTCGAACACTGGGGTGCGCACAAAGTCTTTCGCTCCTACCGATCTATGCTCTAGCTCGCTGGGTCTTGCGGACGAACTCGATGAACTCACAACACAGAAAGACACGGGGTTTATACTGGTTCGGGCCACCGTTGTGGTGTAATACCCTACTCTAGTGTGGTGGTGGTGGATTGCCTCTTGGGTTGATGATGAACAATACAAGGGGAAGAACAGCCTCCTGAGGTTGAGGTGTTCTTATGCGTATGAACTTGTGCTGTGTAGATTCCGTCAAGCTATGATGAGATGCCCCTACTATGGTGGTGGCTAGTACTATTTATAGAGGCCCTGGTCCTCTTCCCAAATATTGAGCGGGAAGGGAGCCACAACGGCGGGCTAATTTGAAGGGGGACAACTAGTACAAGCTATGCTGACAAAAAGCGGTCTTCACCTGTGAAAGGCTCTGGTGGTGACGCCGTCTTGGGCTCCACGATGACCTCCGCCTTGCCGTCCGCCTAGTCTTGGTCTTGTTGCACCGAAATGGCAACCTTTGCCTGAGGCCTCGGTACTCCGCAGCCACGCTTGCCTCCTTTACACCAAAGGGGAAACAAGGACGCTGCGCGCGCTAGTGCCCGCCTGGCGCCCACCTAGTGTCGATCGTCATGGCTTACGTCATGAGAGCCTCGTGAGGTTTTCCCTGCCTTGATATCTCCGCTCCTCGCGAGCCTGCCTAGCTAGGCCACTCCAGAGGAGGTCTTGTGTCGTCCGCCTCGCGAGGGTCTTGGATGCTTTGTTGGTGAAGATGGGTCGTACGGCCTGCTTCTTGGCCACGCCGTGGGCTGCAGCCAGGCAAGTCTGGGACCCTCATTCCCAGAACGCCGACAGTAGCCCCCGGGCCCAAGGTGCGCTCGGGCTTGGCTTCGCGGCGAAGCCAAGGGTCAAGCTTGGAGCACCGCAGGCCCCAAAAGCCTACGTCCTTGGTTGACGCGTGGCGGTCCATAGGTCATGGGCGTCTCCGCTTCCCCATGTTGCCCTTGAATCCGCCGGGCTATGCAGCCCCGCTTCTTGCACAGTTATTCTTCCCTCGCTGCGCCCGGCTCTTCCAATCTCCCTGCTCCTTCGACGTCCTGCTCCGCCTTCCCAATCTAACTTGCGCTCCGCCCACTTCACCGCCATGGCACCGAAACAGGCTGGGAGGGGGAAGAAACCCTTGTCCTCGCCAACTGTGCCTCTATCCTTCGAGCCGGCGCTCGGCCGGCCTCGGGTGCTCAATGATGAGGCCATGGGCAAGGTGCGCCCCATGCTCTCCTCTAGCTTCAACGAGGGGGGAGAGACGCCGGCCTGGACTGCGTCTCGCTCCAGCATGGCTCAGGCAGTCACTGAGGTTCCGATCTTTATTGATGCCCTCTGGGCTGGCCTGATTCCTCCCTTCTCCGCCTTCTTCAACATGGTGCTCGAGCACTATCAGATCCACATGCTCCATCTTGACCCTCAATCTGTGACCCTTCTCACCGTCTTTGCTTTCGTGTGTGAGGCCATGGTGGGCATCACCCCCTCCGTGGCACTCCTCCGCCACTTCTTCTCGCTGCATCTCACCAGTCCCTGGCAGAGCTCAGGGTGTGTGGGCTTCTAGGCCGTGGCTGCGATAGCAAGCATGGGGATTGACTTCGAGCTCCCTTCATCCACGAGCGAGTTCCGCACGTGATGGGTGTTTGTTGATGCCGGCGTGCTCAACCCTCTGCTCCAAGCTCTGGTGGGGCCTGCCATTCCAAACTCCGGTTGTGGTCACCAGAGGCTCGCGAGCCCCTGTCTTGCCCCCATCTGGGCCAGGCTGCGGTGGTTGAAGGACCTTGGTGTGACTGTGCCCATGGTGGTGAGGGACTTCGTCAGGCGTCGAGTTGCTCTGCTTCAGCGCCATTCTCGCCCGATGTGGGCCTTGCTCAGCGGACAGGACAACATGAGGTTTTAGGAGGAGGGGCTTCCTCTCGCTGCGTGACAAACAATGCTCACGGTCCTATCTAGTGTCCCTCTGCCGGACGAGATGCCCAGGAAAAGCTGCATGTTGTACCGCTGCGAGAACAAGGTCACGTTTGCCGCAAACATGCCTTCCTTTGATGAGTGGGGGCTGCGCCCAATCGTCTTGGTGGGGCCCCACGAGAATCCCTTCATCATGGTCCCCGTCTTCGCCGCCGGGGCCGAGCTCGCCCCAGGTGATGGTGCGGGGGTGCGAGCGATGACGGTGGTCGGCCGCTCAGATGTTGAGGAGCACACGCCGAGTGGTGATCCGGGGGCTTCATCCTCGGGAGCTTGCGATGCCCCTCCTGAGGGGTCGATCACTGATGAAATGCGGCATGCGGCTCCCGAGGCCAAGGCTATAGGAGCCTCGGGAGGTCGCAGCGAGAAAGGGCCAGGCTGTTCGCCGCAGCCGGGATCCCCTAAAGCCATCCCTCTTGGTTCTTCTTCGGCTCCGCCGCGCTCCGGCCATCACGTCCAGCGCTTCGGTCGCCTTTGTGTGGACTTCGAGGAGCTTCGCAAGAGGAAAGGATCCCCTAGCGGCGGCAGCATCTTCGGACCGTTGAAGCGACGGAAGTACATCGCTATCGACGAGTAAGTACCTTATCTTGGTGATCTTCTATGTGCCGCCTTCCTTCCCTAATGATTGTCCCCTCAGGTCCCCTTCTTCTAAGGCCGCGAAATCTCCAGAGAAGCAGCTCCCTCTTGACCCATCGCACCCACCAAGCTCCAGCGCCACAGGCTTGGACGCTGCCCACGATGTGGGGTCAGCTATGGGAGTTGGTCCATCATCAAGGCGCCCCGAGCTTGCGCCTTTGCCGTCCTTTCTTCGCGGCCTTGCTCGGAGCACAACAGGCGTGCCAATGGCTCCTCCCCTAGTCACAGTTGGTAGCTGGCTAGCCTCGATCCTAGAGTCTCCTTCAAGTAGCGAGCCTTGTTCGGTTCGGGCCCCTCACGAGTGTCAGCTAGCGCCTGGGGCCGTGCCAGCCCCTAGCCCCCAACCGGGAGGTGGTGCGCCACTTGATGCTCCACCCGCAGCCCCCGAGGTGGAGGACGAGGTGGGCCGAGCATTCGAGCTCGAGCGCGGATGCAGCATGGTCCGCCACGAGCTCTTCCAGGTGGAGATGGGCGCGATGAACCGCTTGGTGAAGAGCTTGCTGGTGTCGACTCGTGTCTTGAGGCTAAAGGTCTTCGGTTGGTGGAGGAGCGGCGCAAGCTGCGAGTGGCCATCAACCTTGGTCTTTATCATCACGACCTCGAGAACGCGAAGGCCGAGGCGTCCCTCAAGATTTCCAATGAAGCCCGCTCGCGAGCTTTGGAAGAAGCTCACGAGGCCGATCATCACCGCGAGCCTACGAAGGAGCGTGCGTGGGAGCTCCAGGCCTGGAGCGCGTCCCTTGAGCAGCAGGTCGAGGCGCATGGGGTCGCCCTTGCGTCGATGAGGGGGACACTTGCGGAGGAAGAGGAGGTCCGGCAGCGCGAGGAGACGCTGGCCCTGGAAGCCGTGGAGCGCAGCCTCGAGCTTGAGCGACTGGAGACAAGGGAGCGTCAAGTCGCTCAAGCTGAAGATGCCGTCGGGGCCCGCGAGGCCAGAGTCGAGGAGTAGATTAATCGCCGGGTGGCCAAGGTTCACGCAGATCTGGAGGGCAGGTACGACTTGAACTGAAGCTCGCTGGTCAGGAGGGTGCGGGCAGGGCCGCCGCCCTCAGGCCCAGGTTGGACGAGGCTGAGAGCCATGCGGAGGCCACAGTTGCCGCCCTGGTTATGGCGCAAGCGGACTTGGCCTCCGCCCGCGCCGAGCTGTCTTCCCTTCGGAAATGAGTTGATGATGCCGAGGCCGTCGCATGGCAAAACAGGGAGGAGGTGCTTCAACGCCGGACGCTGGAGCGCGAGTACGCTCCTATGCTTCAAGACCTTCGGAACAAGGCCAACACCGCCCAGGGTTACATCTGCGACGAGAACACCCCGACCCCTCACTCAAGTGACTACGCCAGCAACCTGACCTTCTTCATCGAGGTGGTGACGCGCCTGGAGGCTCAATCTGCCAGAGTTCGACAGCTTGTGGAGGAGAGGGGTCGTGGCCTGCTTCAGCACGCCTTCTCCCGTGTCTTCAGCCACCTTCCTAACGCCAACCCCAACTTCGACTTTGATGCCGCCATTGCCCCTGTACCCATGGCCGTTCGGGGCGACCTGGCGCGTTGGATAGAGGACCATGTCGACGCATTGGTCAGGGCCTTCACCTCGGAGAACGATGGGGTGGTGGTCGTCGCAGACGAAGGTGACGTGGTCAACGACGGCGATGGGGGCATCGCTGATGACGGCGACGATTTCGACGGAGATGATGATGATGCGAGTGACGCGTCCATGGACGATGCAGCGAGCGATATCTCTGGCTGATCCCATATTCTCCTATTGTTTTATTATGCACGCAAAACTCAGGCTTGGCCCTTGGAAAACTTGTAATAGCATTTTGAGAGGGGGAGCCCCTCGTGTAAGAAAATTGCAGTTTTTACTTTCCTATGTGATGTGGGTATGAGTCCTCGTGAGCTCATGAAGCTGGGGGTGAGCTCCCCGACGTGGTTTACCTTAGTCAGCGCCAGCTTAGGGCCGGGTTGTGAGGCGATGAGTTCCTGAGAATCTTGCGGAGCCTATCGCCCCGTTTGAAGGGGTCCCGTAAGAGGTGAGCGCCAGGCGCAGCGTTAGCGCGTGCTTGATGAGCGTGCGCTCTACGCGATCTGGCTCGCGAGGAGCTTGCGAGGGAAAGGCGATGGACGCGAGTCCCAAACCAAACGAGATCCAGAAGGCAAGAAACGGCTCGAACGAGAAAAGGCACCCCCCGCGCGCGCGATAAAAAATCAACTTCAACTTAAATCCAGATCCAGAAAGCAAAGCCACAAAAAGAGAGATCCAAAGCAAAAGGCCGCGTCCGGCACCTAGTCTAGTCTTCGGGTCTTCAAGTCTTCTCACCAGCGCGGAGCTAAGTGCTGCCACTAGGCGTGGGAGGGAGCCCCAGGGCCTAAGGCTGGCACCCCTGAGACTCTGGGGCGTGTAGAGCCCCAACTCATTATTACGTGAGAGTGTCACGGGCGGCGAGCTTCACAGGCAGTGGGCCTTCTTCACAGGTACCGGCCTTGCTTCATATCTCCAGACGAGGGCCCCACCTTGCGCCACCCTTGACCTCCTTTGTGCCGACCGGAGACCAGGACGACATAAAGGAGGGAAAGAGGACGCCAGTGGTTCCCTCGGCGACCACGGGTCCTCTGCCGGGGGAAGGGTTGTTGAAGCCTCCCCGGCAGAGGGCCTACCTACGGGTGTCCCCTAGTTTCGCGTGCCTTGGGGAGGGGCCTTTCTCCTGGCTCCCTCCCGGCGGCCCCCAGCGTGTCTTCCTTTTTGAAACGGGTGCCACCGTGCTAGGGTCGTCGATCAATGCTGCAACTTGATTCATCTGGAGCCCATGGTTAGCCTAAACCCGTTCCTGAGAGGTTAGCGGTACCCTGTAGTTGCCGCTGCTAACGCGATCATTGTGGTTCTCTGTTGGCTCTTGGAAGGCTTTAGCTCCCAGTGCCCCTTCTCCCCAATCTTCTCCAACGAATGAGCCGACATCGTCCTCTGGTGCGTACCCTTGGTCCATCATGCAGGGCACGTAGCCTTCCGGGGCTGTGACCTCAAACACCTCGTCGTGGTGCCCCACGCTCCATGTTGCTCCGCCCGTGATGGCGTCATGGGGATGATAATATGGCTTCCGGCCGGGACCATGGGGGGTGACGCTTGCGCTCGTGCCTGTCGAGCGTGCATGGGGGGGGTCGGAGCCCCCTACGCCACCGGCCGTGCTGATGTTGATGAAGCCCCCGGGCGTAGTCGATGGCGCGCAGATGTGGTGAGGTTTGCCGCATGACCTTGCAGTGGCCTGGGGGGGACGATAGCAAAAGGGTGGCGCTCCCGACGCCTCTGCGTCCAGCAGCTCAGCAACACGCTCAAGCAGCGTGTCCCGGCCGCTCTCCATCAGCCTGCATCGCAGAAGCTCCCTTGCCGCTATGAGTGCCGCCCGCATGTTCGCTTGCTCCCGTCGTGAGTGCGGCGCTGTTGCTGCGACGTGACTCGCTACTCTCGCCGTGGCTCGTACTTGCCGCGGGGTGAGGGTGGATGATGCCTGGCCGTGCTATCCACTCCCAGCGGAGCTTGGTGGTGCCCGTGCCACTTGGGGTGCGGGGTCAAGACCTTCATGGGCAGGCGGCGCCGTCCGGGCCGGCCAGGCTACCCAGCGGTCAGAGCCGGCCCTTGGGTCGCCAGACATCATAGCCGGTGAATGTCGGAGAGCTGATTGGCATAGAAGAAGCTCTGGTGCACCCCTACCTGGCGCGCCAAATGTCAGATGTGGGGTTCCGGCAAACCCTAAAGGTTCAAACACTAGGGTGCGCGCAAAGTGTTTCCCTCCTACCGATCTACGCTCTAGCTCTCGCTAAGGTCTTGCGGACGAACTCGACAAACTCACAACACAGAAATACACGGGGTTTATACTAGTTCGGGACACCGTTGTGGTGCAATACCCTACTCCAGTGTGGTGGTGGTGTATTGCCTCTTGGGCTGATGATGAACAATACAAGGGGAAGAGCAACCTCCTGAGGTTGAGGTGTTCTTGTGCGTATGAACTTGTGCTATGTAGATTCCCTCAAGCTAAGATGAGATGCCCCTACTATGGTGGAGGCTAGTCCTATTTGTAGAGGCCCTGGTCCTCTTCCCAAATATTGAGCGGGAAGGGAGCCAACACCGGCGGGCTAATTTGAAGGGGGACACCTAGTACAAGCTATCCTGACAAAAGCGGTCTTTACCTGTGAAAGGCTCTGGTGGTGACGCTGTCTTGGGCTCCACGATGACCTCCGTCTTGCCGTCTGCCTGGTCTTGGTCTTGTTGCATCGAAATGGCAACCTTTGCCTGAGGCCTCGGTACTCCGCGCCTGCGCTTGCCTCCTTTGCACCAAAGGGGAAACAAGGACGCTGCGCACGCTGGCGCCCGCCTGCCGCCCGCCTGGTGTCGATCGTCATGGCTTACGTCACGAGAGCCTCGTGAGGTTTGCCATGCCTTGATATCTCCGCTCCTCGCCAACCTGCCTAGCTAGGCCACTCCAGAACAGGTCTTGCATCGTCCGCCTCGTGAGGCTTGGCCACTCGCGAGGGTCTTGGATGCTTTGTTGGTGAAGATGGGTCGTACGGCCTGCTGCTTGGCCACGCCGTGGGACGCAGGCAGGCAATTCTGGGGACCCCCGTTCCCAGAACGCTGACAGGCATGCTACTAGGGGGATAGATTTGTAGGAAAAGACCATCGCTCGTCCCCGACCGCCATTCATCAGGAAGACAATCAAAAAATATCTCATACTCCAACTTCGTTACATAACAGTTCACCATACGTGCATGCTATGGGACTCACAAACCTTAGCACAAGTATTTCTCAAATTCACAATTACTCAATAGCATGACTCTAATTTCACCATCTGTATATCTCAAAACAATCATAAGGAATCAAACTTCTCATAGTATTCAATGCACTTTATATGAGAGTTTTTATTATATCCCTCTTGGATTCCTATCATATTAGGACTAAATTTATAACCAAAGAAAATTACCATGCTGTTTAAAGACTCTCAAAATAATATAAGTGAAGCATGAGAATTCAATAATTTCTATAAAATAAAACCACAGATGTGCTCTAAAAAGATATAAGTGAAGCACTAGAGCAAAATTTCCTAGCTCAAAAGATACAAGTGAAGCACATAGAGTATTCTAATAAATCGCAATTCATGCATGTCCCTCTCAAAAGGTGTGTACAACAAGGATGATTATGACAAACTAAAAATCAAAGACTCAAATCATGCAATACGCTCCAAGCAAAACACATATCATGTGGTGAATAAAAATATAGCCTCAAGTAAAGTTACTGATAGACGAACATGAAAGAGGGGATGCCTTCCGGGGCATCCCCAAGCTTAGGCTCTTGGTTGTCCTTTAATATTACCTTGGTGTGCCTTGGGCATCCCCAAGCTTTGGCTATTGCCACTACTTATTCCATTGCCCATCAAATTCTTAACCAAAACATGAAAACTTCACAACACAAAACTCAACAGAAAAACTCATAAGCTCCGTTAGTATAAGAAAATAAATCACCACTTTTTGTTGCTGTTGTGAACTCATTATTTATTTATATTGGTGTAATATCTACTGTATTCCAACTTCTCCATGGTTCATATCCCCCGATACTAGCCATAGATTCATCAAAATTAGCAAACAACACATAGAAAACAGAATCTGTCAAAAACAGAACAGTCTGTAGCAATCTGGAACTCTCGAATACTTATGTAACTCCAAAAATTCTTAAAAACTAGGAAAACCTAAGAATTTTTTTTTCTGTTTTTCAAGCAAGATCAAATCAAATATCATCGTAATCCATCCTAAAGGTCTTACTTGGCACAAACACTAATTAAAACACAAAACAACATCTAACCAGAGGCTAGATGAATTATTTATTTCAAAACAGAACCTAAAAATCAAAAACAAAAATAAAATTGGGTTGCCTCCCAACAAGCGCTATTGTTTAACGCCCTTAGCTAGGCATAAAAACACGAATAGATCTAGGTATTGTCATCTTTGGTATGCAATCCATAAGTGGCTCTCATAATAGATTCATATGGCAATTTAATTCTATTTCTCGGAAATTGTTCCATGCCCTTCCTTAATAGAAATTGAAATCTAATGTTTCCTTCCTTCATATCAATAATTGCACCAATTGTTCTAAGGAAAGGTCTACCAAGAATAATAGGACATGTAGGATTGTATTCTATATCAAGAACAATGAAATCTATGGGAACATAATTCCTATTTTCCACAATATGAACATCATTAATCCTTCCCATAGGTTTCTTAATAGTGGAATCCGCAATATGCAAATTTAAAGAAAAATCATCAAATTCACGGAAACCGAACACATCACATAAAGTTTTTGGAATCGTGGAAACACTAGCTCCCGAATCACACAAAGTATGGCACTCATCAATGGAAATTCTCATAGCTTTGAGAGACTCATAAATATTGATACGTCTCCAACGTATCTATAATTTTTGATTGTTCCATGCTATTATATTATCAACCTCAGATGTTTTATATGCATTTATATGGTATTTTATATGATTTGTGGGACTTACCTATTAACCTAGAGCCCAGTGCTAGTTTCTGTTTTTTCCTTGTTTTTCAGTATCAAGGAAAAGGAAAACCAAAGGGAGTCCAATTGACCTGAAATTTCACGGAGATCATTTTTGGACCAGAAGAAGACCACGGAGTACCAGAGATGGGCCAGAAGAGTCCCAAGGCCACAACGAGGGTGGGGGCTTGCCCTACCCCTGGGCGCGCCCCCCTACCTCGTGGCCGCGTCGGGGACCCCTTGACTTGTTCCCGACTCCAACACCTCTTATATAACCCCAAACATCCAGAAAGAAACCTAGATCGGTAGTTCAGCCGCCGGAAGCCTCTGTAGCCATCGAAAACCAATCTAGACCCATTCCAGCACCCTGCCGGAGGGGGGAATCCCTCTCCGGTGGCCATCTTCACCATCCCGGCGCTCTCCATGACGAGGAGGGAGTAGTTCACCCTCGGGGCTGAGGGTATGTACTAGTAGCTATGTGTTTGATCTCTCTCTCTCTCTCTCTCTCTCTCGTGTTCTTGATTCGGCACGATCAGGATATATCATGAGTTTTGCTATTATAGTTGGATCTTATGATGTTTCTCCCCCTCTACTCTCTTGTGATGGATTGAGTTTTCCCTTTGAAGTTATCTTATTGGATTGAGTCTTTAAGGATTTGAGAACACTTGATGTATGTCTTGCATGTGCTTATCTGTGGTGACAATGGGATATCATGTGATCCAGTAGATGTATGTTTTGGTGATCAACTTGCGAGTTCCGTGACCTCGTGAACTTATGCATAGGGCTTGCACACGTTTTCGTCTTGATTATTTGGTAGAAACTTTGGGGCACTCTCTGAAGTTCTTTGTGTTGGTTCAATAGATGAATCTGAGATTGTGTGATGCATATCGTATAATCATACCCACGGGTAATTGAGGTGACATTGGAGTATCTAGGTGACATTAGGGTTTTGGTTGATTTGTGTCTTAAGGTCTTATTCTAGTACAAACTCTAGGATAGATTGAACGGAAAGAATAGCTTCGTGTTATTTTACTACAAACTCTTGAATATATCGATCGGAAAGAATAACTTTGAGGTGGTTTCGTACCCTACAATAATCTCTTCATTTGTTCTCCGCTATTAGTGACTTTGGAGTGAGTCTTTGTTGCATGTTGACGGATAGTTATATGATCCAATTATGTTATTATTGTTGAGAGAACTTGCACTAGTGAAAGTATGAACCCTAGGCCTTGTTTCAATGCATCGCAATACCGTCTTCGCTCACTTTTATCATTAGTTATCTTGCTGTTTTTAAATTTTCAGATTACAGAAACCTATATCTACCATCCATATTGCACTTGTATCACCATCTCTTCGCCGAACTAGTGTGCCTATACAATTTACCATTGTATTGTGTGTGTTGGGGACACAAGAGACTCTTTGCTATTTGGTGGCAGGGTTGTTTGAGAGAGACCATCTTCATCCTATGCCTCCCACGGATTGATAAACCTTAGGTCATCCACTTGAGGGAAATTTTCTACTGTCCTACAAACCTTTGCACTTGGAGGCCCAACAACGTCTACAAGAAGAAGGTGTGTAGTAGACATCAAGCTCTTTTCTAGCACCGTTGCTGGGGAGGTTAGTGCTTGAAGGTATATCTTTAGATCTTGCAATTGAATCTTTTTGTTTCTTGTTTTATCACTAGTTTATTCTATAATAGAAAATTGCAAAAAATGGAATTAAGGGTACCTCATATGCTTCATCTTTTTAATGTCTTTCATGAAAATAAGGATTCTGATAATTGTGCCCAAGTGTTAGAAGAAGAATGTATTAAAATGTTTGGCACTAAATGATGAGCATGATTGCAATGTTGTTAGTACGAACTCTTTGAATATCCATAGTACTAATGATCATTGCACTAGTCATGATGAAAATGTCTCTTATAAGCATGTCAATTTTTGTGGACTGCATAGAGTTTGCAAGTACACACAAAATAGGGAAGATAGATTTTGTAAGAGGTATAAGTATTTAGAAACTAAATGGTTGCAAGAAAGGCTAGATGTTTGTGCTGAAAATTTAAATTTTCTTAGCCACCCTTGTGAACTTTGCAATGAACGTGGCCATTTAAATATCCAATGCAAATTGTTTCCTGATCGAATCATGTCCAAAAATTGTGATGACTTAATTTCCCTCGCGCATCATAATGAACTTAGTTTGCTTCTGGGATATGAAGAAATGAAACGTATAACTAAGGATATTCCAGAATTTTCCCTTGACAAAGTTCTTGATTTTGATCTAGAGGAAATTTATATGTATTGTGCGGTGAATTACATTGAAAATACTTATATTGCCAATTACATGAAGTCAATAATACAATTAGAAGATGAAGAGAATACTAATGAAAGGGAAGAGACTTCCCAATATCCTCCTATTATTTCTTATGATGAATAAGGTAACGAGGAGGAGCATTCTATCCAACCAAGCTCATTAATAACAAGCTCCAAAAAGAGGATTAAACCCACACATGATGTGAAGAAGAAAAAGAAAAGATGGAGAAGCAAAGGTAATAAGGTATTCCTCCCAAATGATGTTGCTCCTATTACTCATTGTGATGATGATAATTGTTATATTATTGGTGCTATCCATACTATTAATGATGAGAGTGATTATGCTTATGATATGAAAAGGCCCAAGCTTGGGGATGCTATGTTTGATGAGAATGACATGTTTGAGAATGTATTTGCTACAATTAATGTTTGTCCCAAGCTTGGGGATTCTATGATTAATGAAGATGATATTTTTAGTCTCCCAAGTTTTGATGAGCAAATTTAGTATGATGATAGCATGCCTCCTATTTATGATGATTATATTGATGAAAGTGGGTTTGGAAGAGTGTCAACTTTAGGAAGTAATGATCCCACTATTTTGGAAGGTGTTGAATCTTATTGTGGCAATTATGAAAGTGGATTTGGAGAGGTCATGACTTTATTTAGTAATGATTCCACTATCTTGGAAGAGGTTTCAATCGATTATGATGAGAACAAAGTTGCTACTTATGATAATTATTGTGATGATACTTATGCTATAAAAAGTAGTGATAATTATATTTATAAAACTTATCATAATTATGATTACCCTTTTTCTGAATTTTATTCTTTCAATGTGGAAAAAATTTATAGTATTCGAGTTTCTTATGATGCTCCCACTATTCCGAATAAGAAGAATTTTGCTTATGTGGAGAGTAGTAAATTTTTTATGCTTGTATATCATGAAAATAATGCTTTATGTGATGGTTAAATTGTTGGATTCATTCATGATTCTACTGAAAATTATTATGAGGGAGGAACATATGCTTGTAGGAATTGCAATAATATCAAGTTTCCTCTCTATGTGCTTAAAGTTCTGAAGTTATGCTTGTTTTGCCTTCCTATGCTAGTTGATTATCACTACAAAAAAAGACACATCCTTGACATTTTGGGCCAAACGAAAATTTTTCTGTCATACATATGACACTTCTATGACGATAATTGTGACAAAACCCGGTATCATCATAGATGTGGTGGGCTCCTACTTCTATGACAAAAAATCATGACAGAAAATGGGCTTTTCGTCCTGGGCGGGCCGGAGACGCAGCTGCATGACATTCTTTGGGCCATTCATGATGGAAAAAACCGTGGAAGAAGTGAGGCGAGGAAAATTTCGGGGAGTTCCCGGTTACGGTGGGAGGTCGGGGGCCGAGCGCTGCGCGTTTCTCTCGTACACGTACGCGCGTGTGTGAGAGGCGTTGGCTCTAACTGAACCCGAGCGAGGTGTTGGGATCTAACTGAACCCGAGCGATTGCACTACAGGCTACGTGTTACTGAACCCGAGCGATTGATCGATGGCTGTTAACTGAACCCGATCGAGCGATTCCTTCGCTACTGCTGCTAACTGAAGCCGATCGATGGGATGAACAGTGAGCGTTGCGCGGGGGGGGGGGGATTGGATGAACAGTGAGCGATGACGTTGCCTCTGGATGAACAGGACCCTGTGGTGTGGTGGAGGGCTGCATAAATAGCTATTCGGTGGAGGGGTGCCCGTGGAGGGGTGGATGAACAGTAGACGGTGGACAGGTGGTTGAACAGGACCCCGTGGTGTGGAGGGCTGGATTAACAGTTGACAGTGGAGGGGTGCCCGTGGAGGGGTCGTTGAACAGGACCCCGTGGTGTGGAGGGCTAGATGAACAGTAGACGGTGGAGGGGTGGTTGAACAGTAGCCGGTGGAGTAGCGCGCAGTGGAGGCTGGATGAACAGGAGCCCGTGGAGGCTGGATGAATAGGAGCCCGTGGAGGCTGGAGGAGGTCGACAGTGGAGATGAACAGTATCCCGTGGAGTCCTGTTTTGCGGTACGCCACACCCCTCCCGATGAACAGGACCCCTGTTTCGACCGTAGCACTCCAACACAAGTCTGTTTCGTCCGTTTTGCGGTACGCCACACCCCTCCCGATCAATAGGACCCCCGTTTCGACCGTAGGAGGTCCGTTTCCTCCGTTTTGCGGTACGCCAGACCCCTCCGGATGAACAGGATCCCGTTTCAAACGTGGCCGGTTGAACACAAGGCCGTTTCCTCCGTTCTGCGGTACGCCAGGCCTTGTTTCCATCGCCTGTTCCGTCCAAGCCCTGCCGATGAACACGACGCATTCCGTTGCCTCCCCATGAACACGACGCATTCTGTTTCCTCCCCATGAACACGACGACGACGCTGTTTCTCCGTTCCGACCCAGCCATATACACGATCCATGGCCGCACGTATGCGCGAGTAGGCGTTCGAGACCCCGCCCGTATGTATACATACGTGGCCGTATTTTCTTTCTTGCACCCTAGCCGCTGTACGTACGTTTACATGCTACGTGCGCGCCTCTACTACGACACGTGCGCGCCTCTACATCGACCAGTATGTACTTACACGTTCGCGACCAGAATGAAAATGCTACGTACGCTTCGACTAGGTGGGTCCCGACTGTTAGGCACTTCCTTGCCTGCGAAGATGTAGCTGGTGGGTCCCAGCAGTCAGGGGGCGAATCATTTTTTTTGCCCGGACGCACTTCCTTGCATGCGAAGATGTAGCTGGTGGGTCCCAGCAGTCAGGGGAAACGTTTTTTTCACGAAATACTATGGCCCGTCCGGTGGGTCCCAGCTGTCAGGTGGAGGAATCATTATTTTCTGCGTAATAAGGAGGCACTTCCTTGCTGCAGCCGTGGACCCAGCTGTCAGCCTCTCCACGTACAGTCCACATCTGATGGAAATCGTTCCTTGACCACGTTGACCATGCCGCGCCGAGAGCACCAGGGCGGTGGACGACAACGAGGCCTAGGAAGGGGACGACACGGAGGCAGGGAAGACTCGGCAGTTGTTTCCCACGCGGAGGGGACTAGGACTGTACGAGGGTTTACTGGTTCGTCTGCCGTCGCCGGAGAATAACAGCAGGTGTGGGTGAGTAGAGGGATGGCTAGGCCAGCGATGGGAGTATGGTCGGGCGGTGAGGCCTGCGCGGCAGCACAGCCGGCAGCGAGGAGGAGGAGCAGGCAGTCCCGCCGACGCTTGTTTGAGCGGCTGGAGCAGGAAGAGCATAGATTGAAGAAGCACGGCGGCCGTTGGATGGACATCCAACAGTCAGTGCTTGTGCATCAACCTTTTTTTAGGAAAGCCCCAAATCTGTGGAAAACAACATACAACCCATCTACCATTATTTCTAATAATTTATAGCCCATTTGCTAATTCTTAAGGTTTTTTTGGAGCCCATATTCTTTTTGTTAGCATTACAGCCCGCATTGTGGCAACGGTTAAAAAATTATACGAAATTTTGCATATTTCGGTGTGGTCCGAACTGTTTTTAATCCCGAAATTTCGACTCACATTCAAACTGATTTTAAAAATAAATGTATATCAATATAAAATCCAACAAATTCTACACGCATAAAAATTAATGTAATTTAAAATCTTGAAATGAGAAAAAAGATATTTGAAACTAATTGCCGGTTTGATGTGTTTTAAAAATGTACAACCCATTTATCATTACCGATGGGCCATTTTCTCGGCCAGCCGAATGAAAGCTCTCCTCGTCTTGAAAGATTTGCAGCCCAACAGGCCTGACAAAGCGACTTACTTGGCAAATCACAAAAAAACTAGGCTGTGGCCGTGGACCCAGCTGTCAGCCTCTCCACGTACAGTACTCTTCCAATGGAAGTTGTTCCTTGACCACGTTGACCACGCCGCGCGGAGAGCACAACGGCGGTGGACGACGGCAAGGCCTAGGAAGGGGACGACACGGCAGTGGAAGCCCGCGCGGAGAGGACTATGAGGGTTCACTGGTTCGGCTACGGTGTGAGGCTGCCGTCGCCGCAAGGCCTGGCCAGTGGTGGGAATAGTAGGGGCGGTGAGGCCTCTGCGGCAGCACAGCCGGCCACGGGAGGCAGGAGCATGCGGCACGACCGGCGCTGCTTTGGGCCGTTGGAGCAAGAAGACCAGAGGGTGAAGAAGCACTACGGCCGTTGGATGGACATCGTACGGTCACTGGAGCTAGAATCGTTCATATTGACTAAGTTGACAAAGCCGTTCGAGCCCGTCAACTTAGTAGGCCCACAAGTCAGCCTCCCAGCAAGGTGGGTCCCAGCTAACCAGGGGAGTATTCATTTTTTGTGCGTAATAAGGAGGCACTTCCGGTGGGTCCGAGCTGACAGCGGGGGGAACGTTTTTTTCGCAAAATACGGTGGCCCGTCCGGTGGGTCCCAGCAGTCAAGGGGAAACGATTTTTTTTGCAAAATACTGGTGGCCCGTCCGGTGGGTCCCTGCTGTCTGGTGGAGGAATCATTATTTTCCATGTAATAAGGAGGCACTTCCTTGCTGCCGCCATGGACCCAGCTGTCAGCCTCTCCACGTACAGTCCACATCCGATGGAAGTCGTTCCTTCCACGTTGACCACGCCGCGCCGAGAGCACCAGGGCGGTGGACTGCTACGTCTTGAGCTTGTGTTAGTTTTCCCCGAAGAAGAAGGGATGATGCAGCAGAGTAGCGTAAGTATTTCCCTCAGTTTTTGAGAACCAAGGTATCAATCCAGTAGAAGCCCATGCTCAAGTCCCTCGTACCTGCACAAAGTGATAACTACTCGCAACCAACGCGATTAAGGGTTGTCAAGCCCTTCACAATCACTTACGAGAGTGAGATCTGATAGATATAATATTTTTGGTATTTTTGATATAAAGATGCAAAGTAAAAAGTAAAAGCAAAATAAATAGCAAAACAATATAAAAGTGATGGAGATTGATATGATGAGAATAGACCCAGGGGCCATACGTTTCACTAGTGGCTTCTCTCAAGAGCATAAGTATTCTACAGTGGGTGAACAAATTACTGTTGAGCAATTGATAGAATTGTGCATAATTATGAGAATATCTAGGCATGATCATGTATATAGGCATCACGTCCGTGACAAGTAGATCGAAACGATTCTACATCTACTACTATTACTCCACTCATCGACCGCTATTTAGCATGCATTTAGACTATTAAGTTAAAAACAGAGTAACGCTTTAAGCAAGATGACATGATGTAGAGAGATAAATTCATGCAATATGAAATAAACCCCATCTTGTTATCCTCGATGGAAACGATACAATATGTGCCTTGCTGCCCCTTCTGTCACTGGGTAAGGACACCGCAAGATCGAACCCAAAGCTAAGCACTTCTCCCATGGCAAGAACTACCAATCTAGTTGGCCAAACCAAACGGATAATTCGAAGAGACTTGCAAATATAACCAATCATGCATAAAAGAATTCAGAGAAGATTCAAATATTATTCATAGATAGACTTGATCATAAACCCACAATTCATCGGTCTCAACAAACACACCGCAAAAACAAGATTACATCGAATAGATCTCCACAAGAGAGGGGGAGAACTTTGTATTGAGATTCAAAGAGAGAGAAGAAGCCATCTAGCTACTAACTATGGACCCGAAGGTCTGAGGTAAACTACTCACACTTCATCGGAGGGGCTAGGATGATGTAGAAGCCCTCCGTGATGACGGCCCTCTTCCGGTGGAGCTCCGGAACAGGCCCCAAGATGGGATCTCATGGATACAGAAAGTTGCAGCGGTGGAATTAGGTTTTTGGCTCCTGTTCTAATCGTTTGGGGGTATGTGTGTATATATAGGAGGAAGGAGTATGTCGGTGGAGCACCGAGGGGCCCACAAGGCAGGGGGCGCTCCCTAGGGAGGCGCCCCCACCCTCGTGACCACCTCTTTGATCTCTTGCAGTAGGGTCCAAGTCTCCTGGATCTCTTGCAGTTTAAACTAGTAATGGCGCACTATGCCACGGTGCGCCATTAGTATATATATATATATATATATATATATATATATTACTTTTTTGCAAAACTACTAATGGCGGACGGCTAGGGGGTGCGCCATTAGTATGTTGGGTTACTAATGGCGCATGGCTGTGTGGTGCGCCATAAGTAACCTGGGACCAGCTCCACCCCGCCGACGACCCACCGCACCCTCCCCCGCACCATCGCCGCCGATGACCCACCGCATCCTCCCCGGCCCGCTCCACCGCCGCCGAGCACCCCCCGCACCCTCCCCCGCTCCGCCGCCGCCGCGGACCCACCGCACCCTCCCCAGCCCGCTCCACCGCCGTCGAGCACCCCCCGCACCCTCCCCCGCTCCACCGCCGCCAACGACCCACCGCACCCTCCCCCGCTCCACCGCCGCCGCCGACCCCCGACACCCTCCTTCGCTCCACCGTCACAAATGAATGCAACTAAAAATCCAAAAAAAACAAATTTGTTTATATTTTCAAATAACAAATTTGATGATATTTTCAAATAATAAATTTGATGATATTTTTTCGATTCATAAATATTTTCAAATAACAAATTTGATGATATTTTTAAAAAAATTATTACTGTTTCATATTCATATGCATTTTCTAAAAAATTATTAGATGCAACAAAAAATAATAATAATAATAATAAATTACTTATGCAAAAAAAAGTTACTTATGGCGCACCTCTGGGTGGTGCGCCATTGCTATCAAAACAAAGATTACTTATGGCACACCGCTCTGGGGTGCGCCCATTGCTAATTCGACCGATCCCTTCGTCCCTCCCTCGCCAGATCCACTTCGATCCCCCCTCGCCACACCCTCACGCACGCCCCCTCCTTCCGCCGCCCGGCCGACGCCATAGCCGCGCCATCGTGCTCACCCTCTCTCCCTCTTCCCCGCTCGCCTTCTCCGCCAAATCCCGAGCCTCGTCGCCGTGTTAGCCGCGGCCATCGCCGTCCCCGCACCTCGGCGCCAAGTCCACGAGCTCCGCTTCGTCCTCCCCGACCCCGGCCTCGAGCTCGTCTCCGCTGCATCGCCCTCGTCTTCCCCCTCGGGCACCGCCACCCTCTGCTGCTACTAAGCTCTCGCTGGCCTCCTTGTGCCACCCGGTGAGCTTCCCCTCTCCCCCTGGTGCTCTCCTCTTCCACCTGGTGCACCATCGAGGTTTCCAATTGAAACATGTTCAACAATTGAAACAAGTTCAGAAATGTACAGTCTTAGCTAAAGTAATTCAGATGTTTGGGCTTGAGCTTGGAGTAGAAAATCTACTATAAATTCAGATGGTTACTGGATTCAGTTTGAGTTTGCTACTATACATTGTTATTCACAGTAATCTTCAGTTTTTCCTCTTCAGTTTGCTACTGCATTCGAACAAGATCTATAGGCTTCCTTGCAGATTAACTGAAGCAAGATCTATAGACTTTTCTTAAACTTGTAAACGCATGCCTTATTACTGTCCTAGTAGATTGCGTTGACTGTTACAACCAAGGTAGTATGGGTGACATCTGTACCTATGTCTGCTTTGAAATATTCAGCTAACAACTAAGTTTGATAATTGGTGGTGTCTGGCTAGCTAGTACCCCAAATAACTATTCTGCTCTTAGTTCCATGTTACTGAAGTTGCGCTGTTTATTTAAATATAAACAGCAAAAACCAGCAGAATTTGAAATTCAAGTGCTCCTGAAGTGTTCTAGGATTCTGGTTTTTTGACTTGGGGATCTGTTGTTTCTAAATAAACCAGTAGAAATCAAATGCCATTGTTATTCATTAAAAAAACTAATTATTACTGAACAAGAGGAAACAAAATTTTATGTTATGTTTCATGAACGAAATAGTCCTACCTTTGAAAATATTCAGCTCAGCTTGGAGTATTACATTGTAAATCACAGTGCTATTTTGCTGTAAGGGAAAAGTATATTTAGATCACATCAATTTGTAGTTTGTGTTTTTATTTGTTCCTAATTTGAGTTTGTGGCTTTGGCATTGTTCTGCTCCTTACATCTATCACTATCGTATATGTCAAACTTGAGATCAAGCAAATAACTATTCTGGATACTCATGTTTACTTCATGCTGAGAACTTCGGCTTTTTCAAGTTGCTGGACTATATGTTCATTGGTACTACTTGTGATGCTGCTCCTGTACTACTTGGGAATTTTGTCAACTTGTGATGCTGCTATTGTACCCCGAGAGGCCCTTGAGTTTGCCGGAATGTCGATTAACTTCCGTTCCGGCAAATTCAGGTACTCCATATGTCCTATTTTCAGCAAAGGTCATGCCGAAATTTTCCATGAATTTTAGCATGACTTTGCTAAAAATAGGACATATGGGGTACTTGCGACTAATGCATGGGCCGGGGTATCTTAGTACTTAGTTAAGTAGGATCAACTGCCCCGCCATTCTTGCTGCATTAAACCATAGGTGGCAATAGAGCCAAGTGATTAGGCCCAACTTAGAATTCTCGTTAGCATCGATAAACCCTAGATGATAAACCCAACATAGGTGGCAATAGAGCCAAGTGATTAGTGCCAAGTGATTAGGCCCAACCTAGCGTGCCTCGGTGCCTCGGTGCCTCGGTGCTTCGGTGCAATAGAGCCAAGTGATTAGTGCCAAGTGATTAGGCCCAACCTTGGCATCGATAAACCCTAAATGATGAAAACTTAACTTGGCTTCTATAGGGTGCCTCGGTGTCGATGAGAACCTAAATGATGTATTCTTAGGCTTTTAGGGTGCCTCGGCGTCGACAAAACCTAAATGATGAAAGCTTAGGCTTTTAGGGTGCCTCGATGTCGACAAACCCTAAATGATAAAACCTTGGCTTTTAGGGTGCCTCGGTGTCGATAAGAACCTAAATGATGAAAGCTTAGGCTTTTAGGGTGCCACAGTGTCGACAAACCCTAAATGATAAAAGCTTAGCTTTTAGGATGCCTCGGTGTCGACAAACCCTAAATGATGTAGTTTTGAATATTATGAACGTAGGATATGTCGTCATCATCATCGGACGACAAAAGTCTCCCGGGGGAGTGCTACTGGTGCCACGACGATCGAGGTCTGTGCGACATGCCTCACCTCGACGATGATCGGCGCTTCAGCATTAAGCTCGAGGAGACCTTTGAAGTTGAAACGGTACACAACGACTACAAGTGTTATTTTCATAATTAAGCATGACTTCAACTATTTCAACGTGTAATTTTCATCTTTTACAATTCGAGTATACCTTATCCCATGCCATGCAAGACGCTATGTCTTGGAGAGGATGGATTTTGAAGACCATGAAATTTCTGAAACAAAGAAAATTCACTTAAGGATTCATCACGATGTGGACTTTGAAGTAAATCTATATAATTCTGAGAGCGTAACCCATTTTGGTTGCAAAAATTGGGAAGCATTTTGCAAGATGTATGGTTTTGATGAGGGTATGCTTATCACCATGGATCTTGGTAATCCTGAAATCGACCAAGACAATATGGACATTTGGGTCCTTGTTGATACGCCTCCAGTTCTACCGCTATGTGAGTTTCTCAAACATAGTTATTAGCTATATATTGTTTATTTCAAAATAGTTGACAGCTTATTTCCACGGACAGCTTATTTTTATTGTTCAAAGAATGTGCGGGAGATGGTAGACAAAACCCACTACACTGATGGCTCTGAATTAACAACTTACAATGAGAAAAATCATCTGGTCGGATTTTGTACTGACATTGAGAATTACAATATCCACAATCAAACTCCTCAACATTATGGTAAATACGTGCCACTAGTGCATGTGTTCAACTACGGTAACTACCATGGAGATACCCTGGTAAGATTTTTACTATTACGACATCTGTGCATCTTTTGCATACTTCTAAAACTAGTACATCATTGCTAACTATGAAGTTATTACTATGTTTTTCAACAGATAATCCCACAGAATTGTGTGCCTCATTTGATGTATAAGAAAGGTAGTCTTAATGTTTTGAACATACAGCCAGGTCATCCTACGAATCTCAACTGTCCATACGAGATTTCTAAAAGAAGTGGAGACATGAAAATCAAAGACTGGAAAAAATGTCTGGACAGTCGTAAGGAGGTTCTTGGAAGCAAAAGGAAGCGAAGCGCAAGAATTGGAGATAGGATGTTCTCCATTCTCCATAATGGAGAGTCAGGGTCTATATTGTTTTATGCTATTTTACCCTAAATAGGGTATTTAGGTCCTGCCTAATACTGATGATCATGTGCTAAGAACAATTAAGTAGGGTTGGTTCGATGACTATCAAGATGATGATCGTATGACTTGTTATTAATAACGAGTAGAAGTTGTATGATGATGATTAGTAGGACTTGTTAGGATTAGTATTACTTCCGACAAACTCGCTACTCGCGGTCTCAAGACTTGTATGTTCTATCTTTGTTCGGTCTTTTGAATTCGGAGACTAATATGATGAATTGTATTCGGAGACTAATCTTCTATTGTATTCGATGAATCTGCTCTTGCTGTGGGGTGCTGTCTATATTCTGTCCAATAATATATTTTGTAACCTGTGCAAAATTCTGAAAAGTAAAAAAAACCTAATATTCATACTAATGGCGCATCACCCAACAGTGCGCCATTAATATGCCAGATACTAATGGCGCATGGTGTTCTATACTAATGGCGCACTGCATGGTGTGCCATTAGTAAAAAATACTAGTGCCGTGATACTAATGGCGCACCAATAGTGCGCCATTAGTACCCCTTTTCCTAGTAGTGTAAAGCATACTAACAAAGCAATTATGTCTTCTCAAAATAACATGGCCAAAGAAAGTTATCCCTACAAAATCATATAGTCTGGCTATGCTCCATCTTCCCCACACAAAGTATTTAAATCATGCACAACCCCGATGACAAGCCAAGCAATTGTTTCATACTCTAATTTTTTCAAAACTTTTTCAATCTTCACGCAATACATGAGCGTGAGCCATGGATATAACACTATAGGTGGAATAGAATGGTGGTTGTGGAGAAGACAAAAAAGGAGAAGATAGTCTCACATCAACTAGGCGTATCAATGGGCTATGGAGATGCCCATCAGTAGATATCAATGTGAGTGAGTAGGGATTGCCATGCAACGGATGCACTAGAGCTATAAATGTATGAAAGCTCAACAAAAGAAACTAGTGGGTGTGCATCCAACTTGCTTGCTCAGGAAGACCTAGGGCAATTTGAGGAAGCCCATCATTGGAATATACAAGACAAGTTCTATAATGTAAAATTCCCACTAGTATATGAAAGTGACAACATATGAGACTCTCTATATGAAGAACATGGTGCTACTTTGAAGCACAATATATGAGACTTGCTATATGAAGAACATGGTGCTACTTTGAAGCACAAGTGTGGAAAAAAGGATAGTAGCATTGCCCCTATTTTATTTATTTATTTTTTTGGGCCTTCTTTTTTTTCTTTGGCTTTTCTCTTTTTGGGGACAATGCTCTATTGAATGATGATCATCACACTTCTATTTATTTACAACTCAATGATTACAAATCGATACTAAAACAAAGTATGACTCTATATGAATGCCTCCGGCGGTGTACCGGGATATGCAATGAATCACGAGTGACAAGTATGAAAGAATTATGAACGGTGGCTTTGCCACAAATACTATGTCAACTACATGATCATGCTAAGAAATATGACAATGATGGATGTGTCATGATGAACTAGATGGTGGAAAGTTGCATGGCAATATATCTCGGAATGGCTATGGAAATGCCATAATAGGTAGGTATGGTGGCTGTTTTGAGGAAGGTATATGGTAGGTGTATGATACCGGCGAAAGTTGCGCGGTATTAGAGAGGCTAGCAAGGGTGGAAGGGTGGGAGTGCGTATAATCCATGGACTCAACATTAGTCATAAAGAACTCATATACTTATTGCAAAAATTTAGAAGTTATCAAAGCAAAGTATTATGCGCATGCTCCTAGGGGGATAGATTGGTAGGAAAAGACCATCGTTTGTCCCCGACCGCCACTCATAAGGAAGACAATCAATAAATAAATCATGCTTCGACTTCATCACATAACGGTTCACCATACGTGCATGCTACGGGAATCACAAACTTCAACACAAGTATTCTTTAAATTCACAACTACTCAACTAGCATGACTTTAATATTATCACCTCCATATCTCAAAACAATTATCATGCTTCAATCTTTTCTTAGTATTCAACACACTCAAAAGAAAGTTTCACAAATCTAGAATACCAAGCATATTATTATTCGGCAAATTACCATGCTATTAAGAGACTCCCAAATTAATTGAAGTGAAGCATGAGAGATCAATAGTTTCTTTAAAACAAATCCACCACCGTGCTCTAAAAGATCCAAGTGAAGCACATAGAGCAAAATTATCTAGATCAAAGGATATAAGTGAAGCACATAGAGCAAAATTATCTATCTCAAAGGATATAAGTGAAGCACATAGAGCAAAATTATCTAGCTCAAAAGATATAAGTGAAGCACATAGAGTATTCTATCAAATTTTAATTCATGTATGGCTCTCTAAAAAGGTGTGTACAGCAAGGATGATTGTGGTATACTAGCAAACAAAGACACAAATAAAACAAGACGCTCCAAGCAAAACACATATCATGTTGGTGAATAAAAATATAGCTCCAAGTAAATTACCGATGGAAGTGGACAAAAAGAGGGGATTCCTTCCGGGGCATCCCCAAGCTTTAAATTTTTGGTGTCCTTGGATTATCTTGGGGGTGCCATGGGCATACCCAAGCTTAGGCTCTTGCCACTCCTTGTTCCATGATCCATCAAAATAATTCACCCAAAACTTGAAAACTTCACAACACAAAACTCAAAATAGAAAACTCGTGAGCTCCGTTAGCAAAAGAAAACAAAAGACCACTTCAAGGTACTGTAATGAACTCATTATTTATTTATATTGGTGTTAAACCTACTGTATTCCAACTTCTATATGGATTATAAACTATTTTACTAGCCATAGTTTCATCAAAAACAGAATCTGTCAAAAACAGAACAGTCTGTAGTAATCTGTAGCTAGCGCAAGATCTGGAACCCCAAAAATTCTAAAATAAATTGATGGACGTGAGGAATTTATCTATTAATCATCTGCAAAAATAATTAACTAAATATCACTCTTCAAATAAAAATGGCAGCAGTTCTCGTGAGTGCTAAAGTTTCTGTTTTTTACAGCAAGTTCAACAAGACTTTCCCCAAGTCTTCCCAACGGTTCTACTTGGCACAAACACTAATTAAACACAAAAAACACAACCTAAACAGAGGCTAAATAATTTATTTATTACTAGACAGGAGCAAATAGCAAGGAATAAAAATAAAATTGGGTTGCCTCCCAACAAGAGCTATCGTTTAACGCCCCTAGCTAGGCATAACAAGCAAGGACAGATCTAGGTATTGCCATAGTAATAAGATAGATTGGTGAAACTCATTTCATATTCTCTAAGTTCGGCAGAAAGTTTTCTTTGATGCAAGCAAAAGTAATCAAAAGGACTAAATTTAACGGGACAAAAGTCCCCAAGATCAACCTTGGGAGGTATAGGTTCCTCCTTTGGTCCTTCATAATGCACAACCAATTCATCATTATAAGCATTCTTTTGACAGAATTTTGTGAGCCTATATTCAAGGGAATATCCTAGTTCATTATTTCGAATAGCCAAATCATCATTAAGTTCAGAAATTCTATCAACTAAAACATTGGTAGGAACCCTTCTTCTAAGATTTTCATTAAAAGCAACATAATCTAGAGATTGGAAACACATGATTTCTTCTTGATCAAAGAGGATAGCCTCTATGGGAGGACGGCAAGCGTCCACCCTATAATGCGCAAAGATTTCTTTTGCTTCTATTATTATGAATCTAAACTCATGAGCCAAAAAGATAGTAGCGGCACGCTTAACAGAATAATGCTCAATATTAGAAAATTCCAGAAAAATCCTTTGTATGGAAGGATGCATGTGCATGAATTGTCTTTCAAGTTCAACTATAAGCATAGCAATAGCGTCCGCAAGACTACTAGTTCTGTGAAGGATAGAACTACCCATAGAAGATAAAGCACCGGCACAAGTAAAGAAATCTTGAATAACTCCTTTTACAATAATATTACCACTACCAACACAGAATTTTTTTGTATGAAAGATGGTAGGTTCTTTAGTGGGAGAATCAGAATTTTCCATGATATTGTCATCGCCCATATTGGTGATAACTTCCCCAATTTCAGACATAACGACAAGCAAGCAAACTAGCACACGAGCAAACAAAGAGCAAGCGGACAAAAGAGGCAAACAGAGAGGGAGGATAGAGAGAGAGAGGGCGAATAAAACGGCAAGGGTGAATTGGGGGGAGAGGAAAACGAGAGGCAAATGGCAAATAATGTAATGAGAGAGATATGGATTGTGATGGGTACTTGGTATATTGACTTTTTGCGTAGACTCCCCGGCAACGGCGCCAGAAATCCTTCTTTCTATGTCTTGAGCTTGCGTTGGTTTTCGCCGAAGAGGAAGGGATGATGTAGCAGAGTAGCGTAAGTATTTCCCTCAGTTTTTAAGAACCAAGGTATCAATCCAGTAGGAGCCCACGCTCAAGTCCCTCGTACCTGCACAAAGCGATAGCTACTCGCAACCAACACGATTAGGAGTTGTCAAGCCCTTCACGGTCACTTACGAGAGTGAGATCTGATAGATATAATATTTTTGGTATTTTTGATATAAAGATGCAAAGTAAAAAGTAAAAGCAAAATAAATAGCAAAACAATATAAAAGTGATGGAGATTGATATGATGAGAATAGACCCGGGGGCCATAGGTTTCACTAGTGGCTTCTCTCAAGAGCATAAGTATTCTACGGTGGGTGAACAAATTACTGTTGAGCAATTGATAGAATTGTGCATAATTATGAGAATATCTAGGCATGATCATGTATATAGGCATCACGTCCGTGACAAGTAGATCGAAACGATTCTGCATCTACTACTATTACTCCACTCATCGACCGCTATCCAGCATGCATCTAGAGTATTAAGTTAAAAACAGAGTAATGCTTTAAGCAAGATGACATGATGTAGAGAGATAAATTCATGCAATATGAAATAAACTCCATCTTGTTATCCTCGATGGCAATGATACAATACGTGCCTTGCTGCCCCTTCTGTCATTGGGTAAGGACACCGCAAGATCGAACCCAAAGCTAAGCACTTCTCCCATGGCAAGAACTACCAATCTAGTTGGCCAAAAAAACAGATAATTTGAAGAGACTTGCAAAGATAACCAATCATGCATAAAAGAATTCAGAGAAGATTCAAATATTATTCATGGATAGACTTGATCATAAACCCACAATTCATCGGTCTCAACAAAAACACTGCAAAAATAAGATTACATCGAATAGATCTCCACAAGAGAGGGGGAGAACTTTGTATTGAGATTCAAAGAGAGAGAAGAAGCCATATAGCTACTAACTATGGACCCGAAGGTCTGAGGTAAACTACTCACACTTCATCGGAGGGGCTAGGCTGATGTAGAAGCCCTCCGTGATGACGGCCCTCTTCCGGTGGAGCTCCGGAACAGGCCCCAAGATGGGATCTCATGGATACAGAAAGTTGCAGCGGTGGAATTAGGTTTTTGGCTCCTGTTCTAATCGTTTGGGGGTATGTGTGTATATATAGGAGGAAGGAGTACGTCGGTGGAGCACCGAGGGGCCCACAAGGCAGGGGGCGCGCCCCAGGGAGGCGCCCCCACCCTCGTGACCACCTCTTTGATCTCTTGCAGTAGGGTCCAAGTCTCCTGGATCATGTTCGGTGAGAAAATCACGTTTCCGAAGATCTTATTCCGTTTGGACTCCGTTTGATATTCTGTTTATCCGAAACACTGAAATAGGCAAAAAAACAATTCTGGGTTGGGCCTCCGGTTAATATGTTAGTCCCAAAAATAATATAAAAGTGGAAAATAAAGCCCAATATAGTCCAAAACAGTAGATAATATAGCATGGAGCAATCAAAAATTATAGATACGTTGGAGACGTATCATGGACGACGGTGAGGCCTAGGAAGGGGACGACGCGGAGCCGGTGAAGACGCGGCTGTGGATGCCCACGCGGAGAGGAGTATGAGGGTTCACTCGTTCGGCTGCGGTGTGAGGCTGCCGTCGCCGCATGGCCTAGCCAGCGGTGGGAATAGTAGGGGGCGGTGAAGCCTCCACGACAGCACAGCCGGCCACGGGAGGCAGGAGTAGGCGGCAGGACTGGTGCTGCTTTGGGCGCCTGGAGCAAGAAGACCAGAGGTTGAAGAAGCACTACGGCCGTTGGATGGACATCATACAGTCACTGCAGCTAGAATCGTTTATATTGACTAAGTTGACAAAGCCCTTGGTACGTCAACTTAGTAGGCCCATAGGTCATCTTTCGAAACGGTGCGCCCCAGATGTCAGTGGGAGGAATCATTTTTTGGGCGGGTGAAGCTAGAATATCCGAGATTCAAGAAGAAGCACGGCATCCGTTGGATGGACATCCAACAGCAACTGCTGCTAGAACCGTGTGTTGACTATAAGTTGACAAAGCCTTGCATACGCGTCAACTCTGTTTTTTTAGGGGATGCGTCAACTTAGTAAGGCCAGAAGTGTGTGGCAGAGAACTTAGAGCCCATTTGAGATTTGTAAGTATGTGTAGCCCATTTTTGAATTCTAATGGAATTTACTACAGCCCATTTACAGTTTGCTAAAAGTACATCCCATTTCAACCAACCGTTCAAAATAGAATTCAATAAAATTTCCCACATTTTGATGGGATCAGAAATATTTTTATCCCAAAATTTCTAGTCTGATTAAATACAATTTCAATATAAATTTATATTACATAAAAATCCAACGAAACATTGCGCTCGCAACAACTAATGAAATTAAAATTTTCAATATCCAAAAATAATATTTTATAAAGTAATCACGTGTTTTGTGCATTTGTTTATAGTTACTGCCTAGTTTTTATAATTACATCCCATTTATTATTTCTTAAAGCCCATTTTCTTGTTAAGCCTAATGCATCCCTCCTAGGAAAGATTTGCAGCCTAGCGGGGCGGAGAATAACAACTTGACCCTGCCTGGGTATTCCTAAAAAAAGTATAGCTGGGCTAGCCATTTTCAGCTTGAAAAAAATTAATATCTGGGCTAGATATCTGGCCTGGGCTAGATGGGCCACAACCCGCCCAGTTAATACCTGCAGCGATGTTTTCGTTGTTGTTCAGATGAGAAAAATTAATATCTGGGCTAAACATCGAAAAACTCTGCAGTGCTCACACCTCAAAAACACAAATACTGCTCGAGCTGCTTGGTCCCAGCTGTCGGCCGCTTCTTGTGCAATTCTCTCGTTTATTGACTAGTACTACATAGGTTGACAATGGTGTGGGACCGTGATGTCAGGAAACCAGGGGGAAGCAAAATAAATAACTCCAGCGAGCGCTTCCACCTATGCCTCGTTGTCTCCCGTGGAAACCCCTTTCCTCCCTTTTTTTTGCTCGGGCAAGGACCAATGCATGCAGCACGTCCATGCGGTTATTAGGCAAGAAATAAAAGTGCTTTGCATGCTATGAATTACGATGGCCTGCATGGGTAGCTAATAAGGCATCCTCTTAACTGCTATGATTAAATGTTGTGTTTAGAAGAGAGAAATATTCTTCTTTTCCACCAATCTGCTTGCACCTAGGTCGTGATGCACCTTCTAATACGACTTATTCACCTAGACGGATGGAGTATAGTTATATATATATAAGGAGGCACTTGCGTATGTGAGGCTATGGACCTGGTGGGTCCCCATTGTCATCCTCTCCAAGTAAAGTCATCTCCTCGCCCGCGCGCGCTTCCCGGTGCAGGCGATTGTTCCGCCTTCACACGACACAAGTGACGTCCGTCCGTCCATCTTCCGCCCACATTAATGATATGCGGTTGCCGATGCGGCTACTCCGGCGCCACACGTCCGTCCCTCCGCCCGCCCACCGTTGCTATATAAACTGCTGCGCCGGCCATAGCCGCAGTCATCCGCATACGTTCCCTTTCTCCTGTCCACACCACTACTGCCCACCATGGCTTCCTCGTGCTCCAGCGCTCTTAGGGACAGGCGGACGACGGACCACAAGGAGATGGCAACCATTTCTGCCGACCGGCTGGCAGGCAGGCAGCCGGAGGACGACGACGTCCCAATGGAGAACATGATAGTCGATGATTCGGCGCCAACCCCCTCCTCCGCGCCATCCTCGCCGGTGCATTGCACCATGACCATCGGCGAGGCCCGTGCCCAATATATGGACAGTGTGAGGCAGATGTGTCAGGAGCAGTTCCAGGAGGCGCAGGCCGACGCCGCCTACAACCACCATCTCCTCCAGGAGCACCTGCAGGCGGAGGACCAGATCGCCGTGGAGCGGGCGGAGCAGGATGCGCTGCTCGACTCGTACCGCTCCACCCGCAAGGGCCGCCTCGAGTGCTGGCGGGACCGCATGCGGGTGGCGGAGGATGCGGCCACCTACAAAGAGGCTAGCAAAGAGGGCGATGAAGCGGGCGAGGCGCTATTTGGCGGGACCGAGGATGAGGCAGAGGACAATGTCAGCTCCGACGAGTCCCCGCTCCGCTGGCGTCGACGCGGCCCTGCTCCGCCGAGGCCCCGCAGTGCCAATAACGAGGCAGAGGACATCGCCAGCTCAGCTGAGGCCCCACCCTGCCGGCAACGTGGGGGATGATTTCCACCGCTCCGCTGAGGCGCCGCCCGCCGGCAACGAGACAGAGGACATCGCCGGCTCCGCCGAGGCCCCGCCCCGCTGCCAACGAGGCCGCGCCACACAGAAAACGAGGAAGAGTATAACACGGTAGGTCGCCGCTGCTCGGGTCCAAGTAAGGCCACCGCTGCTACCCTCCTATTGAAGCCAAGCTAGGCGGGTTGACCATTGACGGCCGGTTAGCTTCTTGGCGGCGACGTGGAATCGGGGAGATCTGCTGGAGAGTAACGCTGCTACTACTTAATTGCTGGTGCAGTTGGCTGACTGACACGTGGGCTCAACAAGCCACATGTCAGTTACACAACTGCACCTGCAGTTAAGTCATTGAAGCTTCTGTTCGGCTCAGCGGGACACAGGTGGGTAGCTTCGGCTAATTAATTATACCTCTAGTGCACCCCTTTTTAGTTGAAGAATGTACGAAATGTAATGAAATCTGGCATGTTATATGAAATCCGACCATGTATGAATGAATTTATTTCGATTTATTCGAATTCCTGTATCACTGGCATTGGATGAACATGCAAAACAATATGTACTAGCATTATTCCCAGAGTGATCACCTCGTTTGCAGCAGTTTCACATGTACTCCCTCCGTTCCTTTCTAGTCTGCATACAAGTTTTGTCTGCAGTCAAAGTATCTCTACTTTGACCAATCTTATACAAAAAAGTATGCACTTTCACAATGTGCGAAGTAAAAAGGAACAAAAGGAGTACAAAGAGTTTGAGCAGGTTTTTAGTGTTTCTGTACATTGCAATCAAACACACAGGCCTGGCAATTCATACAGAAGATTCAAAACAATCGATGATTATGCATCTCAGCGACTCACATGTCAGAGGCAATGTTTACTTCACAACTAAAGAATAAAGAAAAAATTGATCGACGCTGCTGACAGCAAGGGCGTCCCATTTGAAAATATCAAACGTAGCTAAGCCCCGAGCGGGAGGCTGGCTCACCACTTGGTAGGATTTTCAAATACTTAGGCGAGTACTGGACTGCAGCTAAGCCCCCGAGTGGGAGGTTCGCTCACCACTCGGTAGGATTTTCAAATACTTAGGCGAGTACTGGACCACAGCTAAGCCCCCGAGTGGGAGGCTGGCTCACCACTCGGTAGGATTTTCAAATACTTAGGCGAGTACTGGACTACAGCTAAGCCCCCGAGTGGGGGGGGGTCGCTCACCACTCGGTAGGATTTTCAAATACTTAGGCGAGTACTGGACTGCAGCTAAGCCCCCGAGCGGGAGTGTCGCTCACCACTCGGTAGGATTTTCAAATACTTAGGTGAGTACTGGACTGCAGCTAAGCCCCCGAGTGGGAGGCTGGCTCACCACTCGGTAGGATTTTCAAATACTTAGGCGAGTACTGGACTGCAGCTAAGCCTCTGAGCGGGAGGCTGGCTCACCACTCGGTAGGATTTTCAAATACTTAGGCGAGTACTGGACTGCAGCTAAGCCCCCGAGCGGGAGGGTCTCTCACCACTCGGTTGGATTTTCAAATACTTAGGCGAGTACTGGACTGTAGCTAAGCCTCCGAGCGGGAGGCTGGCTCACCACTCGGTAGGATTTTCAAATACTTAGGCGAGTACTGGACTGCAGCTAAGCCCCCGAGCGGGAGGGTCGCTCACCACTCGGTAGGATTTTCAAATACTTAGGCGAGTACTGGACTGCAGCTAAGCCCCCGAGTGGGAGGGTTGCTCACCACTCGGCAGGATTTTCAAATTCTTAGGCGAGTACTAGACTACAGCTAAGCCTCCGAGCGGGAGGCTGGCTCACCACTCGGTAGGATTTTTAAATACTTAGGTGAAACGGGTTCGCAGCTAAGCCCCCGAGTGGGAGGCTGGCTCACCACTCGGTAGGAAATTATTTTTACAAACTTAGGCGAAGCAGATTCGCAGCTAAGCCAAGCCACCCACTGGGGGATTTCTCACGCAAACAAAAACAATAACAATCACTGGGAAAATTATAACGCTCTTTTCTTTGATAAATAAACTACAAGAGTTTTTCTTATTACATCTCATCCGAGTGAGAATTCAAGTGTAAAAGGGGCGGAGTAGCTCCGCATTCCAGGCTCATGGCTCATCAATCTGGCGATCGACATTGTAGAGGTGGTACGCTCCATTGTGGAGAACTCTGGTGACTATGAAGGGACCTTCCCAAGTAGGAGCGAATTTGTGTGGTTTCTGTTGATCCACTCGGAGGACCAAGTCTCCTTCTTGGAAGGCTCGACTCTTCACATTTCTGGCATGGAATCAACGCAAGTCTTGCTGATAGATGGTCGATCGGATCATGGCCATTTCTCTTTCTTCTTCCAGGAGGTCGACTGCGTCCTGCCGGGCTTGTTCTGCTTCATCTTCAGAGTAGAGCTTGACTCGGGGTGCATTGTGAAGCAGGTCACTTGGCAAAACTGCTTCGGCCCCGTAGACCAGAAAGAATGGGGTTCTTCCGGTCGATCGGTTCAGGGTTGTGCTCAATCCCTAAAGGACTGATGGAAGCTCGTCGACCCATGCACCTGCTGCGTGCTTGAGATCGCGCATCAATCGAGGTTTCAGTCCTTCGAGAATTAGGCCGTTTTCTCTTTCCGCTTGTCCATTCGACTGGGGGTGAGCGACCGAAGCATAGTCGACTCGTGTGCCCTGAGAGGCGCAAAAGGCCCTGAATTTGTCGGAATCGAAGTTTGACCCATTGTCAGTGATGATGCTGTGCGGGACTCCATATCTGAATATCAACTCTCTGATGAAACTGATAGCAGTGCAAGCATCAAGATTCTTGATAGGCTTAGCTTCAATCCATTTGGTGAACTTGTCGACTGCTACTAGCACATGAGTGAAGCCGCTCCTGCCCGTTCTCTGTGGTCCAACCATGTCCAGCCCCCAAACAGCGAAGGGCCAGACGAGTGGAATGGTTTTTAGGGCTGACGCGGGCTTGTGCGACATATTGGAGTAATACTGACATACTTCATATTTGTCGACTATCTCTTTTGCCATTTCATTGGCCCTTGGCCAGTAGAATCCCGCTCGGTATGCTTTAGCCACAATGGTCCGAGAGGACGCATGATGACCACAGGTCCCCGAGTGGATATCATCAAGGATCATCTGACCTTCTTCTGGTGTTATACACTTCTGACTGACTCCAGTCGCGCTTTCTCTATACAACTGTCCCTTTATGACTGTAAAGGCCTTGGATCGACGGACGATCTGTCGAGCCTCTTCTTCGTCCTCTGGGAGCTCTTTCCTTAGGATGTACGCAATGTACGGTATTGTCCAGTCAGGAGTGATGACCAAGACTTCCATGATCAGGTCGACCATAGCTGGAACTTCAACTTCAGTCGGATCCGTGGCACTTTTTGGCTGCGGGGCCTCTTCAGTGAAGGGATCCTCCTGAACTGATGGTGTGTGGATATGTTCCAAAAACACATTGCTGGGAATGGCTTCTCTTTTGGAACCTATTTTTGCCAAATCATCAGCTGCTTGATTTTTCAGTCGGGGTATGTGATGAAGCTCTAACCCCTCGAATTTCTTCTCCAGCTTTCTCACTGCATTGCAATAACCAGTCATGGCTGGACTTCTGACGTCCCACTCCTTCATCACCTGATTGACCACCAAATCTGAGTCGCCATAGACCATGAGGCGACGGACGCCGAGTGAAATGGCCATGCGCAACCCATATAAAAGTGCTTCATATTCTGCCTCGTTATTGGAGGAATCAAAGTGGAGTTGAAGAACATATCTGAGCTTATCTCCTCGGGGGGAGACCAACACCACCCCGGCACCGGAACTATTCGGCATTTTGGAACCGTCGAAGAACATGGTCCAATGCTCCGAGTGAACCTGAGTCGGCAGTTGTTGTTCAATCCACTCGGCGACGAAATCTGCTATTGCCTGGGACTTGATAGCTTTCTTTGCCTCAAACTTGATATCCAGAGGAAGGAGTTCAATTGCCCATTTTGCCACTCGACCAGTTGCATCTCTGTTATGCAGGATCTCTGACAATGGAGCGTCGCTGACGATTGTAATGGAATGATCAGAGAAGTAGTGAGCAACTTTCTTTGTGGTCATATAAATCCCATATACAAGCTTCTGATAATGAGGATATCTTTGCTTCGACGGGGTCAAAACGTCAGAAATATAATATACTGGGCGCTGAACTTTGAAGGCTTTTCCTTCTTCTTCTCGCTCGACCGTAAGTACCGTACTGACGACTTGTCCCGTGGCTGCAATGTAAAGCAGCAAAGGCTCCTTGCTGATTGGGGCAGCAAGCACCGGCTGGGTGGAGAGCAGAGCTTTGAGCTCTGCAAATGCTGCATCAGCTTCGGGAGTCCACTCGAACTTGTCGGACTTCTTCATCAATCGGTAAAGAGGTAATGCCTTTTCACCGAGACGAGATATGAATCGACTTAAAGCGGCCAAGCAACCAGTAAGCTTCTGGACGTCATGCACTCACACAGGACTTTTCATTCGGAGTATAGTTCCGACTTTTTCTGGATTTGCGTCGATTCCCCATTCGGAAACGAGAAAACCGAGTAATTTTCCGCCAGGAACTCCGAATGTGCACTTTGATGGATTAAGCTTGATGTCATACCTCCTGAGGTTGGCAAAGGTTTCATCAAGGTCAGTCAGCAGGTCGGAACCCTTCCATGACTTGACCACAATATCATCCATGTATGCTTCCACATTCCGACTGATTTGAGTGAGCAAGCACTTCTGAATCATCCTCATGAATGTGGCTCCGGCATTCTTGAGGCCGAATGGCATGGTAACATAACAGAAGCACCCGAATGGAGTGATGAAAGCTGTTTTGATCTCATCAGGCCCATACAGACGGATCTAATGGTACCCGGAATAGGCGTCTAAAAAAGACAGTCGCTCACATCCCGCAGTCGAGGTGACTATCTGGTCAATGCGGGGGAGAGGAAAATGATCTTTCGGGCAGGCCCGATTGATATGTTTAAAGTCAATGCACATGCGAAGTGACTTGTCCTTCTTGGGGACCATGACAACGTTGGCGAGCCACTCGGAGTGGTAGATCTCTCGGATGAACTCCGCTGCTAAGAGCCGAGCCACCTCCTTGCCAATAGCCTTTCTCTTCTGGACGGCAGACCGTTGGAGATGTTCTTTGACAGGTTTTATTTTTGAGTCGACTCGTAGGCGATGCTCAGCCAGCTTTCTGGGAACACCTGGCGTGTCAGAAGGCTTCCATGCGAAAATGTCCCAGTTCTCACGGAGGAACTGGATGAGCGCTTCTTCCTATTTGGAGTCGAGTGTTGTTGAGATATGAGTTGGAGCAGCGCTGGGATCGGTCGGGTGGATGTGAGCTGTCTTCGTTTCGCCAGATGACTGAAAAGCTGATTCTGTAGCGGGCTTCTTGGCTTGCAACAAATCACTCGGGTCAGCAGTCTTCTGGTATTCCTGCAGCTCCACCACTGCCATCTGAGCATCAGTGATCTTTGAACCTTTTTGAAAACATTCTTCTGCTTTCTTCCGGTTGCCCGTAATAGTGATCACACCTTTGGGGCCAGGCATCTTCAATTTGAGATACACATAACATGGTCGGGCCATGAAGCGTGCATAAGCCGGCCTGCCCAAAATAGCGTGATAGGCACTCTGGAAGTCTACAACTTCAAACATCAACTTTTCTTTGCAGTAATTCTTGGAATCACCAAAAACCACATCGAGAGCAATCTGGCCGAGTGATTCAGCCTTCTTCCCAGGACTGACTCCATGGAAACTCATGTTGCTGGTACTGAGTCTGGACATCGGAATGCCCATCCCTTTCAACGTCTCGCATATAGTATGTTCAAACCACTGCCACCATCCATCAAGACTTTGGTCAGTCGAGTGCCTTCAACAATTGGGTCGACCACCAAAGCTTGCCTCCCTGGGGTGGCAATGTGCGTTGGGTGATCGGACCGGTCGAATGTGATGGCAATCTAAGACCACTTCAGATAACTGTGTATCACCATAGCAACCATATTCACCTCTCGGTTGATAACTTTCAGTCGACTTTTGCTTTCAACATCAGCAAAAATCATTAGGGTGGAATTGACCTGGGGGTATCCATCGTCACTATCTTCCTTGTCCTCAACTTTGTCCGACTCCTTTTCCTTATCTTTGGGCTGCTTCCCTGGAAATGCTGGATCAAGAGTCGACGCTGTCGATTGGTATGTTTCGGGTAAATGAAATTACCCTCTTCATCTTTCTTGGTGTGGATGTGACATGGCAAATCCAACACATCATTTCCATCTTGGTCTTTAACTTTCTTGGGGTTCCAAGGTCCTTTGGGTTTCCCCTTAAACTTTCCTTGAGTGACAGCCAAGGCTTCCCCAGGAGCAGCTGGCTCGGCTTTCCGCTTCTGTTTCCGATTGGAATTTCCTCCAGTTTCTTGAGCGACTGACTTGAGCTTGCCACTCCTGAGTCGATCCTCATCTTCACCATTAGCGTACTTGGTGGCGATCTCCATCATCCGATTCAGAGACATATCTCCGGTTCGACCGAATTTCAGATTCAGTTCCCTGTACTTGACGCCTTCTTTGAAGGCACAGACTGCTTGGTGGTCAGGCACATTCTCTACCGTGTGATGTAACGTGATCCATCTCTGGATGTAATCCCTCAAAGTTTCATTCGGCTTCTACACGCAAGACCGCAGTTCCGTCAGCCCTGCCAAGCGCTTGCATGTTCCTTCAAATGTGGTGACAAACACTCGGGCGAGATCTTCCCAAGTGTGAATGCTGCTGGGTGCTAACTGGTTCAGCCACGCTCTGGCCGAGCCCTCCAACATGAGAGGCACGTGCTTCATGGCCACTTCATCATTGCCGCCGCCAATCTGGACGGCCACTCGGTAGTCTTCAAGCCAAGTATCGGGCTTGGACTCACCAGTGAACTTACTGACTCCAGTCGCCAACCTGAAGTTGGGAGGAATCACAGCGGCCCTGATGGCTCTACTAAAGCACTCTGGCCTAGAAACATGTACTCTGCTGCTGGTAGGTGCATCCCTGTCGTGACCTTCTCGGTGAGCTCTGTTCCTGTCGACCAAACCTTGAACGAGAATGGATCTCGCATCAAAGCCTGGCTCCCTGGGGTCGACTGGAATCCTTCGCCCAACACTATGAGGGCGCCTGTCATCCTGCTGTCGAGGCGCATATGACCCGCTCCTCGGGGGAGGGGTGGGCACTCGACGTCGATCGTCACGATCGAATCGGTGATCATATTGCTCACGGTTCCCGTACTGATTCCGCCGGTCCCCATGTCCCTCACGCCTCGGGGGCGATCTTGGGCTATGAGCTGACTGGACTGTGTCTGCAGCAATGGATCTGCTATGAATCTTGTTCCGCGACTGAGAGACAACGGAATTCTGGTCTCCTGCTGCCCGGAGTAACGCTCTGATTTGCAGCAAGCCTCTGCTCGCCTCCGACTGGGAAGGCTGAATCGACTCTGCTATACGGGCTGCAGCTGCTAAATTTTGAATCGGTGTTCGGTATACCTGCGGGGGCGGAAAGAGTTGACATCAACTGGATTCTGGAACCTATTGTCGCGCACGCTCGTTGAGTGCTCGCTGGAGGTTCTCCAGTCGAGTGCGCTCGACCAAGTTTGCCAGGCGCGCGTCCTCCAAGGCACGAGCCTTGGGGGTTTCTCCAACGATAGGAGTGTGTAGTGCATCCATGTTCCGACGACGAAGTTCTTCTCTCTGCAGCGACGTGAGAGGCTCGGGGAGATATTCCTCATGGGGACGCGACGGGTCGCCTCCACCTGCGCCTCCGTCGGTGCGGGGAAAACCGGGAGGACTGGGCGGTCCATCGACCATCAGAATCTCCGCTACCGGATCACTGCTGTCGCACTCGGATGCGGTATCTGCGGAGCCAGTCGACAGATCGAACAAACCGTAGAGGGATTCGCCAGGCTCGATCGCCGCGACTTGAGGGGTGGTCGACTGGCGTGCCACCGCGTGTCTCACCCACCGCTGATGTCTCGACCAACCGGAGCGCTTACGCCGGCGGGAAACAAGGAGGGAGGACAACACAGGAGCCGACCGGTAGGGGGTCGACGGTTGCCGCAAGAGAACGCCGCAGACGCACGCGCTAAAGTGCGTTGCCCCGCGGACGGGGAGTGCATCCACGTCGAGCGGAGCCTCCTGAAGCCAAGCGGAGTCGTCGGCGATGAACGTGAGCGCGCCGAGACGGATCTCGTGGCCCTCCACCAAAACTACACCAGAAACCATGATGATTTGGATCGAAAAAGATCGCAACTCCTCCAATAAATCGCTAAAACACCAGCCCCACAGTGGGCGCCAACTGTCGTGGTTCTAAGTCTGACAGTAATGTAGGGGGGTAAGTATGGAGAGGCAAGATCTTAGCTGTGGAGAAGTTGTAAGCACATGAGGTTTACGAGTTCAGGCCCTTCTCGAAGGAAGTAATAGCCCTACGTCTCGGAGCCCGGAGGCGGTATGAATTACAGGGGTGCGAACCCTTTACACTGAGGAGGGGGGTGGCTTATATAGAGTTCGCCGGATCCCTCTGGCCCTCAGTTGTGCAGGGTTTAAATACATTAAGGTCGGGTGTTACTGGTAACGCCTCTAATAAAGTGCTATGATGACCATAAAAGCTACTTAATAACTAACCGTTAGCGTGCGGAGCGCCTTTAGATCTCCTGGCCGTCGAGTGACTTGGTCTTGGTCGAGTGATTTCTTCTTGGTCGAGTGTCTTCGAGTCTGTCAAGTGGAATACCTCCAAGTCGATTGAAAGGTGATTTCTTCTAGAGATGTCCTTGGGTAGGGCAGTTGGGACAGGTCCATGACCCTACCCTAGGTACATAGCTTCATCAAGCATCATTGAAATCATCATGCCTAGCTAGGGCGTTACACGATAGTGCTTGTTGGGAGGCAACCCAATTTTATTTTTGTTCCTTGCTTTTTGTTCCTGTTTAGTAATAAATAGTTCATCTAGCCTCTGTTTAGATGTGGTTTTATGTTTTAGTTAGTGTTTGTGCCAAGTAGAACCTTTGGGAGGACTTGGGTGAAGTATTTGTGATATTGCTGTAAAAAACAGAAACTTTTGTGCTCACGAGATTCGCTGCCATTCTTTTACTGGAGAGCGTGTTTAGGTTGATTCTTTTTCAAGATGATTAACAGACAAATTCCTCAGGTCCACCAATTTATTTCATAATTTTTGGAGTGACACAAGTATTCGAAACCTACAGATTACTACAGATTGTTCTATTTTTTATATATTCTATTTTCATTGTGTTGTTTGCTTATTTTGATGAATCTATGAGTAGTATCGGAGGGTATGAACCATAGAGAAGTTGGAATACAGTAGATATTACACCAGTATTAATTTAGAATGTGTTCACAACAGTACCTAAGCGGTGATTTATTTTCTTATACTAACGGAGCTTACGAGTTTTCTGTTGAGTTTTGTGTTGTGAAGTTTTCAAGTTTTGGGTAAAGATTCGATGGACTATGGAATAAGGAGTGGCAAGAGCCTAAGCTAGGGGATGCCCAAGGCACCCCAAGGTAATATTCAAGGACAACCAATAGCCTACGCTTGGGGATGCCACTGATGGCATCCCCTCTTTTGTCTTCGTTCATCGGTAACTTTACTTGGAGCTATATTTTTATTCACCACATGATATGTATTTTCCTTGAAGCGTCATTTTATTTTCTTTTGCTTTGCTTGATGTTTGAATAAAATACCAAGATCTGAAATTCTTAAATGTTAGAGAGTCTTCACATAGTTACATAATTATTCAACTACTCATTGTGCTTGGCTTATATCTTTTGGAGTAGTTTGTCATTTGCTCTAGTGCTTCACTTTTATCCTTTTAGAGCACGGCGGTGGTTTTATTTTGAAGAAATAGATGAACTCTCGTGCTTAACTTATATTATTTTGAGAGTCTTTAGAATAGCATGGTAGTTTGCTTTGGTTATGAAACTAGTCCTAATATGATGGGCATCCAAGATGGGTATAATAAAAACTTTCATATAAAGTGCATTGAATACTATGAGAAGTTTGATTCCTTATGATTGTTTTGAGATATGAAGATGGTGATATTAGAGTCATTCTAGTTGAGTAGTTGTGAATTTAATAGATACTTGTGCTAAAGTTTGTGATTCCCAGAGCATGCACGTATGGTGAACCGTTATGTGATGAAGTCGGAGCATGATTTATGTTTTTCATTGCCTTCCTTATGAGTGGCGGTCGGGGACGAGCGATGGTCTTTTCCTACCAATCTATCCCCCTAGGAGCATGTGCGTAGTACTTTGTTTCGATAACTAATAGATTTTTGCAATAAGTGTGTGAGTTCTTTATGACTAATGTTGAGTCCATGGATTACACGCACTCTCACTATTCCACCATTGCTAGCCTCTCTAGTGTCGCGCAACTTTCGCCGGTACCAGAAACTCACGTTTTACCTTCAGCAAAACAACCACCTTACCTACCTATTATGGCACTTCCATGGCCATTCCGAGATATATTGCCATGCAACTTTCCACCGTTCCATTTATTATGACACGCTTCATCATTGTCATATTGCTTTGCATGATCATGTAGTTGACATCGTATTTGTGGCAAAGCCACCGTTCATAATTCTTTCATACATGTCACTCTTGATTCATTGCACATCCCGGTACATCGTCGGAGGCATTCATATAGAGTCATATTTTGTTCTAAGTATCGAGTTGTAATTCTTGAGTTGTAAGTAAATAAAAGTGTGATGGTCATCATTATTAGAGCATTGTCCCATGTGAGGAAAGGATGATGGAGACTATGATTCCCCCACTATTTTTTCTCTTTTTTTTTATTTTTCGTCCGGAGTCTCATCCCGACTTGTGGGGGAATCATAGTCTCCATCATCCTTTCCTCACATGGGACAATGCTCTAATAATGATGACCATCACACTTTTATTTTACTTACAACTCAAGAATTACAACTCAATACTTAGAACAAAGTATGACTCTATATGAATGCCTCCGGCGGTGTACCGAGATGTGCAATGACTCATGAGTGACATGTATGAAAGAATTATGAACGATGGCTTTGCCACAAATACAATGTCAACTACATGATCATGCATAGCAATATGACAATGATGGAGCGTGTCATAATAAACAGAACGGTGGAAAGTTGCATGGCAATATATCTCGGAATAGCTGTGGAAACGCCATAATAGGTAGGTATGGTGGCTGTTTTGAGGAAGGTATATGGTGGGTGTATGATACCGGTGAAAGGTGTGCGGTATTAGAGAGGCTAGCAATGGTGGAAGGGTGAGAGTGTGTATAATCCATGGACTCAACATGAGTCATAAAGAACTCACATACTTATTGCAAAAATCTATTAGTTATCGAAGCAAAGTACTACACGCATGCTCCTAGGGGGATAGATTGGTAGGAAAAGACCATTGCTCATCCCCGGCCGCCACTCATAAGGAGGAGAATCAATAAATAAATCATGCTCCGACTTCATCACATAACGGTTCACCATACGTGCATGCTACGGGAATCACAAACTTCAACACAAGTATTTCTCAAATTCACAACTACTCAACTAGCATGACTCTAATATCACCATCTTCATATCTCAAAACAATTATCAAGTATCATACTTCTCTTAGTATTCAATGCACTTCATATGAAAGTTTTTATTATATCCCTCCTGGATGCCCATCATATTAGGAATAAATTCATAACCAAAGAAAACTACCATGCTGTTCTAAATAATCTCAAAATAATATAAGTGAAGCATGAGAGTTCATCTATTTCTTCAAAATAAAACCACCACCGTGCTCTAAAACATATAAGTGAAGCATTAGAGCAACAACAAACTACTCCGAAGGATATAAGTGAAGATCAATGAGTAGTCGAATAATTATGCAACTATGTGAAGACTCTCTAACATTTAATAATTTCAGATCTTGATACTTTATTCAAACATCAATCAAAACAAAATAAAATGACAACTAAGAATAGCAAACATCATGTGAAGAAGCAAAAACTTAGGATCAACCGAAACTAACCGGTAGTTGTTGAAGAAGAACGGTGGGGTGCCAACCGGGGCATCCCCAAGCTTAGACGCTTGAGACCTCTTGAAATATTATATTGGGATGCCTTGGGCATCCCCAATCTTGAGCTTTTGTGTCTCCTTAATTCCTCTCATATCACGGTCTCCCTAAATCTCAAAAGCTTCATCCACACAAAACTCAACAAGGACTCGTGAGATAAGTTAGTATAAACCATTGCCAAAAGCTTATCATACTTTACTGTAGCAAATCACTAAAATTATTATTCAACATTTCATACTAATTCCTCTGCATATTTAATAGTCCTATCCTCAAATATAATCATTAAAGAAGCAAACATATGCAAACAATGCAAACATAACAGCAATCTGCCTAAACAGGATAGTCTGTAAAGAGTGCAGCAAGATCCATACTTCCATAACTCCAAAAATTATGAAAGAAAATTTCAACTGTAGTAAATTTATCATAGCTTAATATTCAAAATGTTTCAACATTTTATCACATTCTGACTTTTCTAGGGAATTATTGCAACAGTGGTAAACTTTCTGTTCTCAAACAACAACATGAAGACTTGTAAAATAGGCATAGTAAAGGCTATCAATGCCACGTTTATTGAACTAAAAGATTCAAAACATTGTTCTAAATAAAATCAAGCAAATCCTAACAAAATAAATTGATTCTCCAAGCAAAACACATATCATGTGGTGAATAAAAATATAGCTCCAAGCAAAGTTACCGATGAACGAAGACGGAAGAGGGGATGCCCTCCGGGGCATCCCCAAGCTTAGGCTCTTGGTTGTCCTTGAATATTACCTTGGGTTTCCTTGGGCATCCCCAATCTTAGGATATTGCCACTCCTTATTCCATAGTCCATCGAATCTTTACCCAAAACTTGAAAACTTCACAACACAAAACTTAACAGAAAACTCGTAAGCTCCGTTAGTATAAGAAAACAAAAGACCACTTCAAGTTACTGTAATGAACTCATTCTTTATTTATATTGGTGTTAAAACTAATGTATTCCAACTTCTCTATGGTTTATAAACTCTTTTACTAGCCATAGAATCATTAAAATAAGCAAACAGCACACGAAAAACAGAATCTGTCAAAAACAGAACAGTCTGTAGTAATCTGTAACTAACCCAAACTTCTGGAATCCCAAAAAATCTAAAATAAATTGCTGGACGTTTGGAATTTATGTAGTAATCATCTTCAAAAAGAATTAACTAAATATCACTCTCCAAATAAAAATGGCAGGAACTCTCGTGAGCGCTAAAGTTTCTGTTTTTTTACAGCAAGATCAACAAGATTTTCCCCAAGTCTTCCCAACAATTCTACTTGGCACAAACAATAATTAAAACATAAAACTTCAATCATAACAGAGGCTAGATAAATTATTTATTACTAAACAGGAGAAAAAAGCAAGGAACAAAAATAAAGTTGGGTTGCCTCCCAGCAAGCGCTATCGTTTAAAGCCCCTAGCTAGGCACGATGATTACAATGATGCTCACATAAAGGATAAGAATTGAAACATAAAGAGAGCATCATGAAGACTATGACCAGCACATTTAAGTCTAACCCTCTTCCTATGCATAGGTATTTTGTGAGAAAACAACTTGTGGGAACAATAATCAACTAGCATAGGAAGGTAAAACAAGCATAACTTCAAAACTTTAAGCACATAGAGAGGAAACTTGGTATTATTGAAATTCCTACAAGCATATATTCCTCCCTCATAATAATTTTCAGTAGCATCATGAATGAATTCAACAATATAACCAGCACCTAAAGCATTCTTTTCATGGTCTATAAGCATAGAAATTTTATTACTCTCCACACAAGCAAAATTCTTCTCATTAATAGTAGTGGGAGCAAACTCAACAAAGTAACTATCATGGGATTGAAAATTGAAATCAAGATGACAAGTTTCATTGTTATTATTATTATTTAAAGCATACATGTCATCACAATAATCATCATAGATAGGAGGCATGTTTTCATCATAATAAATTTGCTCATCAAAACTTGGGGGACAAAAAATATCATCTTCATCAAACATAGCTTCCCCAAGCTTGTGGCTTTGCATATCATTAGCATCATGGATATTCAAGGAATTCATACTAACAACATTGCAATCATGCTCATCATTCAAATATTTAGCGCCAAACATTTTATAGATTTTTTCTTCTAGCACTTGAGCACAATTATCCTTTCCATCATACTCACGAAAGATATTAAAAAGGTGAAGCGTATGAGACAAACTCAATTCCATTTTTTTATAGTTTTTCCTTTATAAACTAAACTAGTGATAAAACAAGAAACTAAAAGACTCGATCGCAAGATCTAAAGATATACCTTCAAGAGCTAACCTCCCCGGCAACGGCGCCAGAAATAAGCTTCATGTCTACTACACAACCTTCTTCTTGAAGACGTTGTTGGGCCTCCAAGTGCAGAGGTTTGTAGGACACTAGCAAATTTCCCTCAAGTGGATGACCTAAGGTTTATCAATCCGTAGGAGGCGTAGGATGAAAATGGTCTCTCTCAAGCAACCCTGCAACCAAATAACAAAGAGTCTCTTGTGTCCCCAACACACCCAATACAATGGTAAATTGTATAGGTGCACTAGTTCAGCGAAGAGATGGTGATAGAAGTGGTATATGGATAGTAGATAATGGTTTTTGTAATCTGAAAATATAAAAACAGCAAGGTAACTAATGATAAAAGTGAGCGTAAACGGTATTGCAATGCATTGAAACAAGGCCTAGGGTTCATACTTTCACTAGTGCAAGTTCTCTCAACAATAATAACATAATTGGATCACATAACTATCCCTCGACATGCAACAAAGAGTCACTCCAAAGTCACCAATAGCGGAGAACAAACGAAGATATTATGGCAGGGTAAGAAACCACCTCAAAGTTGTTCTTTCCAATCAATCAGTTGGGCTATTCCTATAAGTGTCACAAACAGCCCTAGAGTTCGTACTAGAATAACACCTTAAGACACACATCAACCAAAACCCTAATATCACCTAGATACTCCAATGTCACCTCAAGTATCCGTGGGTATGATTATACGATATGCATCGCACAATCTCAGATTCATCTATTCAACCAACACATAGAACCTCAAAGACTGCCCCAAAGTTCCTACCGGAGAATCACGATGAAAATGTGTGCCAACCCCTATGCATAGGTTCATGGGCGGAACCCGCAAGTTGATCACCAAAACATACATCAAGTGAATCACGTGATATCCCGTTGTCACCACAGATACGCATGGCAAGACATACATCAAGTGTTCTCAAATCTTTAAAGACTCAATCTGAAAAGATAACTTCAAAGGGAAAACTCAATCCAGTATGAGAGAGTAGAGGGGGGAGAAAACATCATAAGATCCAACTATAATAGCAAAGCTCGCGATACATCAAGATCGTATCACCTCAAGAACACGAGAGAGAGAGAGAGAGAGATCAAACGCATAGCTACTGGTACATACCCTCGGCCCCGAGGGAGAACGACTCCCTCCTCGTCATGGAGAGCATCGGGATGATGAAGATGGCCACCGGAGAGGGATTCCCCCTCCGGCAGGGTGCCAGAACGGGTCTAGATTGGCTTTCGGTGGCTACGAAGGCTTTTGGCGACAGAACTCCCGATCTATTGTGCTCCCGGATGTTTTTAGGGTATATGGAGATATATATGCGGAAGAAGTACGTCAAGGGGGCCACGAGGGGCCCACGAGGCTGGAGGGTGCGCCCAGGGGGGTGGGCGCGCCCCCTACCTCGTGGCCTCCTCGAAGCTTCCCTTACATGGACTCCAAGTCTCCCGGGTTGCTTTCCTTCCAAATATAAGTTCCGTGAAGTTTCAGGTCAATTGGACTCCGTTTGATTTTCCTTTTCTACGATACTCTAAAACAAGGAAAAAAACAGAAACTGGCACTGGGCTCTGGGTTAATAGGTTAGTCCTAAAAATAATATAAAAGTGTATAATAAAGCCCATAAACATCCAAAGTTGATAATATAATAGCATGGAACAATCAAAAATTATAGATACGTTGGAGACGTATCATTGATGTGAGACTGACTTCTCCTTTTTTTCTCCACAACCACCATTTTATTCCACCTATAGTGCTATGTCCATGGCTCACGCCCATGTATTGCGTGAAGATTGAAAAAGTTTGAGAACATCAAAAGTATGAAACAATTGCTTGGCTTGTCATCGGGGTTGTGCATGATTTAAATATTTTGTGTGATGAAGATAGAGCATAGCCAGACTATATGATTTTGTATGGATAGCTTTCTTTGGCCATGTTATTTTGAGAAGACATGATTGCTTTGTTAGTATGCTTGAAGTATTATTATTTGTATGTCAAATCAAACTTTTGTCTTGAATCTTTCGGATCTGAATATTCTTGCCACAATAAAGAGAATTACATGGATAAATATGTGAGGTAGCATTCCACATCAAAAATTCTGTTTTTTATCACTTACCTACTCGAGGACGAGCAGGAATTAAGCTTGGGGATGCTTGATACGTCTCAAACGTATGTATAATTTTTGATTGTTCCGTGCTATTATATTATCAACCTTGAATGTTTTATATGCATTTATATGCTATTTTATATGATTTTTGGGACTAACCTATTAACCTAGAGCCCAGTGCCAGTTTCTGTTTTTTCCTTGTTTTTGAGTATCGCGGAAAAGGAAAACCAAACGGAGTCCAATTTACCTGAAATTTCATGGAGATCATTTTTGGACCAGAAGAAGCCCACAGAGTACCGGAGACGGGCCAGAAGAGTCCCGTGGCCACCACGAGGGTGGGGGCGCGCCCTACCCCTGGACGCGTCCCCCTACCTCGTAGACCCCCCTGACTTGTTCCTGACTCCAAAACCTCTTATATAACCCCAAACTTCTAGAAAGAAACCTAGATCGGGAGTTCCGCCGCCGCAAGCCTCCGTAGCCACCGAAAAACAATCTAGACCCGTTCCGGTACCCTGCCGGAGGGGGGAATCCCTCTCCGATGGCCATCTTCATCATCCCGGTGCTCTCCATGACGAGGAGGGAGTAGTTCACCCTCGGGGCTGAGGGTATGTACCAGTAGCTATGTGTTTTATCTCTCTCTCTCTCTCTCTCGTGATCTTGATTCGGCACGATCTTGATGTATCTCGAGCTTTGCTATTACAATTGGATCTTATGTTGTTTCTCCCACTCTACTCTCTTGTAATGGATTGAGTTTTCCCTTTGAAGTTATCTTATTTGATTGAGTCTTTAAGGATTTAAGAACACTTGATGTATGTCTTGCATGTGCTTATCTGTGGTGACAATGGGATATCACATGATACAATTGATGTATGTTTTGGTGATCAACTTGCGAGTTCCGTGACCTCGTGAACTTATGCATACGGCTTGACACACGTTTTCATATTGATTCTATGGTACAAACTTTGGGGCACTCTTTGAAGTTATTTGTGTTGGTTGAATAGATGAATCTGAGATTGTGTGATTCATATCGTACAATCATACCCACGTATACTTGAGGTGACATTGGAGTATCTAGGTGATATTAGGGTTTTGGTTGATTTGTGGCTTAAGGTGTTATTCTAGTACGAACTCTAGGATAGGTTGAACGGAAAGAATAGCTTCGTGTTATTTTACTACGGACTCTTGAATAGATTGATAAGAAAGAATAAGTTTGAGGTGGTTTCGTACCCTACAATAATCTCTTTGTTTGTTCTCCGCTATTAGTGACTTTGGGGTGACTCTTTGTTGCATGTTGAGGGATAGTTATACGATCCAGTTATGTTATTATTGTTGAGAGAACTTGCACTAGTGAAAGTATGAACCCTAGGCCTTGTTTCAACGCATTGCAATACCGTTGTCGGTGTCAAAACCAGCGGATCTCGGGTAGGGGGTCCCGAACTGTGCGTCTAAGGCGGACGGCAACAGGAGGGAGGGGACACGATGTTTTACCCAGGTTCGGGCCCTCTTGATGTAGGTAAAACCCTACGTCCTGCTTGACTATTGTTGATAATGTGAGTAGTACAAGAGTTGATCTACCTCGAGAACGGAGAGACTAAACCCTAGAAGCTAGCCTATGGTATGATTGCATGTTGTCCTACGGACTAAAACCCTCCGGTTTATATAGACACCGGAGGGGGCTAGGGTTACACAAGGTCGATTACAAAGTAGGAGATATACATATCCGTATTGCCTAGCTTGCCTTCCACGCCAAGTAGAGTCCCATCCGGACACGGGACGAAGTCTTCAATCTTGTGTCTTCATGGTCCAACAGTCCGGCCAAAGGATATAGTCCGGCTGTCCGGAGACCCCCTAATACAGGACTCCCTCAGTAGCCCCCGAACCAGGCTTCAATGACGCCAAGTCCAACACGCAGTATTGTCTTTGGCATTGCAAGGCGGGTTCTTCTCCAAATTTCGAATGTTTGTTAAGCAGTGTCCGACCCCATAAATGTGGAACCTCTTGGCTTATGCGCCCAATAAGGGCTATCTTCCACGCGTCGAATGAATACGAGGAGCCAGGGCATTTTTACATTCGCCCTCCTAACCAGATAAATAAATTGTCTATTAAAGGGATGGGGATTCTTAGATCCAATCCACACCATCCTCCCCCGGCGAGAATCCACCGGAGCACGCTTCGGAAAGATCCACTCCAGCATGGCCGACCTCCGCAGCTCCTCTCGCCCCCGTAGCCCTAAGCCCGGTGATTGGGAGAGGTGTTCTGTCCCACACAGTCGATTAGTCGAACTGCATACCAACGAATTTCTCCCTCCAGCTTATATGGTTCCCGTTTGAGCCGGGCTCGCCACCTACAATGGTGGGGAGCAAGCAGAGAGCTTCCCCAGTCCCTCTACGGGGGAGCGGGTATGCCTTGTTCCTTACTTATTAAGGGGACTCGGATTTCCAATTCATCCGTTCCTCCGCGGGCTCCTAGAGTTTTACGTCCTCCAACTGCATAATTTCACCCCTTCTTCCATATTACACATCGCTGGCTATGTTTCCCTCTACGAGTTATTCTTGGGCTGCGAGGCTCATTTCGAGGTGTGGAAAAGGCTATTTTGCCTCGTCCCCCGCACACATAAGGGGTCACTTTATCAAGTGGGCGGAGCCGAAATATGGCGCATCACCGAAACCGTCATACCTGTCCGGTACTCCGAAGAAGACGTCCGAACACTGGCCTTCGGAATGGTTTTATATGGAGGACGTCCCCCTTCTGGACCCTGTTCCGCGGGGTCTTCCTGAGTTCAACAATGCCCCTCTGAAGAAACGCCGAAGTTGGCGCCCACGGAGCCCCCAAGAGGTAGATAATGGAGAAGTCCTTTTCCTGATGAACCGGATTAAAGCGCTAGCTCAATCAGGATTGACAGTAATCGAGGTTATGTCAATATGCATAATGCGGGGAGTGCAGCCACTTCAATATCGAGGTCACCCCCTGTGGTGTTTTAACGGGGAAGATGATGCCACCCGTTGCGGGCGTAAGGGTCCGGACAACGCTGCTGCTTTAGCAAAAATTCTGTCTGAGTTGTTCAAGGGAGAGGAAGAGGAGTTCATCCGCACCAACCCATGGGATGGATTCTCCATGTACAACTCTCCAAGCTGGGTGAGTTATATCTCCTTACTCCCATTCTTCCCGCTTTCTTTGTCGTAGGTACTCACCTTGCCATTTTGCGGCAGGAACTGCAAAAAGCCATAAGGGAGGTCAGCAGCCCATTTCCACAACCAGAGGACCCTGACTGGGCCCTCGGTCCCGGACTCGAAGAAGATCCGGACATATTCGTAGAGCTGATAGACCGGCAGTTCTATCAGTTAAGCTGTAATGACGCCATGGTGGCCATTACGGCCGACTATCCTGGACTGCTCCCTGCATCGCACGAAAGAAAAACCAAAAATCCCAACTCCAAAAACTAGGATCCCCTTTTAGACACTTCACCTACCATATACATATGGTGTTTTACATGGAAGGCATTCGGGACGCCATGCCAAACCCACAGCTACTCGCCAACAAGAGGCACCGAGGCCGGGCAAACCAAAAAGGAAGGCGGTCAGGACGGAGACGCCGGCGCAGAGGTATGACAGAAACCCCGCTCCGTGGTTGTCGTCTTTCTGAAAATGTAATGACATCCATGTTTCTTTAATAGAAAAAACGCTCGCCGAAATATGTCCGGTGAGGCTACCGATCATGCTTCCGCCAGTCGGGCTCCAGTACCGGACATAGAGGCGGAAGCCGACATGGGGCGGACGCCGGATACTCCCCCTACAAAGGATGCGGATAGACTATCCGCTACAAATTCAGAAGTGGAGAGCGCCATGAATCATAGGCGTCGCCGGGCCGTACTCCGTGACGCTTGCTTCTCACCAGAGGCATTTGATGCCTTCAATTCTGGAGAGGCGTATCTCCATGCTGCTCAAAATGGTCTAGCCAGAGCCACAGACCAGTACGTAAGGGATGTACGGGTAAGCAAATCTGACGAATATATGTATCAGTAGCCCCTGAGACTTGAAACAGTTAGCAGAACTGATTTAAGGATCATCTATTGTGCAAGTTCTTACAGAGAAGAATACTCGACTGTCACAGGAGCTGGAGGAATGCAAGACCCAACTTTGGGCCGCTATTGCCACGTCGAAGGAACTGAAAAAGTCCCCAGCTGGTAACATTTCTTTCAAAGAATGAAAGGTACCATATAGCATGCGGCATGGCTGCAGGTCTAACAATAGATGTTGCAGATGAATCCGGAGAGAATCTGGAGGACCAGCGTGCCGTATGACAGCTAAAGGCTGGCGAACGCGTGCTGACTAAGGTCAGGCAGGAGAAAAACAATCTCCAAGACGCCAATAACAAGCTGAGCATGGAACTAAAATATGTTCGAGCCCAGCTTGCGGACTCCGAGAAGGAGAATAAGCGGCTTCGACGCGGCATTTTCAGTAAGTGCTTGAACGAACCCTTAAAAAAGGGGTCGGCAGAGAAGTCGGCTAACAGAGTTATGTCTGCAGGTATGCTGACGGGTCGTCCCGCGGAGGAGATGCCCGGGTCTGTGGGTGATCTTCTATCTGAGCTCTCACAACTACACGAACAAGTTCAGCAGGTGATGCAAGGTATTGCCCAGGCCTTGTCGCCATCCGTCTCCCTGCCAGAAGGCATTGGAGAGCTTGCAGAGAAGCTCAAGGGAGCACGGCAGCGCTTCCAATTATGGAAGATATCTACCTGCCGTCAAGGTGCCAGGGAAGCCTGGGCCATGGTGAAGACGCGGTATACCAAGGCTGACCCAAATCACATGGCCGAGGTCGGACCTGTGGGGCCCGATGGGAAAGAGATCCCCGTTAGCTTAGTCTATGGGCAAGTAGAATTAGCCGCAAAAGTATTCCCAACAGGATTGTAGGCTAGACAACCTGTTGGATGGTATAGAAGAGGAATTTAGTCAATCTGCATGACTATGTAATTAAAGTGACATGTATAATGCCTTCTAGCCGGATTGTAAATCATTTGTCATGGCGGACCTTTTCGCTTCAACCTCGGGACCCGATAGTCTGGAGTGTATCCGAATACCCGCTCAGTTATATAAGAACCGGGGTATGCGTGGAGACCAGACGTAGGGGTCATTAGTGCTTGAACAGACAAGTGCCCAACTAGTTCTGTTATATTACATGGGTAGTAAGAAACATCTTCCAGGGAGAATAGTTCCGTTAAGGGTTCTTGTCCCTGGGTACGCATGCCCTAAAGTGCATGTCCGGACTGCGAGAGGAAACGCAGGCAAAGAAACATCTGAGGGTACATATGGAAAATAAATGAAAATCATCTTTTGTTCACCGACAAAATATTCCCCTAAGAATGCTAGCTTTCGGCTTCACCCAGTCTGAGGTACACATCCGGCTGACCCGGCAGTAACAATCGCAGAGGTGCTCCCCTTATGCCCTAGCCGAATTAACGGGAACGTAGGGCATAAATACAAGAGCCAGGCAACCCATCTTGGCCAAAACTTAAGTCATATCGATGCATATAACGGCGAAGAAAAGGTACATGCGGAAGAATAACACATGTGCTGGGCATGAAGCCCAGATAGATAATTAAGCTTTTGTGTAAGAAGCCCCCAGGTATAATGAGTGCAGTTAGCGCATCTATAGTGTGCAAGCAAGGCACAAGTTGGCCCTTGAAGGCCGTGAGAAAGAATAAAAGGAAGAAAGAGAAAAAAGATAGATAATGTATATGCAAAAAATGGACAGAGGAAGGAGACGAACATAGAGTCCGGTGCTAGGCATAGAATCTTCGGAGCTTGGCTGCGTTCCATGGGTTCGGCTCAAGTCGGTTATTCGATGCATCCCGCAGACGGTACGCTCCACCAGTCAGAACTTGGTCAATAATGAAGGGACCTTCCCATTTGGGCTCGAGCTTGGTCTTTTTCTTCTCTGGCAGGCGTAGAACTAACTCGCCAACATTATAAGTTTTAGCCCGTACTTCTCTGCTTTGGTATCTGCGAGCCTGTTGCTGATAGAATGCGGAACGGGCTTTTGCCACGTTGCGCTCCTCCTCTAGGGTGTCCAGACTATCCTGCCGATCAAGCTCGGCTTCTCTTTCTTTGTACATGCACACTTGAGGTGAGTCATGAATTATGTCGCAGGGCAAAACTGCCTCTGCGCCATACACCATAAAGAAGGGTGTATATCCAGTACTACGATTCGGCGTGGTCCGCAGCCCCCAGAGTATGGAGTCGAGCTCCTCTACCCAGTGCGTGTTAGACTTCTCTAAGGACCGCACTAATCTGGGTTTAATACCGCTCATGATAAGACCATTTGCTCGCTCAACTTGGCCGTTGGTTTGTGGGTGATAGACAGAAGCATAATCGAGCTTGATGCCCATGTTGCTGCACCAGAGTTTTACCTCGTCGTCCGTGAAGTTTGTGCCGTTGTCAGTGATGATGCTGTGGGGGATGCCATAACGATGTACAACCCCGGATATGAAGTCTATCACCGGTCCGGATTCGGTTGTTTTAACAGGTTTGGCTTCTATCCATTTGGTGAATTTATCCACCATGACCAGTAAGTATTTTTTCTTATGGGTTCCCCCCTTAAGGGGTCCAACCATGTCAAGCCCCCAGACCGCGAAGGGCCAGGTGATGGGGATTGTTTGGAGGGCGGTGGGTGGCATGTGGCTTTGGTTTGCAAAAAGACGGCAACCGGCGCAGCGTTGGACCAAGGCATGTGCGCCTGCCCGGGCCATCGGCCAATAAAACCCTGTGCGGAAGGCCTTGCTTACAAGGGCCCGGGCTGCGGCGTGGTGGCCGCCGAGTCCGGCGTGAATTTCTGCGAAAAGCTTCTGCCCTTCCTCTTCGGAGATGCACCTTTGAAGGACTCCGGTAGTGCTTTTTTTATACAACTCTCCCTCGTGGACCCTGTAGGCTTTTAGATCGCCGCACTATGCAGTGTGCCTCATTTTGGTCCTCAGGGAGTTCCTGCCTAGTTAGGTAGGCCAGGAATGGTTCTGTCCACGGGGCAATGATGGCCATTATTACGTGGGCTGAAGGTGTTATTTCGGTGGCAGAGCCTCCGATTATGTCAGAGTGTTCGGTATCGGGCATTTTGGCCGGGTCCGGACTATTGTTACCGGTGTCCCCTTCCCATACCACGGATGGCTTAAACAACCTCTCCAAAAAGATGTTGGGGGGGGGACCGCATCGCGTTTTGCACCGATGCGGGCGAGGATATCCGCCGCCTGATTGTTTTCCCGAGCCACATGGTGAAATTTGAGCCCCTCGAACTGAGCTGACATCTTTAGGACGGCGTTTCGATAGGCCGCCATCTTCGGATCCTTGGCATCGAAGTCTCCATTTATTTGGGATATTGCGAGGTTCGAATCCCCACGCACCTCCAGGCGTTGAATGCCCATGGAAACTGCCATTCGAAGACCATGTAATAGGGCTTCGTATTTGGCTGCGTTGTTGGAGTCTGTATACAGTATCTGCAGTACGTATTGAACTGTATCTCCGGTTGGGGACGTCAGGACGACGCCAGCCCCCAGACCAGCCAGCATTTTGGAGCTGTCGAAGTGCATGATCCAATTGGAGTATGCGCCGTACTCTTTAGGGAGTTTGGCTTCCGTCCATACGGCGAAAAGTCGGCCAATACTTGCGGTTTAATGGCTCGCCGAGGTTTGTATGTTATGTCGAACGGGAGGAGCTCAATGGCCCATTTGGCAATCCGGCCCGTAGCGTCGTGGTTGTTTATAATATCATTAAGTGGCACTTCCGAGGCTACTGTAATCGAACACCCTTGAAAGTAGTGTCGCAGCTTCCGGGATGCCATGAATACCGCATAGGCTATCTTTTGATAATGTGGGTACCGTGATTTGCATGGAGTGAGGACAGTGGATACATAGTATACCGGTTTTTGAAGAGGGAATTTATGTCCATCTGGTTCTCATTCGATGACGAGCACTGCACTTACAACTTGATGAGTTGCCGCAATTTACAACGGCATTGGTTCACCGATGTTTGGCGCGGTAGGATTGGGTTGGTTGCCAATATGGCTTTTATTTCTTCCAATCCGGCTGTGGCAGCGTCCGTCCACTCGAAGTGTTCGGTGCGCCAAAGGAGGCGATAAAGGGGTAATGCCTTTTCTCCTAAGCGGGAGATAAAGCGGCTTAGAGCCGCCACACATCCAGTTAGTTTCTGGATTTGTTTGAGGTTCGTTGGGATAGCCAACTATGACAGAGCTCGGATTTTGGCCAGATTAGCTTCAACTCCTCTACTGGAGACAATGAAGCCCAGGAGCTTTCCGGCTGGTACGCCAAACGCATTTTTCTGGATTGAGCTTGATGTCGTATGTTCGGAGGTTGTCGAATGTGACCCTCAAGTCGTCTATTAGAGAGTCGACGTGTTTGGTTTTAACGACCACATCATCTATGTCTGCCTCTACTATTTTGCCGATCTGTTTCTCCAGACATGTCTGAATCATGCGCTGATATGTTGCGCCGGCGTTTTTTGGCCCAAAAGGCATTGTGTTGAAACAGAAGGGGTCGTATGGTGTGATAAATGTTGTTGCGGCTTGGTCGGACTCCGCCATCTTCATTTGGTGGTACCCGGCGTATGCGTCGAGGAAACACAATGACTCGTGTCCTGCGGTAGCATCGATAATTTGATCAATGCGGGGGAGGGGGAAGGGATCCTTTGGGCAAGCCTTGTTGAGGTCCTTGAAATCGACACATAAGCGCCAGGATTTGTCCTTCTTTGGTACCATCACCAGGTTTGCTAGACAGTCCGGGTGTTTTATTTCTCTAATGAATCCGGCCTCCAATAGCTTGGCTAGTTCCTCTCCCATAGCTTGTCTCTTAGGTTCAGAGAAACGCCGAAGAGCCTGCTTGACCGGCTTGAATCCCTTTAGAATATTGAGGCTATGCTCAGCCAGCCTGCATGGGATTCCTGGCATGTCTGAGGGGTGCCAGGTGAATATATCCCAATTCTCGCGCAGGAACTCTCGTAGTGCGGCGTCCATGGCGAGGTTTAACTGTGCCCCGATGAGGGTGTTTTTGTAGGGTTCATTGGGTGGACTTGGAATTTGACTATTTCATCTGGTGGTTTAAAAGATGTGGACTTGGATCTCTTGTAACGTATCACGTCATCCCTGTCCACTGTGGAGCGTAGCACGGTTAATTCCTCGGCCGAAAGGGCTTCGGATAATGCCTCGAGGGCCAATGCGGCTGTTTTGTTTTCACGGAGTGTTGTATCCGGCTCACTAGCGAGAGTGATGATTCCGTTGGGCCCGGGCATTTTGAGCTTCATGTACCCATAATGGGGTATGGCTTGGAAGATCGTGAACGCCTCCCGTCCTAAAAGGGCGTGGTATCCACTACTGAACGGGGCCACTTGGAATGTAATTTCTTCGGACCTATAGTTCTCCGGCGTGCCGAATACCACATCTAGTGTGATTTTCCCAGCACAGCATGCTTCCCGACTGGGGATGATTCCTCTGAAGGTTGTGCTGCTTTGCTCAATGCGGTTCCAGTCTATTTCCATTTTTTGAAGAGTTTCCTCATAGATGAGGTTCAATCCACTGCCGCCATCCATGAGTACTTTGGTGAGTCAAAAGCCGTCCACAATTGGACTGAGGGCCAATGCAGCTGGTGCTCGGGCTATTAGGAATTTGGGTTCGTCACTCGCATTGAAGGTAATAGCCGTGTCACTCCATGGATTTATTGCTGCTACATGGCCGATTTCGGCGAGGCTGTGGAGTGTTCGCTTGCGCCTATTATTTGTTGCAAAGGTTTCAAAGACTGTTAATACCGTATTGTTATCCACGGGATGGTGCTCTGTGGTATTTGGGATGAGAAGATCCTCACCACTTTTGGCCACCTGCCGGAGTATCCAACATGCTCTAAGGCTGTGTGTTGGTATGGTATCCGCTGTACTATGAATTTTGCAGGGTCCGTTAAGCCATCCCTCCAATACGGTTCCATGCCATGTAGAGGGTTTTTGTTTCTTTGTAACTAATTCGGGTGTCTTATGATAGTGCACCCTTTTACTTCGGATAGGTGTATATTCCGAGCCGCATTATCCCAAAATTTCATTTTGGTTTTCCAGGCGCTTTCCATCGCACAGTACTTTCGTACTATGGACGCCAAGTCAGCGAAGCGTGATATGTCACGGCGACTCAAGGCGTTAAGGATTCCCTTGTCCATGCAATTATTGCAGAAAAATGAGACCGCGTCTTCCTCATGACAGTCCTTAACCTTGTTCATCACAAGGAGGAATCTGGCCTAATAATGATGTACTGTTTCATGGGGCTCTTGCCTGATGTGGGAAAGATCGTTTATGTCTGGGTGGGTGGGTGGAATTGGGTCCGAACCCCTACCCGATCTGAGACCCAGGGGCCGAGGAGTTTCCAATCTTGGAATCTCGGGTTCCGGGATGTTGCCCGATAAGTCTGGCTCGCTGCCTGACTCTAGGTTCAAGGCTTGGGTGATGTCCTCCCATAAATGGGTATCCGGCTGGGAGAGCTCAGGAATCCGGACATAGTTAGTCCTCAAGATAGAGGAGGAATCGCCGCATTGTTCCTCAACCACCGCAACATGATGGGTGACCGGTGGAGAGTTAATCTCCCTTTGATCGGGTTTAAGCCCAATCCGATCATAGTCCGTAGGGACTCCCAAGGTGGCGATGTGATCAAAGAGATCGTTTAGGGACGAGAGATCCATTGGATCCATCTGCTTGGTGAATTCCGAGCCGATGTGGAGGTTGTTTTCGATGACCCGAGAAGTCATCGTCGGTGCAGCAGCCGAACGGGCGGTCATGATGAAACTGCCTAGCCGGAGAGTTTGGCCGACAGCCAGGGCTCCCCCGGCGGTGATGTTGTTTTTAACAACAAGACGAGGCATCCTTCCTTACGGCGATGGCACAGAGGAACTCTCAATGAAAGCACCAATGTCGGTGTCAAAACCGGCGGATCTCGGGTAGGGGGTCCCGAACTGTGCGTCTAAGGTGGATGGTAACAGGAGGCAGGGGACACGATGTTTTACCCAGGTTCGGGCCCTCTTGATGGAGGTAAAACCCTACGTCCTGCTTGATTATTGTTGATAATATGAGTAGTGCAAGAGTTGCTCTACCACGAGATCAGAGAGGCTAAACCCTAGAAGCTAGCCTATGGTATGATTGTATGTTTTCCTACGGACTAAAACCCTCCAGTTTATATAGACACCGGAGGGGGCTAGGGTTACACAAGGTCGGTGAGGGAGTCCTGGATTAGGGGGTGTTCGTGTAGCCGGACTATACCTTCAGTCGGACTCCAGGACTATGAAGATACAAGATTGAAGACTTTGTCCCGTGTCCGGATGGGACTTTCCTTGGCGTGGAAGGCAAGCTTGGCGATGCGGATATTCAAGATCTCCTACCATTGTAACCGACTCTGTGTAACCCTAACCCTATCCGGTGCCTATATAAACTGGAGGGTTCTAGTCCGTAGGACAACTTCATCATACAACAATCATACCATAGGCTAGCTTCTAGGGTTTAGCCTCCTTGATCTCGTGGTAGATCTACTCTTGTAGTACCCATATCATCAATATTAATCAAGCAGGAGTAGGGTTTTACCTCCATCGAGAGGGCTCGAACCTGGGTAAAAACATCGTGTCCCTTGTCTCCTGTTACCATCCGCTTAGACGCACAGTTCGGGACCCCCTACCCGAGATCCGCCGGTTTTGACACCGACATTGGTGCTTTCATTGAGAGTTCCTCTGTGTCGTCACTTTTGGGCTCGATGGCTCCTTTGATCATCAACGACGATGTGGTCCAGGGTGAGACTTTTCTCCCCGGACAGATCTTCATCTTCGTCGGCTTTGCACTGCAGGCCAATTCGCTTGGCCACCTGGAGCAGATCGAAAGCTACGCCCCTGGCCATAAGGTCAGGTTTGGAAGCTTAAACTACACATCAGACACCCGCGGGGATTCGATCTTTGACGGATTCAAGCCACAGCTGAGCGTGCCGCACTGCGTCGAGAGGCATGATCTAGCTCTGCCGCTGAACAGTGCCCTGGAGGCCGCACAAGCACCGGTTCCGACCCTTTATTCGGAGCCTATTGCGCTAATCGAGGACGAGCGGTTGGACATCGCCTCGGGGGCTACGATCTCAAAGGCGATCGAGTCGAACGTCGGCCCCGCATTCTGCACGGCCCGTGACTCCAAGGAGCCGGATTCCTCTCCGAACTGCGAACCCCCCGCGCCCCTGCCAATCGAATCCAATTGGGCGCTGATAATGGAGTTCACCGCCACAGACATCTTTCAGCACTCGCCTTTTGGCGACATCCTGAATTCTCTAAAGTCTCTCTCTTTATTAGGAGAGCCCTGGCCGGACTACGGTCAGCGAGGATGGGATACGGACGATGAAGAAATTCAAAGCCCACCCACCACCCACTTGGTAGCCACTGTCGACAATTTAAACGACGTGCTCAACTTTGACTCCGCAGACATCGACAGCATGGACGGCGATGCAGGAGATACAGATGAGCCAACGCCCATAGGGCATTGAACAGCCACCCCATCTCACGATGTGTACATGGTGGATACCCCTAAAGGAAACGACAATGAGGAAAAAGGGGATGGAACGGGGGACCGATCCCTCGAAAAGCAATCAAAGCGTCGGCGTAAACGCCGACCCAAGCCCCGCCTCGATAAAGACCCAGCCATAGAGCAGGATGAGCCGGTAGACGATGAGCAGGCCTTAGAGCAACCGTCCGAACAGGGCAACGTGGATAGAGAAACCGAACATCCCTCCCCCAGCGAAACGGCACTCCGGACGACCTTACGCCGGATAAACCAACGAAGCAGAAGAATCTCCACAAGAGGCTCATTGCAACAGCACGCAGCCTGAAAAAGCAGAAGCGGAAGCTAAAAACGGCGGAAGATGCACTCAGGATCCGATGGAGCAAAGTAATCAATACCGCAGATAAATACAGTGACAGTCGCCGCACTAATAGCTATCCGAAGAGAAAGCTACTGCCCGAATTCGACAAAGAGGTCCTAGAGCCCTCGCATTCCAAAAATAAGAAAGCCACACGGTCGGATAGACGACCCCATGGCCAGCATAAAGCGGCAAACGGCACCGCACTTAAATCGGCATGCGACCCACTTAAGGATTCGCATCAGGGCCCAGTCAGGTCCATTTACGGGCCAAGAAAGCAAGCTCTCGTAAGCAATGCAATAAAGACATCATCAGAATCCAGCACACCCAAATACAGGGGCGCCGCACACCCCCTATGTTTCACCGATGAGGTCCTGGACTATGAATTTATAGAGGGATTCAAACCCGTAAACATAGAGGCATATGATGGAACAACAGACCCTAGAGTCTGGATCGAGGATTATATCCTCCACATACATATGGCTAGAGGAGATGACCTCCATGCCATAAAATACTTACCCCTTAAGCATAAAGGGCCAGCCCGGCATTGGCTTAAAAGCCTTCCTGAAAACACAATCGGAAGTTGGGAAGAACTCGAGGACGCTTTCCGAGCAAATTTTCAACGGACCTATGTCCGCCCTCACGATGCAGACGATCTTAGTCACATAACTCAACAGCCCGGAGAATCAGCTCAGCAATTCTGGAATAGATTCCTCACTAAAAAGAATCAGATAGTCAACTGTCCGGACGCCAAAGCCTTAGCAGCTTTCAGGCATAACGTCCTAGACGAATGGCTCGCCAGACACCTCGGCCAAGAAAAGCCAAGAACAATGGCCGCACTAACAAGCCTCATGACCCGCTTTTATGCAGGAGAGGACAGCTGGTAGGCAAGATGCAGCCCCAGCGACCCAAGTACATCCGAAACTAGGGATGGAAATGGAAAACCACGACGCAACAAGGACCGTCGCTGAACTAAGGAAAAAAGTCCGAAGAGCATGGCAGTCAATGCCGGATTCAAAAGCTCACGACAGAATCAGACAAAGCCACCCCTCCAGGATAACAGGGATGATCCATCCAACTTAAACAAAATCCTGGACAGGATATGTCAAATACACAGTACTCCCGGTAAGCCTGCTAACCATACCCACAGAGATTATTGGGTTTTCAAACAAAGGGGTCCCGCCATTGGTTGTCAAAACCAATCATCTTTGATCAGCTGGATTATTCTAGAAGTATCAGGAACGCAGGCTGGACTGCCTTGGTACTCGATCCAATAATTGGCGGACTCCAATTTTCAAATGTCCTTATGGACGGCGGCAGTGGACTAAATCTGATATATCAGGACACAATCCGCCGCATGGGGATAGACCCAGCAAGAATCCGCCACAGCAAAACCACCTTTCAAGGGGTCACGCCTGGTCCGGACACCCATTGCATGGGTTTTCTCCGGCTCGAAGTTATATTCGGCTCTACCGATAACTTCCGCCGTGAAAAGCTGACCTTCCACATCGTCCCATTCTCTAGTCGCTATCAAGCACTACTGGGACGCGAAGCTTTCGCCCGCTTTAACGCAATACCGCATTATGCGTCTCTAACGCTTAAGATGCCCGGTCCACGAGGCATCATCTCTTTGAAGGGGAAGCACTGATGTGCCCCTCCCCCAAGTAGAGGACTGTGCGGCCGCTTTGACAGCCCCACAGTAAAATGGCTTCACCGGCCAAAAATTTCGGAATAGGTCATTAAAGACCACGAACGCGGATAAACGAGTTCGGTACAAAATCATCATTGATGTAGGCTTAGTGGCCATATACCCCCGCACTAGGGGCTCCCTACATATACAATAAGAGACAATAAAGCTTAGTTCTATATATTTTACTTTATACTTTGCTTATTTTAAACTTTCGTTCGGCACGACCCATTTTCAGCTTAGTTCCTCTCTTTCGTAGATGAACGTCGTGCGGCACCCGTCCAGGATACGGCACAACGGAGACACAGGCGCAGACGTGCAGTAGGGACCCGTCCTAAGGATTCTTTTTAGATTAAGACCCTGCGTAAACCTTTTTTGCTGTCTCTTGTTGCTACATATCCCCTGGTTTTCTCTGATATAACCAAGGAGGAGGCTGGCGTCTTGGCATGTGGCCACGTCATAATTTTTGCGCGTACCTGAACACTAGGGGCTTTTTAATAAAGAGTGTTGTTTTTCCCGCACTCATAAAGACCGAACACCTTAGGGAGTGTTCGGCGTCGCGGTTTTTGGCATTATATGCATCAGCTCCGAATCATGTCTTTGGTCAAATGTTGGGTTGCCCGGCTCCTGAGTTCGGCTACCTTACGTTCTGCTCTATCGGCTAAGGTAGCTCCAGGAGAACTACTGCGATTGTGCCCCGGTTAGGCCGGGCGAGCGCCTCAGCAGAGAAAGCCGAAAAATGACTGTCATGATGTAGCGTGAGACTGGTCAGCCACCCGATGACCTATCGGAATCTATAGGATTCCTCCGTTTTAACGAAGGGCCGTTTCCCGGCCAGGCACATACGCGCCCCAAACTCGGGCGAGCGCAGTCGCCACCAAGGGGCTACCTAAATAGTCCCACTGTCAAGCTCCTATGGCTAAGTGAAAGTGTTAAAGCATTATAGTCCGGTTGCCTGGCCCGCTGCGCTATCACCTCCTTTGTAGGACCAAGACGTTGGGTTAAGTGTGAAAATGCGTCTTCTGTGAGCACCCCCACACTATGTGCATGGGGGCTGAAGCCAACGACTGCCATCTTTCAGATTTTATATATATCTTAAAACGGCCGCACAGGAGGTGTTCCCAATACTTGAAGGCACAAGTATAAAAGGCCACTACAATTTATCAAAATATTGCTTTATAATTACATATGCTATCATAACATAGCATCCTTCGAGCACTGCGTCTCTATTACACGAGCGCCTTCAAGGACTTCCTGAAAATAATGCTCGGAGGGTACTCGGGTTTTGTCCGAATCTCGGGACGCAACAACGATGGTCTCCATCTCTACCCAGTATGTCTTGACAAGGGCAAGAGCCATCCGTGCGCCCTCTATGCATGCTGACCTCTTCATCGCATTGATACGCGGCACCGCGTCAAGGAATTGCTGCACCAAGCTGAAATAACTCTTCGGCTCCGATCTCCCAGGCCACAGATGACCCATGACGTACTTCATGGCAAGTCCGGACAATCTATTCAGTTCGGCCCATTGAGCCAGGCGATCGTCCACTGCCAGTGGACGCTCTGGATTGTGGAACTGTGACCAGACAAGATTTTCCACTTCGCGATCTTTTAGATCTCGAAAGTGTTCAGTCGCATCAGCAGCACTTGCTGCCAAATCCAGATAGGTGTCCTCCACACTCCACATCCGGTCCAACGGAGAAAACTTCGGATCACAAAACTTCCTCCACAGCATAAAGGGCTTTCCAGCCGCAATCTGTTCGGCCTAACGCAGCTCCTCCTTCGCAGCTCTCATCGCAGAGCGAGCGTCCTTGGCATCGGCAACGGCCTTCTCTATGTCCGTCTGTCTCGCCCGGTCTTCTTTCTCAAGAAGTTTGCAACGGTCTGCAGCACTCTTTAACTTCTCGGCCATCTCGGCCATCTCTTCTTTGCTTCGGCAGTGAGCAGCCTGTTCGGCTCTCAGCTCTTCAAGGGCCTTCTCGGCAGCCGCATCACTTTTTCTGGCTTGCTCCTTAGCTCGGGCAAGTTCTGCCCTAAGATTCTCTACGGCGGCCGTACCATCTGCGTCAAGCACACACATTGTAAGACACTGGCATGAAGCTCCTCTTACCTGATGCCACCCGAGGAATTACATACCTTGAGCCTCATCAAGCCGCTTGTTGACAAGCGCGATGTCAGCATCTGCCACGTCTAGTTGCCGCTTTAGTTCGGCCAAATCATCAGTTTGCCTTGATTCCGGACACCTCGCCACCTACATTCAAAGGCGACATTTTAGACCTGGGATTATGATCCTCTGCGTGCCGTCATTTCTTGACAACGCGCAGAGTCTTAGGGGCTACAATCTACACAGGGCGCATCTTACCTATGCGCAACCGACAAAAGTGTACATTATCTAACGTACCTCAAAACCCGTTAGTAAACTTTTGACGGCCCCATGCAATCCACTTTCTGCGGATGAAATCCTTTCAATCACCGTGCCCATCAATGCATGGTGCTCCTCTGAGATAGAAGCTCGCCCCAGCAGAATCTTTAGCTCCTCCGACCGAGCACCAGACGGTGCCGAACTTGTCCTATGGCCTCTTTCGAAGGCCGGACGCGGAGAACCTTGGGGGGCCACATAGCTATCTTCTGCCCCTGCCAGAGTCAGAGAAACCCTTCACGACGACACCTCAGGGTCGCTCGCCTCGCTAGGCGGTATGGCAGGGGGAGGCGTCCCGCTCTCCATCATCTCCGGAAGAAGATCCCCCGAAGACGAGCTCTGCTGAGAAGGGCTGAGGTCCGAGCCACAAGGTAAAATTTTGGTTAATCTTCTCAGATATAAATCAAGGATTTCTCTCATCCCTCAAAAGGAAAACCTCTCTCTACTTATGGCTCCCTGGAGGGATGATCCCTTTGAGGGCGTAGTTCGGCCGAGGAACTCCCCGGTGTCGGACCCTCTGACGAGGATTTTCTCCCCCGCTTCGAGGCCATGGTCTCCGGGTCGTCAGAGGCGGCCCTCTTCTTCCCCTTAGGAGAGGAATTGTCGATTCCTCCCTTCGGAGCAGCCTCCTTCGAGGAGGCCATAGTTCCCTTGTCCTTCCACTTACTTCCCTCCAAAGGCATTATCTTCAACATCCTGACAAGCACGGGATCCGGCCTGGTTTCGGGAAGGGGAGCCGGACACCTGATCAGCTTTGCCTTCGCTATCCACTCCTGTTTAAAAGGACAGCTCTTTTAGGGGCAAGTTTATGACAATTATATGGATAGTAGGTCCGGGCACAAGGTTACTTACTTGGGTATCCGGGCGATTGCAGCTTAGGCCTGCGTCCTCGGTCAAATCCGAACACATCATTTGTGATCCGAAGAACAGTTTATACATCTCCACGGGCGTTGCGCCCATGAAATTTTGGAGAGCGCGCGGTCCCTCTGGATTAAACTCCCACAGGCGAAGGGAGCGACGTTTGCTGGGCAGTATCCGGCGAATCAACATGGCCTGCGTCACCTTGACCAGGCTGAGGTCTCCTTCTAAGAGATCCCTATTGCGGCCCTGCAACAAGGGCACGTCTTCGGGTAAACCCCAATCTAACCCTTTGCTGACCCATGACATTAGCCGTGGTGGGGGACCCGAGCGAAAGGCAGGAGGCGCCACCCACTTGGTGCTCCTGGGAGCGGTGATATAGAACCACTCTCGTTGCCACAAGCCAAGCTCCTCGTGAAAAGAGCCCTCGGGCCATGGAGCATCAGCATTCTTACTTATGACAGCGCCTCCGCACTCTGCGTGCCGTCCCTCGATCATCTTCGGCTCCACTCCAAAAGTTTTGAGCCATAATCCGAAGTGAGGAGTAACACGGAGGAATGCTTCGCACACAACGATGAATGAGGAAATGTGGAGGATGGACTCCGGAGCTAAGTCATGAAATTCTAGCCCGTAATAAAACAGCAGCCCCCTCACGAAGGGATCCATCGGGAAGCCTAACCCCCGAAGGAAGTGAGACATGAAGACTACGCTCTCACCGGGCTGGGGACTGGGAATGGCCTGCCTTTGAGCAGGCAACCTATGCGAAATTTCGGCGGTCAAGAACATAGCCTCTCTCAACTTTAGCACGTCCTCCTCCGTGACGGAGGAAGGCATCCATCGGCCTTGAAGGTCAGAACCGGACATTGTCGAAGGTCCAAAGCGCCTGGAATCTGGAGCCTGGGGTGTTGGAACTCGAGGCGACGGGCAAACTAGTTTGAGATTGGAAAAAGGAGTAAGGCCTTGGTCTCTTTATAAGAGGTTGAATACCAAGAGCCCCTCCCGTAACCGTTTGGGACTCGCCTTTAATCGAGGAAACGTGCTAACGGGCACGATTGGGTTACCCACGTCCGTATGGATGAGAATCCCGTAAAAGGGGGGACACGATCTCTGCTTTGACAAGACGTGCCAAGGAAACCGCCTCGCTAAACGTGCTGAGGTGGAAAAGTAAAAACGATTCAAGTAAAGGACTTGGCTGTAGTGTGATGTCACGCTGCGAAATACGTCAGCAGATTAGATTTGTGTTGATATTATTCTCTCTATGGCAATATGTGGAAACTTATTTTGCAGAGCCGGACACTATCCTTGGGGTTTAAAATCTTCTTGAAGAACTTGGAGGAGGAACCCGCCTTGCAATGCCGAAGACAATCTACGCGCCGGACTCGTCGTCATTGAAGCCTGGTTCAGGGGCTACTGAGGGAGTCCTGGATTAGGGGGTGTTCGGGTAGCCGGACTATACCTTCAGCCGAACTCCAGGACTATGAAGATACAAGATTGAAGACTTCGTCCCGTGTCCGGATGGGACTTTCCTTGGCGTGGAAGGCAAGCTTGGCGATGCGGATATTCAAGATCTCCTACCATTGTAACCGACTCTGTGTAACCCTAACCCTATCCGGTGCCTATATAAACCGGAGGGTTCTAGTCTGTAGGACAACTTCATCATACAACAATCATACCATAGGCTAGCTTCTAGGGTTTAGCCTCCTTGATCTCATGGTAGATCTACTCTTGTACTACCCATATCATCAATATTAATCAAGCAGGAGTAGGGTTTTACCTCCATCGAGAGGGCCCGAACCTGGGTAAAAACATCGTGTCCCTTGTCTCCTGTTACCATCCGCCTAGACGCACAGTTCGGGACCCCCTACCCGAGATCCGCCGGTTTTGACACCGACAGTCGGTTACAAAGGAGGAGATATACATATCCATATTGCCTAGCTTGCCTTCCACTCCAAGTAGAGTCCCATCCGGACACGGGACGAAGTCTTCAATCTTGTGTCTTCATGGTCCAACAGTCCGGCCAAAGGATATAGTCCGGCTGTCCGGAGACCCCCTAATCCAGGACTCCCTCAACCGTTTTCGCTCACTTTTATCATTAGTTACCTTCTTGTTTTTAAATTTTTCAGATTACAAAAACTTATATCTACCATCCATATTGCACTTGTATCACCATCTCTTCTCTGAACTAGTGCACCTATACAATTTACCATTGTATTGGGTGTGTTGGGGACACAAGAGACTCTTTGCTTGTTGGTTGCAGGTTTTTTTGAGAGAGACCATCTTCATCCTACGCCTCCCTCGGATTGTTAAACCTTAGGTCATCCACTTGAGGGAAATTTGCTACTGTCCTACAAAACTCTGCACTTGGAGGCCCAACAACGTCTACAAGAAGAAGGTTGTGTAGTAGACATCAATATCATGCTTGGGTGGAATAGATCTAAGTTTCAATGAATCAACATCAAGAGAATTCTATCCACGTTCCTAGCCAAATCATCAATCTTGAGCAATTTTTCTTCAATCAAAGCATTGACATTCTTTTGCAATCTCATAAATTCTTTAACACTATTCTCAAAATCAGAGAGCATCTTATTATAATTTCCATAAGAATTGTTGTAGGAATTACCATATTTATTAGAGGAATTACTAGGAAACGGCCTAGGATTAAAATAACCTCTATATGCATTATTACCACAGTTGTTCCTACCAAAAAAATTCACATCCGTAGATTCATTATTATTCTCAATCAAATTAGACAAAGGCATATCATTAGGATCAATAGAAGCACTCTTGCCAGCAAATAATTTCATAAGTTCATCCATCTTTCCACTCAAAACATTAATCTCTTCAATCTCATGCACTTTTTTAGTAGTGGAAGATCTTTCGGTATTCCATTGAGAATAATTAACCATAATATTATCTAGGACTTTAGTAGTTTCTCCTAAAGTAATTTCCATGAAAGTACCTTCCGCGTCCGAATCTAAAAGATTTCTAGAAGCAAAATTCAATCCTGCATAATTTTTTGTATAATCATCCACAAATTCAAGCCATGAGTAGGGCAATTATGTATCATCAATTTCATCCTCTCCCAAGATTGTGCAACATGTTCATGATCAAGTTGCTTAAAATTCATAATATCATTCCTAAGGGAGATGATCTTAGTGGGTGGAAAATACTTGGAAATAAAGGCATCTTTACACTTGGAAATAAATTCATAATATTCATGAATCAATACTATTTTTAAGCGAAGATGAAAACCAAGTTTTAGCATGATCTCGTAGTGAGAACGGAAATAGCTTCAATTTAACAATATCATTATCCACATCTTTCTTCTTTTGCATATCACATAACTCAACAAAACTATTAAGATGGGATGCAACATCTTCACTAGGAAGGCCGAAAAATTGATCTTTCATAACAATATTCAGTAAAGCGACATTAATTTCATATGATTCCGCACTAGTGGCGGGAGCAATCGGAGTACTAATAAAATCATTGTTATTGGTGTTTGAAAAATCACACAATTTGGTATTCTCTTGAGCCATCGTGACAAAGCAAGCAATCCAACACACGAGCACACAAAAAGCAAACGAAGAATATGAACGGAAGAGGGGCGAAGAAAAGGAAAATCTTTTTGAAAATCGTTTTATAAGTGGGGGAGAGGAAAATGAGAACCGAATGTCGAATAATGTAACGCAAGAAATAAGAGTTTATGATGGGTACTTGGTATATTGTGACGCCCGGATAATTAAGCTAAAGTAAGCACACACTAATGGTGCCATGTCATCGCCATTAATTTTCTAAAAATCACTTTGATCCAAACCCAAGTAATTCAAATTTAAAGTACAAGTCAAATATTTACATCCTCAAACATGCAAACAAAATAGTTCATAATATTACTAATATTCAATAGGTATTTGTCATGAAGAAACCCACATCGAATGAATTCTTAAATTGACCCTAGAGATATTTTAGGTGGTCCAACAACATTTAAAATTGGAATTTAAAATAAACAATAATTTAAACATTTACAAATAAAATAAAGTTTTGTGTGTGGCCTCATAATGTTTCCTTGAATCTAAGTGCCAACTTTCATCAGTAACAAAAATCATATGCCCACTCAATTAAGAGATAACGAGCTATATTATTTAGCAGATAGGGAAAGATTAAAACTATTATGTGCTATGCACTTTAAGCCCAGTGATACAGTGCAACCCAGCCCGCCTAGACTACCTCCTCCCTCACTACAGAGCAGGAGCATGGCGTGGCGGACATCCACCCCGCCGAGGCCATCGTGTCAGCCATCCCATGGGTCCCCGTGGTGGATAAGTGCCTCCCTCGACGCCTCTCTCCCAGTGTGAACCCTAGCTCGATCCCCTTCGCTCCCTCAACCTCTACCTCCCCTCCTCAGATCCCCTCCTTCCCGAGCTCCGTCATGGATGCGTCGCTGGCGTAGCCATCGCCACTTCCATCCCCGCTGCCGGAGACCGCGCCAGGGGCACCGCCTTCGTCGCCTACTTTGACTACGTGGGCGAGCTCGGGCCGAAAGCCACCCGTGTGCCCGCTGCCTTCCCGTCCTCCACCTCGGTCCGCCCCAGATCGCCGCCGCCTTCTTCGATGCTGGCCACCTCTGCTGCTCCTAAGCCACTCGATGGGCCTCCTTGTGCCTTCTTGGTGAGCACCTCCTCTCCCCTCCCGTTCTTGCGCCGTAGTCCGCCGTCCCCGAGTTCATCCGAGCCCCCCGCGTACGCATACGCGTACGTGCGTGCGTGTTGTGCTGCTCCTATGCCGCTGCTCCGTCGTGGTTGCCCACCTACGCGTCGTGAGCGCCGCGACCCGCGTCGTCCCTAGCCCTCTCCTCTGCCTCGCCTCGCTGCGCTCGCGCTCACCGGCGCCCTGCCTACGTCCGCCCGCTTGCTCTGCTGCTGCACTCGCCCCAGCGTGCCCCCTGCTCCTCCTCCCGTCCCACGCGTGGCGCTGTTGCTTCTGCATCTGCTGCTGCGGCCGCCCCGTTCGCGAGCTCCACTGGTCGCGGCCTCGCCTTGTGCGTGCATCACGTGCTCGCTCGCGTCTCCTGCAGCCACTGCGCCCATCGCTGCTGCCGCTTGTGCCTGCCTACGTGTGGCTTCGCCCGCGCCCTCGCGTGCCCCGCACTGCTCTGCTTGTGGCTGTTGTTGCGCCTCACTCGGCTGCAGCGCCCGAGCCACACCGTTGCTTACTGTACTGCTGATGCTAGTTACTGTAGCAGCTACTAGCTAGCTTTTATGATTATACATTGACTAACCCTCTAGACATCCTCTAAACAACGTCTAAACAGCTGTTAACTTGGATGAAATTAATATGAGTAGAAAGTATACTTGACAAACTTCATTTTATCCCACTGGACCAAATCCTTTCGATGCATGGTTTAAATCCTACAAAAATCACAAAATGCTAAGTTCTCTTAAGTGAAAAAACCAAAAACAGCTTTATTTTCATAGCTACTTTAGAGCCGTTGATGATCAAGCAAATGAACCCTAATTTGGACGAAAGTGCTACTATCTTGTATATGACAGAAAAACGCTCAAAATTGATATAAGGCATATAATCATAGGAGGTACAGATCCATAGTTGTAGCCTTTTGAAAATAGCTAAAAGATGTTTAAAACTGACAAATTCTCAGACTTAGCAAAATTTTAGGAATTTTCATAATATTGCTAAAACTTTGGAAAATCATAGAAATTAATCCGTAACTTGGATGAAAAAGTTTTCTACATGAAAGTTGCTCGGAATGATGAGACGAATCCAAACACGCGGTCCGTTCATCTGTCACATGCCCCTATCACAGTGAACATGGAACTTTCCCCCTCCGTTTCAACTGTCCGAAAATGCATAACTTCGGGAAAACATTCCCGGGTGTTATTCCCCTTCCTCGGTATCGGGTAGCCCTGTGTTAGAACACCCCTAGCGCTGCTTGTTGCCTTGTCATGTTTAGTATTACACTTGTTTGCTCCGTATTTATTGTTTCTTCCCCCTCTTCTCTCCGGTAGACCCCGAGACCGCTGCCGATGCCGCTGTGATCGACTACGTTGACGACGACCCTTCTTCCCTTTCAACAGAGCTTCCAGGCAAGCCCCCCCTTGATCACCAGATATCGCCTATTCTTCTCTATACTGCTTGCATTAGATTAGTGTAGCATGTTACTGCTTTCAGTTAATCCTATACTGCTGCATAGCCTGTCCTTGCTACTACTGCTGTTACCTTAACCTACTATCCTACTGCTTATTATAGGATGCTAGTGCTCCATCAGTGGCCCTACACTCTTGTCCGTCTGCCATGCTACACTACTGGGCCGTGATCACTTCGGGGGGTGATCACGGGCATATACTATATACTTTACACTGTTACATTACCGGTGATACTGTTTGGAGATGGGGGCTGAAGGGGCAGGTGGCTCCATCCAGGTAGTGGTGGGCCTGAGTTCCTAACGGCCCCGACTGTTACTTTGAGGCGGAGCGACATGGCAGGTTGAGACCACCTAGGAGAGAGGTGGGCCTGGCCCTGGTCGGCGTTCGCGGATACTTAAACACGCTTAATGAGATCTTGGTATTTGATCTGAGTCTGGCTACTGGCCTATACGCACTAACCATCTACGCGGGGACAGTTATGGGCACTCGACATCGTGGTATCAGCCGAAGCACTTCGTGACGTCAGCGACTGAGCGGCGCGCCGGATTGGAACGTAAGCCTGCTCTTGTATTAAGGGGGCTAGTTCTGCTTCCGGCCGCCCTCGCAACGTGCAGGTGTGCAATGGGCGATGGGCCCAGACCCCTGCGCCATAGGATTTAGACTGGCGTGCTGACCTCTTTGTTGTGCCTAGGTAGGGCTGCGACGTGTTGATCTTCCGAGGCCGGGCATGACCCAGGAAAGTGTGTCCGGCCAAATGGGATCGAGCGTGTTGGGTTATGTGGTGCACCCCTGCAGGGAAGTTAATCTATTCGAATAGCCGTGATCTTCGGTAACAGGACGACTTGGAGTTGTCCCTTGACCTTATGACAACTAGAACCGGATACTTAATAAAACTCACCCTTCCAAGTGCCTGATACAACCGGTGATCGCTCTCTCACAGGGCGACGAGGGGAGGATCATCGGATAGGATTATGCTACATGATGCTACTTGGTGAACTTACCTTCTGTTCTCTTCTACATGCTGCAAGATGGAGGTGGCCAGAAGCGTAGTCTTCGATAAGACTAGCTATCCCCCTCTTATTCCGGCATTCTGCAGTTTAGTCCACATATGATACCCCTTTTCCATTTTATACCAATGCATACATATGTAGTGTAGCTCCTTGCTTGCGAGTACTTTGGATGAGTACTCACGGTTGCTTTTCTCCCCCTTTACCCTTTTCCTATATCCGATTGCTGCGACCAGACGTTGGAGTCCAGGAGCCAGACGCCATCGTTGTCGACGACTACTACTACTCGGGAGGTGCCTACTACTATGTGCAGCCCGCTGACGACGACCAGGAGTAGTTTAGGACGATCCCAGGCAGGAGGCCTGCGCCTCTTTCGATATGTATCCCAGTTTGTGCTAGCCTTCTTAAGGAAAACTTGTTTAACTTATGTCTGTACTCAGATATTATTGCTTCCGCTGACTCGTCTATGATCGAGCTCTTGTATTCGAGCCGTCGAGGCCCCAGGCTTGTAATATGATGCTTGTATGACTTATTTTCATTTGTAGAGTTGTGTTGTGATATCTTCCCATGAGTCCCTGATCGTGATCGTACACGTTTGCGTTTATGATTAGTGTACGGTCAAATCGGGGGTGTCACATATATCTTAACTTGGTGTAGATCTCCCAGGCAACGATGCCAAAAATTCTTCCTGCTACTTCTTAGCTTGCGTTGGTTTTTTCCTTAAAGAGGAAAGGGTGATGCAGCAAAGTAGAGATAAGTATTTCCCTCAGTTTCAGAACCAAGGTATCAATCTAGTAGGAGACAACACACAAATCACCTAATACCTGCACAAACAATCAAACAACTTGCGCCCAACGCGATAAAGGGGTTGTCAATCCCTTCATGGTTACTTGCAAAAGTGAGATCTAATAAAAATAGATAAACAGTAAAGTAAATATTTTTGGTATTTTTGGTTTATAGATCGGAAAGTAAAAGATTGCAAAAATAGTAGATCAGAAACTAAAATTGTATATCGGAAACTTGTATGATGGAAAATAGACCCAGGGGCCATAGGTTTCACTAGAGGCTTCTCACAAGATAGCAAACAATACGGTGGGTGAACAAATTACTACCGAGCAATTGATAGAAAAGCGCAAAGTTATGATGATATCTAAGGCAATGATCATGAATATAGGCATCACGTCCGTGTCAAGTAGACCTAAACGATTTTCGATCTACTACTATTACTCCACACATCGACCGACTCATGCCTGCATCTAGAGTATTAAGTTCATGAAGAACAGAGTAACACATTAAGTAAGATGACATGATGTAGAGGAATTAACTCAAGCAATATGAAAAAAATCCCATCTTTTTATCCTCGATGGCAACAATACAATACGTGCGTTTCTGCCCCTACCGTCACTGGGAAAGGACACCGCAAGATTGAACCCAAAGCTAAGCACTTCTCCCATTGCAAGAAAAACCAATCTAGTTGGCAAACCAAATTGATAGTTCGAAGAGAATCACAAAGATACGAAATCACACATAAAAGAATTTAGAGAAGATTCAAATAATATTCATAGATAAGTTGATCATAAATCCTCAATTCATCGGATCTCGGCAAAAACACCGCAAAAAAGTATTACATCGGATAGATCTCCAAGAACATCGAGGAGAACATGGTATTGAGAATCAAAGAGAGTGTGGAAGCCATCTAGCTACTAGCTATGGACCCGTAGGTCTGAGGCAAACTGCTCACGCTTCAACAGAAGGGCAATAGAGCTGATGTAGAAGCCCTCCGTGATTGAATCCCCCTCCAACAGGGTGCGGGAAAAGGTCCCAAGATGGGATCTCACGGGTACAGAAAGTTGCGGTGGTGGAGAACTCTTTTTGTGGATGCCTCTGGTGGTTTGGGGATATTTGGGAATATATAGGTGAAAGAATTAGGTCAAGAGGGTCACGGGGGCCCACAAGGGTGGGGGCGTTGTCGGTGTCAAAACAGGCGGATCTCGGGAAGGGGGTCCTGAACTGTGCATCTAGGATTGATGGTAATAGGAGACGGGGGACACAATGTTTTACGCAAGTTCAGGCCCTCTCTATGGAGGTAATACCCTACGTCTTGCTTGATTGATCTTGATGAATATGAGTATTACAAGAGTTGATCTACCACGAGATCGTAATGGCTAAACCTTAAGAGTCTAACCTGGCTATAATTATTCGGGGGTATCTACGGACCTAGCCCTCCGGTTTATATAGACACAGGAGGGATCTAGGGTTACACAAGGTCAGTTACAGAGAAAGGAATATTCATATTTGATCGCCAAGCTTGCCTCCAACGCCAAAGAGAGTCCCAGCCGGACACGGGTAGAGTCTTCGGTCTTTGTATCTTCACAGCCCATCAGTCCGGCCCATATTCAATAGGTCGGACGCCCGAGGACCCCTTAGTCCAGGACTCCCTCAGTATCCCCTGAACAAGGCTTCAATGACGATGTGTCCGGCGCCAGATTGTCTTCGGCATTGCAAGGCGGGTTCTACTTTCCGAATACTCCAGGATAGTCTTCGAATGAAACGAAGGTGTCCAGATCTGCAACACAAGTACCACACACAACCGCAAGGAATATAGTATTTCACGAGTCCCATTTGCTGTCAACTTTTTGCAAGATGACATCACATCTGTTCGGTCACTATATCGAACCGTTTTTGTCCGCCGTTCCGCGCTTTGAGATGCGGTTTCCATTGGCACGTCTTGTCAAAGCAGAGATCGTGTCCCCTTATTGCGGGATTTTCTTCAATGCGGGTGTGGGTAACCCAACCGTGCCATTTGCACAGCCCTTGGGAATAGGCGAGTTTTAGGGTGAGTGGGGAGGCTTTCAATATTCACTGCCTTTATAAGGGGATAAGGATTCCCCCTTCTTCTCCCACGCCTTCTCTCTTCCTCTACCCTTCCCCTCTTGAGCTCCAGCGCCCAAGTTCTCATCTTCTTCCCACTCAAGAAAGCACTCAACCATGTCCGGATCCGGAGGTCAAGGCAAGTGGATGGTCTCCTCCATCAAGGAGAAGGACATTACGGAGCTTCGGGAGGCCGGGTGCCTGGCGAAGGAAATCGCCCACCGTCTTCCATCCCAGGGGCAAGTCGTCCCCACACCGAAGCCCAACGAGAGGGTGGTATTCATCCCTCATTTCCTCCGCGGGCTAGGGTTTCCACTCCACGCCTTCGTCCGTGGGCTGATGTACTATTACGGGATAGACTTCCATGATCTATCCCCGAACTCTTTCCTCAACATCTCGGCATTTATCGTCGTGTGTGAGGCCTTCCTCCGCATCCAACCCCACTGCAGGCTATGGCTCAAGGTCTTCAACGTGAAGCCGAAGGTGGTGGATGAGACGTCTCCAACGTATCTATAATTTTTTTATTGTTCCACACTATTATATTATCTGTTTTGGATGTTTACGGGCTTTATTATACACTTTTATATTATTTTTGGGACTAACCTATTAACCGGAGGCCCAGCCCAATTTCCTGTTTTCTTGCCTATTTCAGTGTTTCGAAGAAAATAAATATCAAACAGAGTCCAAGAGGAATGAAACCTTTGGGAGAGTTATTTTTGGAACGGAAGCAATCCAGGAGACTTGGAGTAGACGTCAGGGAAGCTTCGAGGAAGCCACGAGGCAGGGAGGCGCGCCCCCACCCTCGTGGGCCCCTCGTGGCTCCCCTGACCGACTTCTTTCGCATATATATGTCCATATACCCTAAAAACATCGGAAGACAGAATAGATCAGGAGTTCCGCCGCCAGAAGCCTCCGTAGCCACCGAAAACAAATCTAGACCTGTTCAGGCACCCTGCCAGAGGGGGGAATCCCTCTCCGGTGGTCATCTTCATCATCCCGGTGCTCTCCATGACGAGGAGGGAGTAGTTCTCCCTCGGGGCTGAGGGTATGTACCAGTAGCTATGTGTTTGATCTCTCTCTCTCTTGTGTTCTTGAGATGGTACGATCTTGATGTATCGCGAGCTTCGCTATTATAGTTGGATCTTATGATGTTTCTCCCCCTCTACTCTCTTGTGATGAATTGAGTTTTCCCTTTGTAGTTATCTTATCAGATTGAGTCTTCAAGGATTTGAGAACACTTGATGTATGTCTTGCATGTGCTTATCTGTGGTGACAATGGGATATCACGTGATCCACTTGATATATGTTTTGGTGATCAACTTGCGAGTTCCGTGACCTCGTGAACTTATGCATAGGGGTTGCCACACGTTTTCATCTTGACTCTCCGGTGGAAACTTTGGGGCACTCTTTGAAGTTCTTTGTGTTGGTTGAATAGTTGAATCTGAGATTGTGTGATGCATATCGTATAATCATACCCACGGATACTTGAGGTGACATTGGAGTATCTAGGTGACATTAGGGTTTTGGTTTATTTGTGTCTTAATGTGTTATTCTAGTATGAACTCTATGATAGATTGAACGGAAAGAATATCCTCGTGTTATTTTACTACGGACTCTTGAATAGATCAATCAGAAAGGATAACTTTGAGGTGGTTTTGTACCCTAACATAATCTCTTCGTTTGTTCTCCGCTATTGTTGACTTTGGAGTGACTCTTTGTTGCATGTTGAGGGATAGTTATATGATCCAATTATGTTACTATTGTTGAGAGGACTTGCACTAGTGAAAGTATGAACCCTAGGCCTTGTTTCAACACATTGCAATACCGTTTGTGCTCACTTTTATCATTAGTTACCTTGCTGTTTTTATATTTTCAGACTACAAAAACCTATATCTACCCTCCATATTGCACTTGTATCACCATCTCTTCGCTGAAATAGTGCACCTATACAATTTACCATTGTATTGGGTGTGTTGGGGACACAAGAGACTCTTTGTTATTTGGTTGCAGGGTTGTTTGAGAGAGACCATCTTCATCCTACGCCTCCCATGGATTGATAAACCTTAGGTCATCCACTTGAGGGAAATTTGGTATTGTCCTACAAACCTCTGCACTTGGAGGCCCAACAACGTCTACAAGAAGAAGGTTGCATAGTAGACATCAGTGGATGGCCAGCACGTGGAGTGCGGAGGCGCCATGGTGAGTAAGCTGACCAATGTCTCCTGGCCGAAAGGCACTTTCGTGGAGAATGTCAAGGAATGGCAGAAACAATGGTTCTACATTACAGAACCCCGCGACACTAACTGGGCCGCAGCTGCCGAATTCAACTCCAGCTTTCCAATCTGGCTCACCTCCTGGGTCGAGAAGAGCCCGAATTGGTGTTCGCCAGATGAGCTGATAGCGCTGCAGACGCACGTTCAAAGCATGGTGGACAAGGATGTCAAACTTTTCGACATAATCCAGGTGATGCTAGTTCGCCGGATTCTCCCATGCTAAAGCCGAAGCCTCGCTCTATGGGAGTTCAATCCGAAGAAGCACCATACCTTGAAGAGGCTCTTCGAAACCACTCACGAAGACGCCTGGAAGTTGATCTTCAAGGGCAACGAGACACCGCCGGCCACAAATTCAGACCACGGGCACGACATTAACCATCTCGCCGATGAGGTATGTTATTTTTAACGCATCCCCTACTTGCTTGTTTCAAGGATGATAACTAAGCTTTTATTATCATTGCTTCTTCAGTACTGGATGAAGAGGGCGAAGCAGATCTAGTGTCTGGCTCCGCTGCCTGAAGAACCAATCATCCCGCATATAGTGAAGATGCTGGTGCCGGCGCCCTATTCGGTGCCGGCGAAGAAGGCTACGGGGAAGGCCAAGGGGGTCCGGAGTGGCCCCCGCCACAAGGGCGCTTCGGACGCGACGTCCGAAGACAAGACCCGCTCCTCTGCCGCCGAAGACGATGACGATGAAGAGCAGGAAAGCAATTCTCCCTCTGGTGGGGGAGGAAGAAGAGGGCGGCCTCCACAATTCTGGACGCGGAGGCACCCAAGAAGGGGAAAGGCACTCTCAAGGGCAGCTCCGCGTGGGACGTCGACAGCAGTCCAGAGCGGTGCCCCCGGAACAAGCCCCTGGCCGCATCGTGAGTGCTAAGAACCCGTACACGTCCATTCATCCAGCTTTTCCGCCTTATGGTATTTTATATGATTTAATCATTTTATTGAAGTTCGGCCCATGACAGCTTCCAACGATCCTCATCAAGGGGCTCGTTGGACTCAAAGGAAATGGCCAGCGAGACACCGCCGACCGCTTACTCTCCCAAGGCCGAGGGAGACGACAAGGTGCTGTCCCAAAGGACCTTCCCAGGACAGGGGAGGTTCAGGAGCCCGTCATGGAGGCGCCGGAGGGCGACACCTCGGCCGCCGTACTCATGGGGGAACAGACCCCCATGGAGACTAACAATGGGGGCCGTGCTCAATTTGTCCCCCATATGAGCATGGATCCGGAGACCCATACGGCCTCGGAGTCCGACAAGCAGCTTCCTTCCAGAGAAGGAGGCGTGCCCGTCCCGCCGGTGACCTCTGTCCAACCAGAGGCGCCGGATAATCTATTGGAAGTGCTACGGGGCGCTTCCACTGTGGAAGAACATCGTATCCTTATGGGTATGGTGATTGAGAAGGTTCAGTCCGTTAAAAGCAGACTGACCGAAGCCTGCAGCAGCCTGCTGACAGGTTTTGAGGTAAGCGGCGTTTAACAGAGAAAATCCCCACATAGACAGTAGCCCCTGACACACTGTCCGGTGTTCGGAAAGAAAAGCCGGACAGAGGATCAATTAAATTTCACAGGAAACTAACCAAACAATGTCTGATGTGAATAAGCAGGCGTCGCTACTGGCCACGACTTCTCACACTGCCGAAGTCTCTGGACTAAAGCAGCAACCAGAGCGGGCTGAAGAAGAGCTTGGCCAGGCGAGGAAGCAGCTGGAAGACCTGCAAGGTATGCAATGTCTCGCTATATATTCAGAAAGAGTAAATGATGTATACTGACTATAGTCTCATTATATGTGTAGGGGCGACGACCGAGGTCGAGATCCTGAAAAAGGCCCTGGCCGTAGCCGAGGGGAAAGCTGTCAATGAGCAGGCCGCTCGCTAGAAGCTGAAGGCCTGGCTGAACGAGGTCCACCAAGAGCTCCAGGACACGGTGAGGAAATTACGAGACCCTGGAGGGCGATGTTTTGGCTCGAGAGACCGAACTCTCCAAGGGTCGTCAAAGCATGGAAGTGGCCCGGGTTGAAGCCCAGGGTGCCCTCCAGGAGATGCAGGAGGCCAGCAAGATCGCGGCGGGTAAGGAGTTTAGTATGCAAAGCAAATATATGAAGAAGAAGTATTTCTTACAAATCCGGATTCGGAGTTCTCCAGGAGCCTTCGTAGATCTGCCATGCAGTGTGTCCGACGCCGCGGAGTTCTTTCGAGCCAAAGAAGGGAGCTCCATGGAGAAATTGTCCTGGTCGCAGTATCTTGCGCCAGAGCATATCGTGCCCTTCACCGATTAGCTAAAACATCTGGTGGAGCTACATAGGGTGGCTGAACTAGCCATGAAGGATTTGATAATCCGGCTGTGGCCAGCCGAAGCTATGCCCGGCAGCTACTTCGGACTCGTGAAGCAGCTGGTGAACGCCTATCCTCGGCTGGACATCGTCAAGCGACCGGCCTGCATTGAAGGTGCATGCATGGCCTTCGCCCGCTGCAAGATGTGGTGGACGAAGATGGACTCCGTCAAGCTGACCAAGGGGCCGCCAGAGGGAAAGGAGCACCGCACACCCGAGCGCTATTTTTCAGATGTCCTAGAGGGGTCTCGCATTGTAGCAATGCAGTGTGGGCAAGACATTATTTTCGAATGAATACATTCATGTTGTCTTTCCCTTGTATAATGAAACAAGACTTTTATGTAATATAATGCTTTAAAAAATTCTCCTCCTGTGCGGCCGTTTTATGTGAAATCTGAGAGTTGGCCAGTCGTCGGCTTCTGCCCCCACGTAGGAAATACGGGGGTGTTCGAGATGTAATCTAAACACTCTTGATCCAATTGTTTGGTCCTTGAAGGAGGTGTTTAGCGAGACGAACCAAGCAATCGGACTATGCGGCTTTAGCACTCTCACTTAGCCATAGGAGTTCGACAATAGAAATATGTGCGCAGCCCCTAGTATCCGGACTAGGATGTTGTAAACACTCGATCGGGTAAGTACCAATCCCTCGCGTAATGCGGAAAAAATCTCTAAGGATTTGAGACCTCCGAAGAGCTGACCGGCTCTCGCCGCATCATGACAGCCAGTTTTCGGCTTTCTCTACTTAGGTGCTCACTTGGGTAAACCAAGGCACAATCACAGTAGTTCTCCCTTTACTACCCTAGCCGATATAGCGGAACGTAAGGTAGCAAGCACAGGAGCCGGGCAACCCAACTATTGACCAAAGACATGATTCGGAGCCAATGCATATAGTGCTAAATTCGGGGTGCCAAACTGTATTCTAAAAGTGCTCGGACTTTTGTTTCCATGTTGTGGGGCGCTATGAAGCCCCTGGCAAATTGAAACGCACCCGAGTGTACAGGTGTTATCTGATAGAATTACCAGAAAGGAAAAGGAAAAAGGAAAGAAAAAGGATGAACCAGTGGTAAGCTAGAGCCGTGAAAATTTGGGCCCTAAACTGTTTCTATCATAATTTCATTGGTGTGTTGAAGTGCATTTATAAAAGTAATGCAATAAGCGGAAAGGCTATTTACTATGCCTTCACCAAGAGAGAGTTGCGTGTGGGTCCTGAAGATAGGTAAAGGGATCGTTAAAGAGACCACCTAAGAATTTCCCAGTACGTCCATGCTTCTTGTTGTCTTGGTGTTTTTATCCTTCGAAAAGAATCGATGGTCAAGCCACCAGGAAAGGCCTGTAAAAAAGGAAAAACAAAAGAAAAAAGGGAATAGTGAAAGTATGAGTGTCCGGGGCGGTCGAACCGTATTACGGATCACAAGCTGATTATGCCTCCCTCCGGGTCCATGGTATTTTTAGTGTGTAATTATGTACGCACGGTATGATGGCTGCCACTTGGTCAGGAAAGGGATGGAGGCCAAATTGCTAGTCGATCTCCTGACGAGCCGAGCTATCCATCTGCGGAATGGTTCAGACTCTCTTGGTAGTGTCCGAGGGATCGGCCGCCGAATTGAGGTTCTGCTTGACAAGGCCGCCCTGTACCTCTGCCGCTAAGGCAGCGGTGTGCTCCTCGGTGTGGAGGGAGCGTTCTATATTTCCATTGACTGTTATGACGCCACATAGTCCGGGCATCTTAAGCTTGAGATAAGCGTAGTGTGGGACCGCATTGAATCGAACAAATGCAGTTCGTCCGAGCAGTGTGTGGTAGCCGCTTCGAAAGGGGACGATATCGAAGATTAACTCCTCACTTCGGAAGTTGTCCGGAGACCCGAAGACAACCTCTAGTGTGATTGAGCCATTGCTGGATAGTTTGTGTCACAATGGTGCGTAGTTCTGATTGGAACACCCACTTGCCTGAAGTTCCTCCTGCTGGAGAAGATCCACCACCTGCAGATGGCATCCCTCACCCTCTCTATGGGGAAGGCCTCAATGTTGAACAGATTTACCAGATGCAGCTCAATAATTGGATGGCTCAACAGGGTGCTGGTAACAATGTTGCAGAGGATGTGGGTGAAAATGTTGCAGGTCAGGAAGATATTGAGATACATCCCCAATGGGGAGAATGGCCAGCTCCTCCTCCACCTGCACCACCTGCCCTTTATAATTTTCAAGAATGGCTGGCCAATGAGGGACTGCAAGTACATGATGGAATTCTGCCAAGCAACAATCTGCAAGACAGCCCTTATGCAGCTTGGAATGACTCCATTTCACAGATCAGCTCCACTTCAAATTCTGATTCTGATGCACTGGTGCTTGTACCAGCCAATGTTCACCAGGCCCTACAGAGGAATGGCTCTCTCAACTTTGCTAATACTGTGACTCCACTAGTGCAGCACAATGAGATGATGATTCCCAGAGCTGAGGTCCAGACCCCACAGATTCAGTTCAACATCTCTGTCACTAATGCTGGTATGAACATTAGCTTCTCTGCTGACAATGAGTTCATGAATGGAATGTTAATTGCTGAACCTCTATCACATGTGCCCATCACTAACTTTATTTCAAGCTCCATCCTTCCAACTCTTGCCACTATTGGCCCTTGGGCCCATGGATATGGAATAAGGCCAACTAAGTTGGATATCCAACTGTCACTCTCTAACTGTGATGGCTCAGTTCAGGTTACTTCTTGCATTTCTCAGGGAGAAGCTGATGGCTCAGTTACTTATATTGTCCACTTCTGGTCACTTGACAGAGAGGATGTGCATGCTCTGTCTGATGATAACCAGGCAGTGGCGCTCCTTGCAGATGCTCAGACTGTGGATTTCTCTGAAGTTTCTAAAGTTCAGGAAACTGTATCTGGGGCCATAACTGAAGTTCAGGCTGGCTCTTCAAGGGTGGGGGCCCAAAGCAAACACAGTAGGAATAAAGCTCATGTCTCTGTTGCCAGTGTGCGTAGAAGCTCACGCTATGATAAGTATGATGGTTTCAAGGTGCCTGCTCTAACTGATAGCAGGATCAAAACCTCCAAGGTGAAGCCTAGAGTCATCCCAAATGTTGTGTTTGCTGTGGTCATTACTGAGATTACCGAGGAACAGATTGAAGAGGGTGAAATCCCACCTCCCATGACCATTGATTAAATCCAAAGCATTGCTGTGAAGAAATGTGTTGTCCCACCGGAAGAAGTCACTGAAGAGATGCTCATGGCAGACAAGGGGGCTGGTCCTTCTTCTTCATCATCTTAATTTAAGCTTTATTTCTCAGCTTTTATGGCCGTTCTATCGAACTGGAATGTTTTGTGTTGGAATATCCGGGGCATGAACTCAGACCCTAAGCTTTTGGCTTTATCGAATGCTATTGCTACTAGTGGCTGTTCAGTCGTTTGTTTACAGGAAACCAAGAAATCTGCTTTTGATAACTCTTATATTAAATCCTGTTGCCCCAAACGTTCTGACAAATTTGCTTTCATTCCTACGAGAGGTGCCTCAGGTGGTATTGTAACCATATGGAATAGTGTTATCTTTACTGGCATAGTGTTGATTGAGGAAGAATTTGCCCTAGTAATCAACTTTAAATCTACCCAATCTGCCAAAGTGTGAACCCTGGTTAATATATATGGCCCCTGTCAAGGTGACTCCAGAATTGATTACACAAACTGGTTACTTAACCTTAATATACCTAACAATGAAGATTGGCTCCTAGTTGGGGATTTCAACTACATCTGCAGCCCTACCAATCGAAATAAACCTGGTGGAAACATTAATGATATGATTACTTTCAATGATTTCATCCGTACACAGGGCTTGATTGAACTCCCTCTCAAAGGAAGATCTTTTACTTCGAGTAACATGCAGGAAGATCCCTTACTTGAACAGTTAGACTGGTTCTGCACTTGAACCAACCGGACTACATCATACCCCAACACCATTGTAAAACCACTCTCTAAACCAGTTTCAGACCACATACCTTGTGTGATATCCATAGAAACAAACATCCGTAGAAGTAATCTTTTTAGATTTGAGTCATACTGGATTCAACATCCTGGTTCTATGGATTTAGTCGCTTCTTCTTGGAACAAAAGAGTATCCTCAGATAACTATGCCACAATTATATCCAGGAAATTCAAAACACTGAGATATGAGCTCAAACAATGGAGTAAACAGATTTCTAAACTTGCTTCTGCCATAGCTAACTCTAATACCACACTTGCTGACCTGGATTCATTGGAAAATAAAGGAATTCTTACAATACCAGAGAGTAACTTCAGAAGAATTCTCCAAAATCATTTACTCAGACTGTTAGATTACCAAAAATAATACTGGAGGAAAATATGCACCATAAGATGGGCTAAGTTTGGTGATGAGGACCCAAAAATTTTCAAGGCAATGGCATCTGAGAGGTATCAAAGAAACAATATTCCTTCTCTTCAGCTGGATAATGGCACCACAATAGAAGATCACCTTGGAAAAGAAGCTTTAATTTACCAAAGTTTCAAGCAGAGATTGGGAACCTCAAGAGAATTTCAAATGAAATTCAACCTAGAAAATATAATCAAAAAAGGAATGACCTTGACCAATTAACAAATCCATTCTCCAGGTAGGAAATTGATAATGTCATTAAAGAAATGCCTGCAGACCGAGCTCTAGGCCGATGGTTTCACAGGAATATTCCTTAAGACCTGTTGGCTCATCATTAAGGAGGATTTCTACAAACTATGTGGTCAATTCCATGCTGGTACCTTAAACCTTGAAAGCATCAATGAAGGATATATCACCTTGATCCCTAAAATTTCCTCCCCGGCTATAGTAAATGATTTTAGACCTATTACACTCCTTAACTGTTGTCTCAAAGTGATTACAAAGTTACTTGCCAATCATCTGCAAAGGCTTATCCTAAAGATTATACATAGGAATCAATATGGTTTCATTAAGGGAAGAGCAATCCAATATTGCCTCGCTTGGGCCTTTGAATATATACACAAATGCCAAAATTCCAAAAATAAGATTGTGCTCCTTAAGTTAGACTTTGCCAAAGCATTTGACACCATTGAACATGATACAATGTTGTAAATAATGAAACACATGGGATTCAATGATAAATGGCTTGTATGGATCAAATGAATATTTTCTACTGGCAAATCTTCTGTTCTCCTGAATGGTGTGCCGGGCAGACAATTCATTTGCAAAAGTGATGTTCGACAAGGTGATCCACTCTCTCCTCTCATTTTTGTTCTTGCTGCTGATCTCTTACAAGCGGCCATTAATGATGCCTTCAGACATGGATTGCTACAACTACCTTTCCCTAGACAAAACCAAATTGATTACCCTGTCATTCAATACGCTGACGACACTATTATCATTATGCATGCATGCCCTAACCAAGCACAAACAATGAAGAACATTCTCACTGACTATGCCACTTCAATTAGCCTCAAGATCAACTTTCATAAATCAACATTGATACATATAAATTGTGATGAGGTATTAAGTAAAGATATAGCTCAAATCTTTGGTTGTACAATTGGAAAGATGCCATTCACATACCTTGGACTACCACTTGGTTCATCCAAACTATCGGTCCAAGACCTAATGCCTATTGTCTGTAATATGGAAAGAAGACTCACATCTACATTATCCTTGATGTCCTATGGCTCCAAACTTTCCTTACTAAACAAGGTCATCACCTCACTTACAATTTTTGCACTTTGCACTTTGAGATTTCCACCAAAAATCCTTGAGTTGTTGGACAAACTAAGAAGGAGATGCCTCTGGACAAAGAAGATAGAACAAGGTGAAAAATGCAACTCTCTAGCTGCTTGGGACAGAGTTTGCAGGCCCAAGAAGAGTGGGGGGCTTAGAATCATAAATCTTAAGATACAAAGTGATGCTCTCCTCCTAAAATACTTACACAAGTTTTACAACCGTCATGACCTTCCTTGGGTGGACTTGCTTTGGACCACCTACTATACCAATAAAATCCCACATGCCTCTGACCCATGTGGATCATTCTGGTGGAGGGACATCCTCAAGCCAACTCCCATTTTTAGAGGAATCTCAAAAGTTGACATGAGATGTGGAGACAATGTACTAATGTGGAAATACTTATGGTTGGAAGAAATTCTATTTGACACACATTGTAGAGCATTTTCTTATGTGAGAAATGAAGACTGCTCAGTCAAAGATTTCTTGACCATAAACTCACTAGATGAAGCATTCTTTCTACCACTCTCTACACAAGCCCTGGAGGAAGTGCAAGATATGCAAAGTTTGGTGACACACATTACATTGGACAACAGCCAAAACACAAAAGATGTCTGGACTTACCCTTGGAGAGGAAGAGAATTTTCAGCCAGCAAATACTACAATTTCTGCTTTAGGGATATGAAGGCCCATAAAACTTACCACTGGCTATGGAAATCAAAGGTCACTGCTAAACTCATGGTCTTTGGTTGGCTCATGTTGTCTGATAGATTAAACACTAGAAACATGTTGAAGAGAAGGCACTATAACATTGGTACTAACCTCAACTGCCTACTGTGTGGCCAAAAAGAACAAGACATTGATGACATGACCCTCACATGCCCATTTAGTCGAAATTGTTGGTCAACCTTTGGGTTAGACCCTGGAGATCAAGCCACTCGGCTGTCCTGGCTAGAACAAGCTAAAATTAATTGGGGCAGGCCTTTGTTCATGGAGGTCATCCTTCAAGCATCCTGGAGCATTTGGAAAGAGAGGAACAACAAACTTTTTAGGGATATAAACCCCTCATACCACTCTTGGCTGGCCAGATTCAGGGAGGATTTTAGTCTCCTTTAATATAGGGTTAAAGACAACAAGAAAGAGTTTATCTTCTTACTTTTAGATTCCCTACCCTCTGATTAATTGTACCCTATAGTCAAATTCTACCCCCACTACAAAATGAGATGGGGTGAGACTTGTACATGATGTAACTACTCCTTGTAATTGTGTTATAATATATAATATATAATAAAGTGGGAGCCTCTCCCACTGTTCCAGTTCCTCAAAAAAAGTGTGATTGAGCCCATGAAGTGGGCCTCTATGCCCGGTATGACTCCTTTAAAGGTAGTCTTTGTGGGCTTGATCCGTGATGGGTTAATGCCCATTTTGCGCATTGTATCCGGATAGAGCAAGTTGAGGCTACTGCCACCGTCCATCAGGACTCGCGTCAGGAGGAACCCATCAATTATTAGGTCCAGGACCAGTGCGGCTGAACCGCCATGACGGATACTGGTCGGATGATCCCAGCGATCAAAAGTGATCGGGCATGACGACCATGGATAAATTTTTGTTGCGACTTAGTCTATCGCGTAGACGTCCCTGAGTGCGCGTTTGCGCTCCCTCTTGGGGATGTGGGTAGTTTATATCATGTTTACCATTTTGACCTGAGGAGGGAACTTCTTCTGTCACCCTGTGTTCGGCGGCCGGTGCTCCTCGTCGTCGTCTTCACTTTGCGATCCCTTATTCTTGTTTTCGGCATTTAACTTGCCGGCCTGTTTAAAAACCCAACAATCTCTATTGGTATGATTGGGTGGTTTGTCTGGGGTGCCATGAATCTGGAATGGATGATCGAGTATGCGGTCCAGGCTAGATGGGCCCGAATTGTTCTTTTTGAACGGCTTCTTCCGCTGACCAGGCTTAGAGCCACTGAATCCGGCATTGACCGCCATATCCTCGGTGTTGTCATTGTTATTTCGACGTTTGTACCTATTGCGTCGAGACTTGTCGTTGCTACGGGCCAACCAACTATCCTCGCCCACGCAAAAGTGGGTCATGTGTGGCACCCCGATCCGCATGGAGCAGGGGGCCTTCACACATCAGCCCAGGATAAGACCTGATGCACGAGGGTCCATAATACATCATTCCAGGTACAAGAATATTCATCAAATACATGTACAGAAGATTACATCATTGACGAATACAATTATCTGTCATAGCCCTAAGGCTATTTAAATGGCGGCGGAAGTCTTGGTTTAGCGGCTCATCAACTCTGGCTGGGCTCCACAACTCACAGGACTGGCAAGGTTACGTCCTAGCACGACGGAACAAGCGAACATTTCGGGCTCAACCTACAAAACTGGCATGACACGCCACGTCAGTACATTGAATGTACTTGCAAGACAACCAAATACATAGCATCCAAGCAAGCATAAGACAAAGCAAGAACCAAGTGCATGCAACAACCTATCTCATATCAATTACTAAACATGGCATGATAAAGATCCACTAAGCCTGAACAACATCATAACATCTACTAACATGGTAATCACATGGCATATCAAAACATGCTTCTAACATGGACATAGTAAAACATAGCATATCATCTCAATCATGGCATAATTTTAGCATATCAATCAAAGCAGGGCATGGCATAATGAAACTATGCAGAATATAACTACTGGTCATCTTCAAAGTAGACATAACATGTTAACTTTATGCAACCATCTCCTGTTCGGCCATGGTTCTTTAAATGCAACATATTACTCAAGTAATGCAACCAAACTTGTGCACTGAGTCCCTCGGACTCTCTTACCTGGGTTGTCTCGCAACCGAACTTGTGATCACTCACGGATCACGAACGGAACCACACTCGGTTCACCAGGTTACCTTGTAACCAAAGGGTGATCTTTCCGACGATCACAACCATGACCAACACTTGGTCTCCAACACTCACCGAGACCTCGTCTCGTGATCATATCAAAACATCGTCGTGACTTCTCACGACTACCTCATAGTCCAAGTCACCACATTACTTGTTACACATTATTCACTTAATTATTTCAGGTTTATCCTCCATTTCGACCAAGACCTGATAGTGTGACCTACTACGAACTGTGTTGCTATCGATAGACTTTTATAAACACTCTGCAGAGGTAGCGCATTGTACCCACACCACGGAACACATGGCCTCGCACTCCCATTCGGGTGGACCAACGACGTTCCGACAAAACCGAACTACTGCCATGACACTCTTCGTCCCCATTGGGCTAGTCCTGGGAGGCCCCATTTCTACCAAAGACACCAACGGCCACCGTCGTGGCAAAACGGCCACCATTGTGGCAAACAAAACGGCCTCAAACGGGGACATGAGCTCAAAAACAAACCCGGGCACACAAGGCTTATGTCCACCTACCTGATCAGGGTAGCGCACGCCCATAACCTTCCCTCTTTGGAGGTGCCAGCGAGAGGCACAACAATAGATCGCATTAGGGCCTTCCCATAAAGGTAAAATGTGGCTACACTAAAGAAGTTCGATTTGGTGGCACTATGTCTCGATCCCGTCGATGACGGAGGAGGTTTGTTATTATTAAGTCATATTATTATCTTCTCCATCATCATGAACATATTTAACATGAATGCAACAATGAGCATGAAGCATGCAAATGGATGGACAAAATGTCACACTTCTCAAGTGCACAACTATAACATAGGGAACATGACATTACCAAGTACTAGCATATCAACGGTGCATTACAATCATCATAGCATTTTATAACAATGTTATGAAAATAAAGTAGAGTAGTGACATGGCATTATCGATAATAACATTCTAATCAGAATGACAAAAGATATCATGAAAACATAAGCATGCATGATAAGCATAACAGAATAACTGCACACGAAAACGATAAGGAACAACTGTAACTACACACACACGAGGTGCAAGCAAAGTCAACATGCTAGTTCGGGCTTCATGATAAGAGGTTGGCTTGCCTGGGGTCGACAAGTGATCCGGGAAGAAGTGTGAAACGGTCGTGGGAAGATTTGCCGGAGAACGGTTCTTGTCAGCGTTATGGGAACGGGAGTCCCCAGAATTGCCTGCCCGCGGCCCGCTGCGTGGCTATACCAGCAGGCCGTATGGCCCATCTTCATCAACAAGGCATCCAAGACCCTCGCGAGGGGCCAAGCCTCGCAAGGAGGACGACACAAGACCTCCTCTGGAGTGGCCTAGTCAGGCAGGCTCACGAGGAGCGGAGATATCAAGGCGAGGCAAACCTCACGAGGCTCTCGTGACGTGAGCCATAACGATCGACACCAGGCGGGCGCCAGCATGCACATCGTCCTTGTTTCCTCTTTGGTGCTAAGGAGTTCTGCGCAGACGAGGAGTATCGAGGCATCAGGCAAAGGTTGCCATATCGGTGCAACAAGACCAGGACCAGAAGGACGGCAAGATGGAGGTCATCATGGAGCCCAAGACGGCGTCACCACCAAAGCCTTTGGCACGCGAAGACCACTTTTGTCAGGATGGCTTGTACTAGCAGTCTCCCTTCAAATTAGCCCGCCATTGTTGGCTCCTTTCCGCTCAATATTTGGGAAGGGGACCAGGGCCTCTATAAATAGGACTAGCCACCACCATAGCTGGGGGAGGAACCTCATCTCGGATAGAGGGCCGGAAGAAGATCCCCACACACACAAGTTAGCCAAGAACAAGAACACCTCAACCTCAGGAGGCTATTCTTCCCATTGTATTGTTCATCATCAGCCCTAGAGGCAATCCACCACCACCACACTGGAGTAGGGTATTACACCACAATGGTGGCCCAAACCAGTATAAATCTTGTGTCTTTCTGTGTTGCGAGTTCGTCGAGTTCATCCGCGAGATCTTGGTGAGCTAGGGCGTAGATCGGTGGGAGGAAAAGACTTCATGCGCACCCCAGTGTTCGAACCTCAAGGGTTTGCCGTAACCCCACATCTGACATTTGACGCGCCAGGTAGGGGTGCGCCGGAGCTTCTTCTCTGACAACCGACTTGCAAACACTCCACGGCCGCGATGTCCGATGACCCAAGAGCTGACTCCGACTGCTAGGCAGCCTGGCCAGCCCAGTCGGCGCCGCCCGCCTATGAAGACCTCAACCCCGCGCTCCAGGAGGCACGAGCGCCGTCCAATCTGGCGGGGTGTTATCTACCCTCACTCCACGGCAAGTACGGCCACTGCAAGAGCAGCAAGCCATGCCGCGGCGACGGCGCCGCACTCACGACGGGAACAAGAAAACGGCAGGCAACACTCACCATGGCAAGGGAGCTGCTGCGGTGCCGGTTGATGGAAAGCGGCCGGGACACACTACTGGAACGCGTCATCGAGCTGCTGGACGCGGCGGCCTCGGGAACCCCGCCCTTCTGCCATCATCTTCCTCCTCAGGCCGCTGCAGGGATTCTCGGCGGGCCACGCCACCACCACACACCATCAGGCGCTCCAGGGGGCTTCGTCAACACCAGCATGGCCGGCGGCGCCGGGGGCTCTACCAACCCCGTAATGCCTGCAACAAGCATGGGCACGAGCGCCGCCTTCCATGGCTCAAGTGGGATGCCACGCTATCACCCCCAAGACGTCACGCTGGGCCGGGCGACATGGAGTGTGGGGCACCACGGCGAGGTGTTCGGGGTAACATCCCCAGAAGCCTACGTGCCCCGCATGACGGACCAGGAGTACATGCCGGAGGATGACCCCGGCTCGTTCGTTGGAGAAGATTGGGAAGAAAGGATGCTAGGAGTCGAAGCCTTCCAGGAGCTGTTGGGGAACCACCACGACCGCGTGTGCGATGACCACTACAGGGTACCCCTAATCCGTCAGGAGCAAGCTTACGCTAACCATGAGCCACATGAGGAGCAGGTCACCGCAGCGGCAGGTGGCCCCAGCTCGACGGCTCCCCTGGCAGCGGGAGGACTGCGTTGGGGGCTGTAGGAGAAGGGTCGGGAGCCAGGCCCCTCCCCAACGCGCGCGAAACCAGGGGACACCCGGAGGTAGGCCCTCTGCCGGGGAGGCTTCGATGACCCTTCCCCCGGCAGAGGACCCGTGGTCGCCGTGGGAACCGTTGGCGTCCCCTTTCCCTCTTTTGTGTCGTCCTGGTGACCGGTCGGCTAAAAGGAGGTCGAGGGTGGCGCAAGGCAGGCCCCTCGTCTGGCGATATGAAGCAAGGCCGGTACCTGTGAAGAAGGCCTAGTACCTGTGAAGCTCGCCGCCCATGACACTCTCACATAATAATGAGTTGGGGCTGTACACGCCCCGGAGTCTCAGGAGCGCCGGCCTCAGGCCCTCGGGCTCCCTCCCACGCCTAGTGGCAGCACTTAGCTTCGCGTTGGTGAGAAGACCTGAAGACTAGAATAGGTGCCGGACGTGGCCTTTTGCTTTGGATCTCTCTCTTTCTATGGTTTTGCTGTCTGGATCTGGATTTCAGTTGAAGCTGAATTTTTATCGATGCGTGTAGGGGGTGCCTTTTCTCGTTCGAGCCATTTTGCCTTCTGGATCTTGTTAGTTTTGGGACTCATGTCCATCGCCTTTCCCTCGCAAGCTCCTCGCGAGCCGGACCGCACAAAGCGCACGCTCGTCAAGCACGCGCCAGTGCTACGGCTGGCGCTCACCTCTTGACGGGCCCCCTTAGACGGGGCGATAAGCTCCACAGGATTCTCAGAAGCTCGTCTCTTCACGACCCAGCCCAAAGCTGGCGCTGACTAAGGTAAACCACGACGGGAAGCTTGCCCCGGCTCCACGAGTTCATGAGGACACATACCCACATCATATAGGAAAGTAAAAACTACAATTTGCTTACATGAGGGGCTCCCCCTCTCAAAATGCTCTTACAAGTCTTCCAAGGGCCACGCCCAAGTTTTGCGCGTAGGATGAAACGACGGGAGAACATGGGATCAGCCCGATACATCACTCGCTACGTCACCCGCGGACGCATCACTCGCATCGTCGTCGTCTTCGTCGGTGTCGTCGCCGCCGTCGGCGACGCCCCCATCGTCATCGTCAACCATGCCACCTTCGTCCGCGATGACCACCACCGCGTCATCCTCCGAGGTGAAGGCCCTGACCAATGCGTCCACATGGTCCTCTACCCAACGCGCTAGGCCGCCCCGAACGGCTGTGGGTATGGGGGCAACGGCGGCGTCAAAATCAAAGATGGGGTCAGCATTCAGAAGGTGGCTGAAGACACGGGAGAAGGCATGCTGAAGCAGGCCACGACCCCTCTCCTCCACAAGCTGGCGAGCTCTGGCGAATCGAGCCTCTAGGCGTGTCACCACCTCGGTGAAGAAGGTCAGGTGGCTGGCATAGTCATTTGAGTGAGGGGCCGGGGCGTTCTCATCACAGATGTAACCCAGGGCGGTGTTGGCCTTGTTCCGAAGGTCTTGAAGCATAGGAGCATGCTTGCGCTCCAGCGTCCGGCGCTGGAGCACTTCCTCCCTGTTTTGCCGTGCGACGACCTCGACATCATCAACTCGTTTCCGAAGGGAAAGCAGCTCAGCGCGGGCGGAGGCCAAGTCCACCTGCGCCGTAACCAGGGCGGCGGTTGTGGCCTCCGCACGCCTCTCGGCCTCATCCAACCTAGGCCTGAGGGCGGCGGCCCTGCCTACATCCTCCAGACCCGCGAGCTTCAGCTTCAAGTTGTACCTGCCCTCCAGATCTACGCGAACCTCGGCCACCCGACGATTGATCTCCTCCTTGACTCCGGCCTCATGGGCCCCGACGGCGTCTTCTGCTTGAGAAACTTGACGCTCCCTCATCTCCAGTTGCTCGAGCTCGAGGCTGCGCTCGACGGCTTCCTGGGTCAACGCCTCCTCGCGCTTCTGGACCTCCTCTTCCTCCACGGGCATCCCCCTCAGTGATGCAAGAGTGGCCCCGCGCGCCTCCACCTGCTGCTCAAGGGACACGCTCCAGGCCTGGAGCCCCCACGCGCGCTCCTCCGTAGCCTCGCAATGGTGATCGTCCTCGCGAACCTCTTCCAAGGCTCGCGAGCAGGCTTCATGGGCGATCTTGAGGGACGCCTCGGCCTTCGCATTCTCGAGGTCACGCAGATAGCGACCGAGGTTGATGGCCACCCTCAGCTTGCGCCGCTCCTCCACCAGTCGGAGACCTTCAGCCTCAAGATGTTAATCGACACCAGCGAGCTCTTCACCGAGGCGGCTCATCGCGCCCATCGCCTCCTGGAAGAGCTCATGACGAACTACGCTCCTCCCGTGCTCGAGCTCGAATGCTCGACCCGCCTCGTCCTCTACCTCGGGGGCAGCAGGCGGAGCATCAAGTGGTGCGCTACCTCCCAGCTGGGGGCTGGGGGCTGGCGCCGTGCCCGATGTCAGCCCGTCCTCGCGAGGAGCCCAAGCCGAGGTCAGTTAGCGGTTGTTCTTGAGCTCGCTGCTTGAAGAGGAACCGAAGATCGAGGTCAGTTAGCGGTTGTTCTTGAGCAAAGGAGGAGTCTTGGGCACGACCGCCGAGCTCCACACCAGACCGTGGGGGAGGGGCGGCCAAGCCGAGGACTCAGCGTGCCATGAAGACGGGGACTCTCCCCCAACCGACCTTGCGCCAGGGGCGGCAAGTAGGCCAGGAACGCTCAAGGCCGATGGGGGAGCTGATGAAGGAGGAGGCAGCCTCTCGGAAGACACAACAGCTTCAGTGGAAGGAGCCCTGGATGAGAAGACCACACACAATAAGCCACAGCAATAAGATACTTACGCGTCAATGGCGATGTACTTCCATCGCTTCAACGGCCCGAAGATATTGCTGCCGCTGGGGGTCCCCTTCCTCTTGCGGAGCTCCTCGAAGTCCACACAAAGATGACCGAAGCGCTGGACGTGACGACCGGTGCACGGCGGAGCCGAAGAAGAACCAAGAGGGATGGCTTCAGGGGAGCCCGATCGTGGTGAACAGCCCCGCACCCTCTTACTACAACCTCCCGAGGCTCCTGGAGCCTCAGCCTCGGGAGCCGCATGCCGCGTCTCCTCAGCAACCAACGCCTCAGGAGGGGGGTCGCAGGCCCCTAAGGACGACGCCCCCGGATCCCCGCTCGTCATGTGCTCCTCGACACTTGAGCCGCCGGCCCCAGTCGGAGCTCCCCCCCCCCCCCGCACCATCACCTGGGGCGAGCTCGGCACCGGCAGCAAGGAGGGGGACCACGATGACGGGGTTCTCGCGGGGCCCCACCAAGCCGATTGGGCGCAGCCCCACTCATCAAAGGAAGGCATGCTCGCGCCAAATGTGACTTTGTTCTCACAGCGGTACAACAGGCAGTTGTTCCTGGGCATCTCATCCGGCAGAGGGACACCTGATAGGATCATGAGCACTGTTTGCCGTGCCGCAAGAGGAAGCCCCTCCTCCTAAAACCTCATGTTGTCCTGGCTAAGGAGCAAGTCCCACATCAGGCAGGAGTGGCGCTGAAGTGGAGCGACTCGACGCATGTCGAACTCCCTCACCACCATAGGCGCATTCACGCCGAGGTCCTTCAACCACCTCAGCCTGGCCCAAACGGGGGCAAGGCAGGAGCTCGTGAGCTTCTGATGACCCTAGCCAGAGTTTGGAATAGCAGGCCCCACCGGAGCTTGGAGCGGAGGGTTGAGCACGCCGGCGTCAACAAACACTCATCGTGTACGGAACTCGCTCGTAGATGAAGGAAGCTCGAAGTCAATCCCCGCACCTGTCGTCGCAGCCACAGCCACACGCACCCCGAGCTCTGCCGGGGACCGGTGAGATGCAGCGAGAATAAGTGCGGAGGAGTGCCACGGAAGGAGCGATGCCAACCATGGACTCGCACAAGAAGGCAAAGACGGTCAGAAGGGTCACTGATTGAGGGTCGAGAAGGAGCATGTGGATCTGATAATGCTCGAGCACCGCATTGAAGAAGGCGGAGAAGGGAGGAATCAGGCCAGCCCAGAGGACCTCAATGAAGATCGGAACCTCAGTGACTACCCGAGCCATGCAAGTGCAAGACGCGGGCCAAGCTGTCATCGCTCCCCACTCATTGAAACTGGAGGCAAGCATGGGGCGCACCTTGTCCATGGCTTCCTCATTGAGAACCCAGGGCCGTCCGAGCGCCGGCTCGAAGGATGGAAGCGCAGTTGGCGAGGACAGAGGTTTCTTCCCCTTCTCGGCTTGTTTCGGTGACATGGCGGTGAAGCAGGTGGAGTGCAAGTCAGATTGGGAGGATAGAGGAGGGCCCCGAGGAAGCAGGGAGATCGGAAGAGCCAGGCGTGGCGAAGGAAGAATAACTGTGTAAGAGGCGAGGGCCGCATAGCCAGGTGGATTCAAAGGCAGCATGGGGAAGCGGAGACGCCCACCTCCAATCAACCGCCACGCGTCAACCGAGGCCGCGGGCTTTTGGGGGCCCACGGTGCTCCGTACTTGACCCTTGGCTTCGCCGCAAAGCCAAGCCCGAGCACACCTTGGGCCCGGGGGCTACTGTCGGCGTTCTGGAAACAGGAGTCCCCACACTTGCCTGCCTACGGCCCACTGCGTGGCTAAGCCAGCAGGCCGTACGGCCCATCTTCATCAACAAGGCATCCAAGACCCTCGCGAGGGGACAAGCCTCGCGAGGCGGACGACACAAGACCTCCTCTGGAGTGGCCTAGTCACGCAGGCTCACGAGGAGTGGAGATATCAAGGCGAGGCAAACCTCACAAGGCCCTCGTGATGTGAGCCATGATGATCGACAGCAGGCGGGCGCCAGCATGCGCAGCATCCTTGTTTCCTCTTTGGTGCTAAGGAGGCCTATGCAGGCGAGGTGTACCGAGGCATCAGGCAAAGGTTGCCATATCGGTGCAACAAGACCAGGACCAGAAGGACGGCAAGATGGAGGGCATCGTGGAGCCCAAGACGGCGTCACCACCAGAGCCTTTGTCGGGCAAATACCACTTTTGTCAGGATGGCTTGTACTAGCTATCCCCCTTCAAATTAGCCCGCCATTGTTGGCTCCCTTCCCGCTCAATATTTGGGAATAGGACCATGGCCTCTATAAATAGGACTAGCCACCACCATAGCTGGGGGAGCAACCTCATCTCGGATAGAGAGCCGGAAGAAGATCCCCACGTGTACAAGTTAGCCAAGCATAAGAACACCTCAACCTCAGGAGGCTGTTCTTCCCATTGTATTGTTCGTCATCAGCCCTAGAGGCAATCCACCACCACCACACTGGAGTAGGGTATTACACCACAATGGTGGCCCGAACCAGTATAAATCTTGTGTCTTTCTATGTTGCGAGTTCATCGAGTTCGTCTGCGAGATCTTAGCGAGCTAGGGCGTAGATCGGTGGGAGGAAAAGACTTCACGCGCACCCAAGTGTTCGAACCTTAAGGGTTTGCCGGAACCCCACATCCGACAGTTCTCTCTCAAAGGGGCTGATTTACATAAAGGGCAAATGGGCATTTTCAGAATGTGCGAACATCAAGAAAATAATCCCATCAAGAAGAGCTTGACGAACAGAGAACATGAGCGCTGGTGTCGGTGTCAAAACCGGCGGATCTCGGGTAGGGGGTCCCGAACTGTGCGTCTAGGCCTGATGGTAACAGGAGGCAAGGGACACGGAGTTTTACCCAGGGTTGGGCCCTCTTGATGGAGGTAAAACCCTACGTCCTGCTTGATTAATATTGATGATATGGGTGTTACAAGAGTAGATCTACCACGAGATCAGAGAGGCTAAACCCTAGAAGCTAGCCTATGGTATGATTGTATGTTGTGATTGTTGTCCTACGGACTAAAACCCTTCAGTTTATATAGACACCGAAGAGGGTTAGGGTTACACAAGGTCAGTTACAAAAGAGGAGATATCCATATACGTATTGCCTAGCTTGCCTTCCACGCCAAGTAGAGTCCCATCCGGACACGAGACGAAGCCTTCAATCTTGTATCTTCATAGTCTAACAGTCCGGCCAATGGAGATAGTCCGGCTATCCGGAGACCCCCTAATCCAGGACTCCCACAATAGCCCCTGAACCAGGCTTCAATGACGACGAGTCCGGCGCGCAGTTGTCTTCGGCATTGCAAGGCGGGTTCCTTCTCCGAATACATCACAGAAGAATTTGAATACGAGGATAGTGTCCGACGCTGCAAAATAAGTTCCACATTCCACCATAGAGAGAATAATGTTTTCGTAGATCTAATCAGCTAGCTTGTTTTGGCAACACGACGTTACGTCATGGCATGGTGATTATTCGAACCGTTTCTTTTAACCAGCCCCGCACATAACGCGAGGAAGTTTTTCGACACGTCTTGTCAAAGCAGAGATCGTGTCCCCTTATTACGGGATTCTCATCAATACGGGCGTGGGTAACCCAACCGCGCCATTAATTACGGTGCTTGGGGGATAAGCGAGTTTTACCAGGCAAGTGGGGACGCTTAGTTTTGTCCGCCCATATAAAGGGAGAAGGATTCACCTTTCTATCCACGCCTTCTTCCTCCTCTGCTCATCCGCTCCCGCACACTCGAGCTCTAGCGCCCAAGTCCTCACTTCCATCTCAACCTTCTCCAACCATGTCCGGAGCGGGAGGGAAGTGGATGGTCTCCTCCGTTATGGAGGGATACGTCAAGAAACTGATGAGAGCCGGATACCTGCCCGACAATATCACGCACTGGCTCCCAGATGAGGGGCAACTCATCCCCACCCCCAGGCCCCATGAGAGGGTTGTATTCCTCACCCATTTCTTCCGCGGACTGGGATTCCCTCTCCATCCCTTTGTCCGGGGGCTCATGTTCTATTACGGCCTGGATTTCCACGATCTGGCCCCGAACTTCATCCTCAACATCTCGGCATTTATCGTCGTGTGCGAGGCCTTTCTCCGCGTCAAGCCCCACTTCGGCCTATGGCTGAAGACCTTCAACGTCAAGCCGAAGGTGGTGGGCGGCCGCCAAGCGGAGTGCGGAGGCGCCATGGTGGGCAAGATGCCCAACATAACATGGCTCGAGGGCTCCTTTGTGGAAAACATAAAGGGGTGGCAATCGGGGTGGTTTTACATCACCGAGACGCGCGACCCTGCACGGGTAGCGGCCCCCGAGTTCCGATCTGGCACCCCCACGCGGCTCTCCTCCTGGAAGGAGAAGGGCCTGTCCTGGGGTAATTCAAAAGAGCTGACTGGACTCCAGTCATGTATTCAAAACATGGTGGACAAGAAGCTCAAGCTCGTCAACATAGTCCAGGTTATGCTCATCCACCGGATACTCCCGTGCCAACAACGGGAGTTCACCTTGTGGGAGTTCAATCCGGCGCAGCATCGAACTCTGAACAGGCTCTTCGACACGACTCATGAAGATGCCTGGAGGGTGCTGTTCAAGAGCGCCGAGGTCCCTCCCCCCATTACCAAGGATCGCAGATTCAGCGCGAAGCGCCAAGCCAGCGCGGTAAGTTGTTTTACCTTTCACAGGATACTTATTTTTATATAGATTGACTCTATGCGGGATCTAAACTCCCGTAATTTTAACAGGACTGGCAGAAGATGGCCGGATAGATCGACTGTTCGGCTCCCTTGCCCGAAGGCCCCGCAGACGCTCTTCTGACGAAGATGATGACTCCGGCCCCTTATAAGGTGCCGAAGAAGACCAAGAAGGCCAAGGGAGCTCGAAAGAGTTCCCGACGCCAGGCGTCGTCGGACTCACCGTCCGATGACTCTGTGGCGCACTCTTCCCCCGAAGATGAGGAAGAGGAAGAAGAGGCTCCCCCACCGACTGGGGGAGACAAGAAAAGGAAGGCCGCCCCGACTGGGGAGGCCGGAGGGTCCAAGAAGGGAAGGACTCTCCTTCCGGACAGCTCCACCGCCGCCGACGAAAGTGAAGATGAGTGGTTGCCCAGGGCCAAGCCCAAGGGGAGATCGTAAGTATTCGGATACCAAAGTAACCCATAGGATTCCTTTATCGCATTGCTTTCCCTAATTGCTGAACATAATTACGCAGGCCGCCACGAGCCAATATCGAGGTATCATCGGACGGCTCCCTGGGTTCGTCGGACATGGATAGCGATCCAGTCCCGACTGCCACCTCTCCTCATCCTGCCGACGACGCCGAGGTGTTGCCCCAAGAGGCACCGGATCGAGGGGAGACAGTCCCGGAGGCGCCTCAAGGCGACCTTCCGGACTCCGGGAGTAGAGGGGACGGGGCCCCTGAGAGCTCCGAGTTCGGCCCTCAATCGAACACCGCGCCGGAACCTCCAACAGTTCCGGGCTCGGGCAGGCTATCTCCTTCTAAGAGGGGTGAGACGCCTGTGCCGGTGACCTCTATCCATCCAGAGGCACCGGACAATATGTTGGAAGCGCTTCACAGCACTTCCATCGAGGAGGAGCACCGCACTATCATGAGTGCGGTGATCCAGAAGGTTCAGTCCGCCAAGAGCAGATTGACTGAAGCCTGCACAAGCCTTCTAACAGGCTTCAAGGTAAGTGTTTTAAAATGTAGTAGAAATATTACCGCATAGACAGTAGCCCCCGATGCTTTGTTCGGTGTTCACAAAGAAAAGCCGAACAGAGGATCAAATAATATCGCGGGAGTCTAATATAAGTATGTCAATATGCATATGCAGGCTTCATTGCTGGCGTCCGCCGCACTTACTGCAGAGGTCGTCGTACTGAAGGAGGCCCTCGAGGGGTCCCGGAAAGAGCTCAGCCTTGCTAAGAGGCAGCTCGAGGAGAACAAGGGTAAGTAATACCCCGTCCATAGATGAGAAAAAGGACGCGATTGCTAAATGACAGGATCATTGTATGTTTGCGAGGGGCCACGACCGAGGTGGCGACCCTGAAGCAAGCGCTGTCCCAGGCCGAAGAGAAGGTGGCCCAGGAGCGCACCGAGCGAGAGAGGCACGAGGCTCGGGTGGGCGAGGTACAGCAAGAGCTCCAGGCTCTCATGACGAAGCACGAGGCGTTGGAGCTTGACTTGAAGACGCGAGAGTCTTAGCTTGCCACGGCCCGTGAGAGCGCGAAGAGTGCCAAGGCCGAGGCCCAGAAGGCCCTTCAGGAGATCGACGCGATGAAGAAGATAACAGCGGGTAAGGCTTTCTATATGCAAAGCAAGCATGTAAAAGTAAATCATCAACTACTTACCCGGATCCGGAGCTCTTCAGGAGCATTTGCATATTTGCCCCACAGTGCGTCCGATGCCGCACAATTTTACCAGGCTGAGGACGGGAGCTCGACGGAGATGTTGTTCTGGTCTAAGTATGCTGAGGCCGAACATCCGGTGCCAATGAGCGACCAGCTGAAGCAGATGGCCGAGCTACATAAGGCGGCCGATCAGGCCATAAAGGGCTTCATAGTCCGGTTGTGGCCTGGTGATGCCCTTCCGAACAGCTTCTTCGGCCTGGTGAGGCGGCTTGTGGATGCCTGCCCACGGCTAGAGGTCGTCAAGCGATCCGTCTGCATTGAAGGTGCACGCCGGGCCTTCGCCCGTGTAAAAATGCAGTGGGTCAAGCTAGACGACGTGAAGCTGATCAAGGAGGGGCCGCCGGAGGGCAAGGAGCACCGCCACCCCGAGATGTACTACGAGGGTGTTCTGCCGGGCGCCCGTCTTATCGTGGATGACTGTTCACAAAATGTAATTTTTGAATGAGACTTGCTCGTTTTGTCCTATATGTATGAAAACATGTTTCATATGCGCTATGCGACGCTTGTTTGAATTTAAAATATTACCTTCTGTTTGCCTGTTTATCCAATCTGAGAGATGGCTAGTCCTCGGCTTCTGCCCCCATGCCACAAGTGCTGGGGTGTTCGGGATAAACCTGAGCACTCTTGTTCCAATATTTGGGTCCTTCGAGGGAGGTGCTCAGCACAACGAACAAGGCAACCATACTAGTTGTCACAGCCCTAGAATTTTCTTGTAGCTATTTACCTGAGTGAGCATCATGCATCATGTCTAAATTCTGAAAGTTGAATTGAGGTTAGTTGAAACCCTCATAAATCACTTCAAAAATAATCAACATTAAAATCTTTTCAAAGAAGTCCAAGAAAATGTTCCTCTTAGTCTCTGAAAATATTGGCAAGAGGTAAAACTTAAAACAATATTTTTGGAATCTCAGAGATATTTATTTTGGGCCTTTGAATTAATTCAATAACTATTCGCATTGGATATATATTCTTTATATAATTAATATATGTCCAATAATTCTGGAACATTTTATGTGGTTTGGGATATTTTAGTTCTAATCACATATTTATTTTCAGGATTTTATAAAATGATTTAGTATTTAAATTAAATCAAAACAAATGTTAGAAAATAGAAAACAGAGAATCGAGGCAGCAGCTACGGGGCGAAAACGACGGCGTGGTTAAGGGGGAAAATATCGGGAGCTCACAGCGGGTCGACGGGTAGGCTCAACGGCTCGGGGGAGGTCCTGACGACGGAGAATCGAGGACGGCGGCCGTCGGAGTCCGAGGAAGAAGACGGAGCTGATGGCGGCGTTGTAGGGGCTCCCGCGGGGCGTGGCTCGGTGAGTAGGAAGAGGGGGTCGAGGCGGAGCCTTTGAGCGCATCAGCGAGGCGAGGCAGTGGCTGTGGCCACGGCGGTGCGCGTCGGCGGCGACGACGGCGTTCTCGGGCGGCTGCGAGAAGAGAACCAGAGAGGGAGAAGAGGCGTTGGGAGAGCCAGAGAGGGTCGAGGGGGCCGCGGGCGTCTCCGTGGCGCGGTTAGGAGGCCAGGGAGGCTGCCACCGCGAAGCGGGAGGTGGAGGTCTCCTGTGTGCGTTGCTGCTGGCACGCAGCTGCTTCGGGGTAAGGGGAGGAAGACGACGAGGAGGTGGAGGTGGGCTGGGCCGGTACAGTAGCGGGCCGCGTAGGTGGGCTGGCCTCTCTGGTGGGCTTCGCAGGTGAGGCCAGGTAGTCCTTCTCTCTCTCTCTCTCTTTTATTTTAGTTCTGTTTTCTATTTTCTGACATTTGTTTTGATTTAATTAAAATACTAAATCATTTATAAAATCCTGGAAATAAATATGTGACTAGAACTAGAATATCCCAAACCACATAAAATGTTCCAGAATTATTGGACATGTATTATTTATATAAAAAAATATATATCCAATGCAAATGGTTATTGAATTAATTCAAAGGCCCAAAATAAATATCTCTGAGATTCCAAAAATATTGTTTTGAGTTTTACCTCTTGCCAATATTTTCAGAGACTAAGAGGAACATTTTCTTGGACTTCTTTGAAAAGATTTTAATGTTGATTATTTTTGAAGTGATTTATGAGGGTTGAGAATTCCCTCAATTCAATTTTCAGAATTTAGACATGATGCATGATGCTCACTCAGGCAAATAGCTACAAGCAAATTCTAGGGCTGTGACAACTCACCCCTACTAAACAAGAATCTCGGCCCGAGATTCAAGACGTGAGGTAAGATGAAGGGGAAACACAAGCTAACATAATCTTGACGATCCAGGTTGCATCCCTTAGGGTTGTTGATTCGTTGCATACGTTGACTCTGACATCCTTGCCTTTGAGATCTTCATCCACGCGATGACGAGAGGAAAAGAAACTCTCGAAGAATCGATCTTCTTGAAGATCGAGCAACCGACGATCAACTCACAGAACGCGACATAGCGACACCTGTCGAGATGAGACACAATACTCACATCAAGAAGGATGGAAATGAGCATATGACAAGGTTTAAGTAAGTAGCGGAATCCCCACACCTAGGAGGGTGGTGAACGGTGTCAACGTAGCGAGGGGTTGGGTTGCCATGATACCATAGCGAGACATCTTAAGGAAGGTGACTCGCAGAAATATTCCCTTAAGTGGCAAAAAGAATTACTTTTGATACAAAGATCATTGAAACTCTTTATACCAGCCTGAGGTAATCACAATCGATCGTTGGAAGGGGTTTGAAAGAATGGCATACTCCGACTAGGATGGATGATGTGGACTATCTTGTTGAAGACAACGCAATGGATGATTTTTGCTTATCATCGGAAATGGATGGGACCCATGGTAAGTCCACTTTTGAAGATGATTCTGAACAACAACTACTGAGGTGCAGGCTGGGAGCAAAATGCAAATGTTGGGAATGATTCTGGTAACTGGGGAAGAGCTCAACAGTCGAGAGTGAGTCCACTGTTTGAAAAGGTTATAACCTAACCGAGGAAACTAGAGGCAAATCCTAGTTAATGCCAACGGTAAAACCTGGTACTTGCGCGTGCTCTCAAGAACTTGAGTATCTCCATATTCGTCAAGGTTTTACCAATATCCGTGTCAAGGATCCTGGCAACACAACATACCACCATGATGAATGGTGATGGATGATGCCGATGCAAAGGAATATAACACTTTCTCAGATTTCACCTTAGCGAGGCCAAGGAAACAATATCTGGATAATCGACCGAGAGACATTTAGCACTCCGCTTCTAATGTTCTCCTTGATGTGCTAGGATAACTCATTTATTGATATGGTTTGGTATCTAGGACATCAAGTGAAAGGTCGGACTTCAGGAGCACAAGAATCCGTAAGGATTAACTACGGAGGTAAATCCTACGAAATCCTCATGGGAAGGTGGCCAACTTTCTTCAATCGAGATACTACAATAATAGGTCTTCCGGATGGATGTGTTGGCCACGACATCCACTTTACCGGTTATCGAGAGACCAATATTATAGTTCTTGGAAAATGCTCCAACCATCATATCTTCCTGAGATTTAGATCTGGTTGGTGTCAGGATATTCCAGACTCATCGAGTCTAGAAAGAAAAGGAATGTTTGCAACACAAATCGACGAGACGACGTTGCGAGATTCTCGGGGAATGAACTGCGATAGCAAACTCCAAAACATAAGCTGGTTCTGCTACAACATGTGAACACATTGTCCCAGACAAGTATGACCACATGGTAGTCTTATAATAAAACACTACCTAGTTCTGGTGGGGAACCATCATTGAGGATATCGAAATCTTGTGCATGACCTAGGATAGCACAACAACTCCTTTTCCTCGAACAGGTCAATCAGTGGCTTAGTGTGCTAGGGATACGTATAGAATGTAGATGATCAGTCTATCAGACCATAGAATACTTCGCACATGCATGACTGACTTGGGATGATTCCAAAGGAAGCAAAAACAAACTTTCTCGAATTCATGGCGGCAACTTACATCAGATGCACATGAATTAGAGGAAGTCACACCTTTCAACCGGACATATGCTTCATGATCGGGACATGAGGGCAATGCTTATAAAGTTTCCAACACTAGTGTAATGTTCAACGTGAATCATGGGGGAGACAAAATGATGCTGATGGGCTTAACAGCAACTCATCGGAATCTCCATATCACTGGACTTCCACCACTATGTGAACAATGTGATAGTATTGGTCAGACCAAAAATATAATGGTGTATGCTCGAGGAACAACCGCAAGTAAGACAACATTACGAACATCGTTGGTTCTGATTTGGTTTGACGATAGCCCATACTCAAATCAAAGTTTTGAAAAGACAATAGATCCAACAACTGATCACGAGGACCAATTGGTGAAGATATCATCTTTCTTCAACACACGCACAAACACAAAGATATCCCTTAACATGAACTAAGTCAGACAAGCTTTTATCTTCCAACTCTCCAAGTTGTTGTTAAGCTTAACCAACTAGCTCAGGGGTATCCAACACAGATTCTTGGAGAAGAAAAGTGGTTTATCGGAAAACCAACTTGTTCACGAACTCAACATAACGGTCAGGTGACAACCTGGTAACACTTCCGAGAAGATATTCAGAAAATCACGAACCACCGATATGTTATTAAGCTCGAGAACAATCTTGCTTTTCAGGGTAAGACGATATGACCAAGGAGCGAGGGATTCACAGTCCTAACCCATTGGTCGATGAGTGCACCCGGAAATATGGACTAGGTAGCACGGTCAATCTTAGGATGGTGATTTAATTACCAGCACACTAAGAATGAGAGTATTCTCCATGAACTACCAAGCAACGGAGTTGCTAGGAATATTGCTTTCACACACCACGGTTCACTTGTCGGCATTCCGGTTATAATAACACGGAACTGAGGAATGAACAATGATGGCAAGAAGTATTACTGCGTCAAGAATTCATAAGAGGTGGTGCAATTCTCATGACACTCCTGACATAAAGATGGTAACACTCCAAGGTAGAGCAAAGCAAAAGCTGGATGGCATTTTGATCTGCGGAATACAACTGCTTTGACCCAATCCTGGATATGGATGAGGTACTGGAGTTTGTTTCTCCTAGTCATTCCAGAATAGAATGGCTTAATAGACCACAAGAATAATAAGCATTGATAACACGAATGCAAAACTACTCCTGACTATCAATTGATAGACGAGGGTCAGAAAACAACTAATGAGGGACAACTCAAAGAAATATATAATTTTTCTGAGTTATGGATGCATGGATTAGCATGTTATTTCTTCCGGATAACCCATGCAGAAAGATAGGACTGGCAGATTCACAATGAAGAATGGAGAACTCATCAAGAGCACTCTGGTTGTGATCTTATGGTTCAAAGAACTTCTGCCATAGACGGTTCATAGTATTTGGAAGAAGGATATACCACGGACCTCGAGGACTAATGCAAATGTTACTAATATCCTAAAGGAACTAACAAACACTATCAACATGAGGTAAGTAGGGTGAATCTCGGGTTCAAGAACCCATGAATAGAATACCTACCATTACATGGCATCACAGGATGCTTTTGAGAATAATGGCCAGAATCACACACTGGGGATACAAAACATGGCTAGATCACTAGGTGACTCCCTAAAACACCTAGGGTCATAGTAATAGCTCCAACATATATGTCGAGGCAACAAAGTACCTCAACTCACCGATTAGTGTGATTAATCTGGCCCAAATGGACATCAGGAACAGGAGGAAGGGATTTGCAAATGCATCAGACTATTTAGAAACCTGGGATGACTCGGACAGCATAACGGCTGTGAATGCTCGAAATATTTGAGACATCCTGCAAAATAGTGGCATGACCACTCAACATTACAATATCAAGGTTCTGAGGCCAGCTATGAGCATACGGAGGTAAAAGGAACTGAACTGAGACTTGAATTTAACAATCCTATAAGTCTACGGATTAGTAACACGTCATCCTGATAGATAGATGAGAAGGCCTAGTTCTTAATTCCCGTAGAAAAGAAGAGGATGACTCAGATCAGAGGGCATGAGGTATGAGGAGTAAAAAGAGCCTTACGTTCCCTCCCACAATCAATTCCCTTACATAACTAAAGCATTTCTAGACTCGACTTCGACCAGTTTGGCTTGGTAATCCTACAGGTAGTCAGGCTCTTATACCAAAGCTGTCAGGACCCCGATTCCAAGTCACATCGATCTAGCTGGTAACACTTCATATCCCTTTATGGCCTCACGCACGGTATCCCACGGGTGTCGCCTTACCATGGCCCGGGACCGTTTGCGCCTTTTGGCTCACATATATGATAGTGTCGCTAGCATCCTTATGACAGAGAACCCGGGCCGACATGGCTAGTCGTGAACCCAAAGCGGCACTAACCTATGGGAACAGGCATACATGATTCACATCGAGCGTGTTGGTCAGCAGCGTGTGAATCCGGGCTGTAGCACTGGGCTAACAGGACTCCGGGAACCCGGGCTATAGCAGGCTAAGCAGGACTCCGGATGTCACCGCGTGACATTTCCCCGAAGGGACAGACATAGGAACGAAGTGAAACACATGCCGGCCAGTCAAGTGATCTGAGCAGTAGTGCTGGGCTAGCAGGACTCCGGTGAACCGGGCTATAGCGGACTACTATGGCTCAGGAAGCACTAGACTACATTTCCCCATAAGAGAGACTGCCAAGGACAAACAACTAGATTGTTGGATCCCACACATACCAGGCATTTCAATCATACACACAATATGCTCGATATGTGTAAATACAACATGGCATCACAACATAACTCTACAACTCAAGTATTTATTCATTAGGCTCCGAGGAGCGAGATATTACAAACATGGGTCTCATGACCCAACAATCATAGCATAAAATGCAAAGCACATGCGGAAGCTTAACATGTCTGAGTACAGACATCTACAAATGGAAAAGGCTAAGAAGCCTGACTATCTACCAGATCCTGCCGAGGGCACAAGATCGTAGCTGAGGTATCAAGCTAAACATCAAAGTCCACGCGTAACTACTAGCGATACTGAAGTCTCTCTGCAAAACATAAATTAAGCAAACGTGAGTACAATTGTACTCAGCAAGACTTACATCAGAACTATCTACATATGCATCGGTATCAACAAAGGGGGTGGTGGAGTTTAACTGCAGCAAGCCAGCTTTGACTCGGTGGCTATATTAAACTACGACTGCAAGTAACTCTTTTGAGGTGGCGCACACGAGTCCACATATTCACCACTCAATACACCACTATGGATCCGCTCCCGTCTCCCTACGAGAAGGCCATCCATAGCACTCACGCTTATCTTGCGCATTTTAGAGTATCCACTTCCACTTGTCTATGAACTATGCAAGGGGTCCAAGTTTCCATATCCGAGGAATCCGGCTATTCGAATAGATAATGATAACCCTGCAGGGGTGTACTTCTTCACACACGCTCCCACCACTTACCACCATATACACGTCATGTATCTCGGCAACCTTCAAGCGGAAGCCTGGCGAGGGTGTCGGCCACGGCCTACCTAAACACTTAAGTCTGTAGTCTAGGTTTATCGCCTATCCAGGTTCCATCCACAGGGAGTCCGGCCGAGGTTTCCACATACGGCCCCGAACGATGTGAACAGGGTTCCCGAGACACCAAACGGGCGCCCGGTACACCGTGCCACGGTGTATCTACCGCAACATAGCCCATCCCTAGGGTCAGCGCTACGCACGGCCGCCAAAACATAACTTACAAACACCAAAAACTAGTTGCAACTCCTGGACAAAGTACTAGGGTGATTAAGAAGCCGAGAGGGTCAATTAAGGATCCGAATGAGTGGTAGTAGCTGTTCATGGATCACAGACACAGAACTCAGTTCCTGAGGACGGCTGCAATGAGACAACCCACCATGTACTCCTACATGGCCTCTCACCGCTACCTTTACCAAATCGTGTTCACACACTTAGCTCACACACAGTAGGACATGTTCATCACTGTTCCAATTCATCCCCGATGAATCAGACCTGACTCAACTCTAAGCAGTAGCAGGCATGACAAATAAGCATGAATGAGTAGGCACATCAGGGCTCAAACAACTCCTACTCATGCTAGTGGGTTTCATCTATTTACTGTGGCAATGACAGGTCATGCAGAGGAAAGGGGTTCAACTACCGCAACATGTAACAGTTGAATCGTTGTTGTCCTAATGCAGTAAAAGAGAACAGGAGCGAGAGAGTGGGCTTGTATCGAAATGAACAAGGGGATTGTGCTTGCCTGGCACTTCTGAAGATATCATTGGGTCTTCATCAGTGTCAACGATCACAACGTCAAAACAACGTCTATCGAGAGGGGACAAACACCGGCAAACACAAAAGGAACCACAATCAATGCAATGCACATTCATATGAATGATATGTCATATTAAAGTACTGAATTGACCTAGTGCAACAGTTAGTCATATTCATTGAAGTGGAATTCAAACCTATAGCAAATTCCAACTCCAAAACTAATTACCTTTTATTCCATAATCATGAATTGTCCTATTCAGTGAGGTTAACTTGTTAAAACATGCATAAAAGTGCCATATTCCGATTCCTTGGATTTTTCTGATCATTTTTCATATATAATTTATCTTATTTGGAGTTACGGTTGAATTTCTATGATTTTTAGAAGTTTTGGGCATTTTCTGAAAATAATAAATCATTTAGATTTATTTAAATTCCAGAAAAGGCTTTACTGCGTCAGCATGACGTAAGAATGACGTCATCAGGTCAACTATGGCTGGCCAGGTCAAACCTGACCAGTGGGACCCACTTGTCAGTGACTCAGCTAATTGACTGAGTTAATTAGCCCTAAGCTAACACTAACTAAAATGTCAGCAGGGCTGGGCCCACATGTTAGCGAGTCAGTGGGTTAACTAAGTTATTTAACACTAATTAAACTAACAGTAATTAAACAGGGCCTGGGCCCACACGTCAGGACCCAGGGGAGGTCAACCCGGGGTCAACCCTGCCGGTCAAAGCGGTCAACCCGCCGGCGTTTAGCCGCCGGCGAGGGCCGAGACGGCGGTGCGGCTCGGAAAAACACTACGGGGCCTCGTTCGAAGCGTGTCTAGATGCGTTGGAGAGCTCTTGCTCCCGCGCGTCAAACGGTGCAGGTACTGGGTCATGGGGAGGCCGTAGCTCACCGGAGTGGAGCCCGCGGCGGTTGCCGGAGCTCGGGCTCGAGCGGCACAACGCTATGGTGCACGGTAGGTCGAATGGGTGGGCGCGCTCGGCTCCTGGAAGCGTGCTAAGCACAGCAGTGTGCTCGGCTTCGAGCTACCGTGGCTCTAGCCACGACGGCGTCGAGGCACAGCGGCGGCGAGCTTCGGGTGCTCGCGGGGCAGCAGCTACGGGGCGAAAACGACGGCGTGGTTAAGGGGGAAAAGACCGGGAGCTCACAGCGGGTCCACGGGTAGGCTCAGCGGCTCGGGGGAGGTCCTGACGACGGAGAATCGAGGACGGCGGCCGTCGGAGTCCGAGGAAGAAGACGGAGCTGATGGCGGTGTTGTAGGGGCTCCCGCGGGGTGTGGCTCGGTGACGAGGAAGAGGGGGTCGAGGCGGAGCCTCTGAGCGCATCGGCGAGGCGAGGCAGTGGCTGTGGCCACGGTGGTGCGCGTCAGCGGCGACGACGGCGTTCTCGGGTGGCTGGAGAAGAGAACCAGAGAGGGAGAAGAAGCGCTGGGAGAGCCAGAGAGGGTCGAGGGGGCCGCGGGCGTCTCCGTGGCGCGGTTAGGAGGCCAGGGAGGCTGCCACCGTGAAGCAGGAGGTGGATGTCTCCTATGTGCCCTGCTGCTGGCACGCAGCTGCTTCGGGGCAAGGGGAGGAAGACGACGAGGATGTGGAGGTGGGCTGGGCCGATATAGTAGCGGGCCGCGTAGGTGGGCTGGCCTCTCTGGTGGGCTTCGCAGGTGAGGCCAGGTAGTCCTTGTCTCTCTCTCTCTCTCTTTTATTTTAGTTCTGTTTTCTATTTTTTGACATTTGTTTTGATTTAATTAAAATACTAAATCATTTTATAAAATCCTGGAAATAAATATGTGACTAGAACTAGAATATCCCAAACCACATAAAATGTTCCAGAATTATTGGACATGTATTATTTATATAAAAAAATATCCAATGCAAATAGTTATTGAATTAATTCAAAGGCCCAAAATAAATATCTCTGAGATTCCAAAAATATTGTTTTGAGTTTTACCTCTTGCCAATATTTTCAGAGACTAAGAGGAACATTTTCTTGGACTTCTTTGAAAAGATTTAATGTTGATTATTTTTGAAGTGATTTATGAGGGTTGAGAATTCCCTCAATTCAATTTTCAGAATTTAGACATGATGCATGATGCTCACTCAGGCAAATAGGAGAAACAAACTCCAGTACCTCATCCATTTCTAGGATTGGGTCAAAGCAGTTGTATTCCGCAGATCAAATGCAATCAAGCTTTGATTCTGTTCTACCTTGGAGTGTTACCATCTTTATGTCAAGAATGTCATGAGAATTGCACCGCCTCTTATGAATTCTTGACGCAGTAATACTTCTCGCTATCATTATTCCTTCCTCGGTTCCGTGTTGTTGTAGCCGGAATGCCGACAAGTGAATCGTGTTGTGTGAAATCAATACTCCTAGCAACTGTGTTGCTTGGTAGTTATTGGGCACTATTCTCATTATTAGCGTGTTGGTTATTAAATCATCATCCTAAGATTAATCGTGCTATCTAGCCCTTATTTCTGGTGCACTCCTCGATCAGTGACTTAGGAATATTCAACCCCTTGTTTATTTGTCCATATCGTCTTGCTCTCAAAAGCAAGATTGTTCTCGAGCTTAGTGACATATCGGTGGTTCGTGATGTTCTGATTATCTTCTCGGAAGTATTACCTGGTTGTCACCTGACCGCTATGTTGAGTTCGTGATCATGTTGGTTTTCCTCCAAACCACCCATTCTCCAAGAATCTATGTTGGATACCCTGAGCTAGTTGGTTAAGATTAACAACAACTTGGAGAGTTGGAAGATGAAAACTTGTCCGATTCAGCTCATCACTAAGGGATATCCTTGTGTGTGTGTGTGTTGAAGAAAGATGATATCTTCATCGACTGATCCCCGTGATCAGCTGTTGAATCTATTAACTTGTCCAAACCTTGATTTGAGTGTGGGCTATCGTCAAATCAAATCAGCACCAACGATGTTCATAATGTTGTCTTACTTGCGGTTGTCCCTCGAGCATACACCATTATATCTTTGGTCTGACCAATACTATCACATTGTTCACATAGTGGTGGAAGTCCACTGATATGGAAATTCCGATGAGTTGCTGTTGAGCCCATCAGTGGCATTCTGTCTCCTCCATGATTGTGTTGAACATCCAGCTAGTGTTGGAAACTTTATAAGCATTGCCCTCATGTCCCGATCATGAAGCATATGTCCGGTTGAAAGATGTGACTTCCTCTAATTCATGTGCATCTGATGTAAGTTGCCGCCGTGAATTCGAGAAAGTTTGGTTTTGCTTCCTCTAGAATCATCCCAAGTCAGTCATGCATGTGCGAAGTATTCTATGGTCTGATAGACTGATCATCTACATTCTATACGTATCCCTAGCACACTAAGCCACTGATTGACCTGTTCCAGGAAAAGGAGTTGTTGTGCTATCCTAGGTCATGCACAAGATTTCGATATCCTCAATGATGGTTCCCCACCAGAACTAGGTAGTGTTTTATTATAAGACTACCATGTGGTCATACTTGTCTAGGACAATGTGTTCACTTGTTGTAGCAGAACCAGCTCATGTTTTGGAGCTTGCTATCGCAGTTCATTCCCCGAGAATCTCGCAACGTCGTCTCGTCGATTTGTGTTGCAAACTTTCATTTTCTTTCTAGACTCGATGAGTCTGGAATATCCTGACACCAACCAGATCTGAATCTCAGGCAGATATCATGGTTGGAGCATTTTCCAAGAACTATAATATTGGTCTCTCGATAACCGGTAAAGTGGATGTCGTGGCCAACACATCCAGCCGGAAGACCTATTATTGTAGTATCTCGATTGAAGAAAGTTGGCCACCTTCCCATGAGGATTTCGTAGGATTTACCTCCGTAGTTAATCCTTACGGATTCTTGTGCTCCCGAAGTCCGACCTTTCACTTGATGTCCTAGATACCAAACCATATCAATAAATGAGTTATCCTAGCACATCAAGGAGAACATTAGAAGCGGAGTGCTAAATGTCTCTCGGTCGATTATCCAGATTTTGTTTCCTTGGCCTCGCTAAGGTGAAATCTGAGAAAGTGTTATCTTCCTTTGCGTCGGCATCATCCATCACCATTCATCATGGTGGTATGTTGTGTTGCCAGGATCCTTGACACGGATATTGGTAAAACCTTGACGAATATGGAGATACTCAAGTTCTTGAGAGCACGCGCAAGTACCAGGTTTTACCATTGGCGTTAACTAGGATTTGCCTCTAGTTTCCTCGGTTAGGTTATAACCTTTTCAAACAGTGGACTCACTCTCGACTGTTGAGCTCTTCCCCAGTTACCAGAATCATTCCCAACATTTGCATTTTGCTCCCAGCCTGCACCTCAGTAGTTGTTGTTCAGGATCATCTTCAAAAGTGGACTTACCATGGGTCCCATCCATTTCCGATGATAAGCAAAAATCATCCATTGCGTTGTCTTCAACAAGATAGTCCACATCATCCATCCTAGTCGGAGTATGCCATTCTTTCAAACCCCTTCCAACGATCGATTGTGATTACCTCAGGCTGGTATAAAGAGTTTCAATGATCTTTGTATCAAAAGTAATTCTTTTTGCCACTTAAGGGAATATTTCTGCGAGTCACCTTCCTTAAGATGTCTCGCTATGGTATCATGGCAACCCAACCCCTCGCTACGTTGACACCGTTCACCACCCTCCTAGGTGTGGGAATTCCGCTACTTACTTAAACCTTGTCATATGCTCATTTCCATCATTCTTGATGTGAGTATTGTGTCTCATCTCGACAGGTGTCGCTATGTCTCGTTCTGTGAGTTGATCGTCGGTTGCTCGATCTTCAAGAAGATCGATTCTTCGGGAGTTTCTTTTCCTCTCATCATCGCGTGGATGAAGATCTCAAAGGCAAGGATGTCGGAGTCAACGTATGCAACGAATCAACAACCCTAAGGGATGCAACCTGGATCGTCAAGATTATGTTAGCTTGTGTTTTCCCCTTCATCTTACCTCACGTCTTGAATCTCGGGCCGAGATTCTTGTTTAGTGGTGGTGAGTTGTCACAGCCCTAGAATTTGCTTGTAGCTATTTGCCTGAGTGAGCATCATGCATCATGTCTAAATTCTTAAAATTGAATTGAGGGAATTCTCAACCCTCATAAATCACTTCAAAAATAATCAACATTAAAATCTTTTCAAAGAAGTCCAAGAAAATGTTCCTCTTAGTCCCTGAAAATATTGGCAAGAGGTAAAACTTAAAACAATATTTTTGGAATCTCAGAGATATTTATTTTGGGCCTTTGAATTAATTCAATAACTATTCGCATTGGATATATATTCTTTATATAATTAATATATGTCCAATAATTCTGGAACATTTTATGTGGTTTGGGATATTTTAGTTCTAATCACATATTTATTTTCAGGATTTTATAAAATGATTTAGTATTTAAATTAAATCAAAAGAAATGTCAGAAAATAGAAAACAGAAACTAAATAAAAGAGAGAGAGAGAAGGACTAACCTGGCACTTACCTCGGCCCACCTACCTGTTGCCGGCCCAGCTGCACCAGCCAGCCCACCTGGTGGCCCAGCCCACCAGGGGCAGAGCCGTCTTCAACCTCTGCCTACTGGCAGAGGCGTGGCGACGCGCCCGTGCCCGAGCCTCCACCTCCTGCTTCGCGCTGGAGGCTCGTCCTCCTCCCTGACCCCGTTCCTGGACGACGCCACGCTGCCCCGACTCTCTCTCGCACTCTCCCTCGCCTCATCCCCTCCTCTGTCTCTCTCTCACGCACACGGCCGAACGCCACCATCGCCGCCGCTTGCAGTTGCCGCGGCCAGAGCCACATCCTCGCCCTCCGCCTGAGCCCAGAGCTCCACCACGACCTCTTCTTTGTCCACATCCAGCTACACATCGCCGGATGCCCCGTGACGCCGCCTTGGAGCTCATCTTCAACCTCCTGCACCGAGCGTCGCCGTCGTTGATTCGCCGTCACCAGCGCGTCCTCGAGCTCTCTGACGATTCCATCGGATGCGCTGTGAGCTCCGCCATCGTTTCCCCCTCTCCCCGTACTCTACCTCCCTCTCTAGCCACCGTTCGTAATGAGCCCGAGAGCTCTTCGCCGCCGGCCATGTCGCCGCCATGCCTACGGCTGCTGGAGCTCGCACTCGAGCACACCACTGCGCTCAGTGCCTCCCCACGAGCCCGCAGCATGCCCCAGCTCGCCTTCCCGTGCCCCCTAGCTCTCACTCGCATCTCGCCCGAACTCCGGCCGCCGCCCAAGTGGTCGCCGTCGTAGACCCCGGCCTCCTTGCGCCCAGCTGCGTGCATCCCTGGATGCGGGCGAGCAAGGGCTCCCTCCTGGTGTCCTCAGTGCAGCCATCCGCTGCCCCTAGCGCCACTCCGGCGAGCCACCGCCGCTCTGGATCGTCGCCGTCGTCTATCCGCCAGCGCCTCCGACGTGGCCGTCCTTAGCGCTAATCCCTCCATAATCCGCCACCTCACTGCCACTGACAGCGGGCCCCACCACAGGGTCAAACCCCAGTCAACGCCAGATTTGACCGTGGGTTAGTCCCTGGGTCAATGACACACGGGTCCCACTAGTCAGAGTTGACCCGGGTCAACTCGGCTGACCTGCTGACGCAGTAGTGACACAATGCTGATGTCATTAATCATTTTCTCGATTAAACTAATTCAGAAAATTCCAAAAAATGGCTTAAACTTCAAAAAATCATAGAAATTAAACCGTAACTCCAAATGAGATAAATTATATATGAAAAATTATCAGAAAAATTCAAGGAATCCATCTGTACCATTTTCATGCATGTTTGAACAACTTAACCTCACTGTTTAGTCCAAAACATGATAATGCATTATTTGAATTCATAGTTCGAATTTGAATTTGAACCTAGTGTTCAAACCAACTCCATTTAACCTGTTGTTAGTTGCATTAGCTCAATCAACAACATATTGCCATGTCATGATCATGCATCATATTGTTGCATCGCATTGATTGTGTTCTTCCTTGTTTGCCGGTAATTGTCCCCTCTCGGTAGATGCTGCTCCGACGCTGTGATCGTTGACACTGATGAAGACTCAATGTTGTCTTCAGAAGTGCCAGGCAAGCACAACCCCCTTGTTCATTCCGATACAAGCCCACTCTCTCGCTCTTGCTCTCTTTTACTGCATTAGGACAACAACGATTCATCTGTTACTTGTTGCGGTAGTTGAACCCCTTATCCTCTGTATGACCTGTCATTGCCACAGTAAATAGATGAAACCCACTAGCATGAGTAGGAGTTGTTTGAGCCCTGATGTGCCTACTCATTCATGCTTGTTTGTCATGCCTGCTACTGCTTAGAGTTGAGTCAGGTCTGATTCATCGGGGATGGATCGGAGGTGTGTAAACATGTCCTACTGTGTGTGAGTTAAGTGTGTGAACAAGTTTTGGTAAAGGTAGCGGTGAGAGGCCATGTAGGAGTACATGGTGGGTTGTCTCATTGAAACCGTCCTCAGGAACTGAGTTATGTGTTTGTGATCCATGAAACAGTTACTACCACGCATTGGGCCCGAAACCAATGGACCCTCTCGGCTTCTTAATCACCCTAGTACTCTGTCCAGGAGTTGCAACTAGTTTCTGGTGTTTGTAGGTTATGTGTTGGCGGCCGTGCGTAGCGCTGAACCTAGGGGTGGGCTATGATGCGGTAGATACACCGTGGCACGGTGTACCGGGTGCCCGTTTGGTGTCTCGGGAACCCTGTTCACATCGTTCGGGGCCGTATGTGGAAACCTCGGCCGGACTCCCTGCGGATGGAACCTGGATAGGCGATAAACCTGGACTAGAGACTTGAGTGTTTAGGTAGGCCGTGGCCGACACCCTCGTTGGGCTTCCGCTTGAAGGTTGCCGAGTACATGTCGTGTAAACGGCGGTAAGTGGTGAGAGCGTGTGTGAAGAAGTACACCCCTGCAGGGTTAACATCATCTATTCGAATAGCCATGTCCGTGGTAATGGACTTCTGGGTTGCCTATAACAGTTCATAGACAAGTGAAAGTGGATACTCTAAAACTCGCAAGATAAGTGTGAGTGCTATGAATGGCGTTCTCGTAGGGAGACGGGAGCGGATCCATAGTGGTGTATTGATATGGTGAATATGTGGACTCGTGTGCGCCACCTCAAAAGAGTTGCTTGCACTCGTAGTTCAGGTTAGCCACTGAGTCAAAGCTGGCTTGCTGCAGTTAAACTCCACCACCCCCTTGTTGATACCGATGCATATGTAGCTAGTTCTGATGTAAGTCTTGCTGAGTACCTTTGTACTCATGTTTGCTTAATTTATGTTTTGCAGAGAGATTTCAGTTTCGCTAGTAGTTCCACGTGGACTTCGACGTTTAGCTTGATACCTCAGCTACGATCTTGTGCCCTCGGCAGGATCTGGTAGATAGTCAGGCTTCTTAGCCTTTTCCATTTGTAGATGTCTGTTCTCAGACATGTTAAGCTTCCGCATGTGCTTTGACTTGTATGCTATGATTGTTGGGTCATGAGACCCATGTTTGTAATATCTCGCTCCTCGGAGCCTGATGTATAAATACTTGAGTTGTAGAGTTATGTTGTGATGCCATGTTGTATTTACACATATCGAGCATATTGTGTGTATGATTGAAATGCTTGGTATGTGTGGGATCCGACAATCTAGTTGTTTATCCTTGGCAGTCTCTCTTATGGGGAAATGTAGTCTAGTGCTTCCATGAGCCATAGTAGTCCGCTACAGCCCGGTTCACCGGAGTCCTATTAGCCCAGCACTACTGCTCAGGACACTTGACTGGCCGGCATGTGTTTCACTTCGTTCCTGTGTCTGTCCCTTCGGGGTAATGTCACGCGGTGACATCCGGAGTCCTTCCTAGCCTGCTACAGCCCGGGTTCCCAGAGTCCTGTTAGCCCAGTGCTACAGCCCGGATTCATACGCTGCTGACCGACACGCTCGATCTGAATCATGTATGCCTGTCCCCATAGGTTAGTGCCGCTTTGGGTTCACGACTAGCCATGTCGGCCCGGGTTCTCTGTCATATGGATGCTAGCGACACTATCATATACGTGAGCCAAAAGGTGCAAACTGTCCCGGGCCATGGTAAGGCGACACCCGTGGGATACCGTGCGTGAGGCCGCAAAGTGATATGAGGTGTTACCGGCTAGATCGATGTGACTTGGAATCGGGGTCCTGACACTAATAATGCTTTATCACTCTCACTTAGCTATAGAATTCTATAATTTTAAATTTCGGCAAAGCCCCTGGTATTCGGAGGGCCGAATTCGGGGCGCGATACACGCCTGTAAGCCGGACGGAGCCGGCCCCTCGCCCTAAGCGGCATAAGTCTTTAGGGACTCGAAAAACCTCGCCGAACAGCGACCAGTCTCTCGCCTTATCATGACAGTCATTTTTAGCTTTCTCTACTGAGGTGCTCAGCCCAGCAGAACCGGGGAACAATCGTAGTAGTTCTCCTAGCGCTACCTTAGCCGATAGAGCGGAACGTAAGGTACCAAAACATAGGAGCCGGGAAAACCCAACATTTGACCAAAGACATGATTCGGAGCTGATGCATATAATGCTATAAGTTCGGGGTGCCGCACTTGTGAAAGTGTTCGGACTTTTCACACCATATTGTGGGTACACAAGCCCCTGGTGCATTTGCCATACCAGAGTGTACGGTTGCAAGGCGTCATTAATGAACACATAGATATATATATATATATAACAAAAATGCAATAATAGTCGTAATGTCATGCATTGTATATTAAAAAATTGCATTAAAGCGGAGTGATACAGATAGTGCAATAAGCAAAAGAGTAGGACTATGTCCCTTCCAAGGGCAAGCTGAGGAGTGATATGAAATCTGTAATCAACCTGGGAATTCTGTAGTTGTCTGCCTCCTTGGTTGTTGTATCATGTGTTCAGCAATAGGGCTGCCGGACAGTGTTTCCAGAGATTAAAGTCCTGAAAGAAAAAGAAAAATGACCAAACGGGAAGCCCTAGTGCGGTTTAGGCCGTGTTTTGGGGCATTCCGCAGTTGTGCCCCCCCTCCCCACCTATGCCCATGGTATTTTTAATGCGTATTTATGTACGTGCGACACTAATAACGCCGTTGGGCTGGGATTGGGGTGGCTGCCGTATTGCTACGCGAGCTCAGATCGTGCCAGGCGGTCTGTTTGCCGATTGCCCCGAGCGCGCTTGAAGGTGTCCGAGCTTTGAAACGACGAACTGGTAGATTGCCTTGAGAGGCCGCTTTGCACTTCTGCTACAAGGGCCGTAGTGTGCTCCTCTGTTTGGAGAGAGCGCTCTGTGTTTCCATTGACTGTAATAACTCCGTGAGGTCCTGGCATCATGAGCTTGAGGTATGCATAATGTGGTACCGCATTGAATCTAGCAAATGCGGTTCGTCCGAGCAGCGCGTGATAGCCACTGCGGAACGGGACTATATCGAAGATTAACTCTTCGCTTCGGAAGTTATCCGGGGATCCGAAGACCACTTCCAGTGTAATTGAGCCTGTGCAGTGGGCCTCTACGCCTGGAATGACGCCCTTAAAGGTCGTTTTTGTGGGTTTGATCCTTGAGGGGTCTATGCCCATTTTGCGCACTGTGTCTTGATAAAGCAGGTTCAGGCTGCTGCCTCCGTCCATAAGGACTCGAGTGAGGTGAAATCCGTCGATGATTGGGTCTAAGACCAGTGCGGCGAATCCGCCATGATGGATACTAGTGGGGTGGTCCCTTCGATTGAAGGTGATCGGACAGGAGGACCAAGGGTTGAACTTTGGGGCGACTGGCTCCAACGCATATACGTCCCTGAGCGCACGCTTTCGCTCCCTCTTGGGGATGTGGGTTGCGTATATCATGTTCACCGTCTGCACTTGCGGGGGAAACCTCTTCTGTCCTCTAGTGTGCGGCTGCCGGGGTTCTTCCTCGTCATCGCTATGCGGCCCCTTGTCCTTGTTTTCAGCAATTAACTTGCCGACCTGCTTGAACACCCAACAATCCCTATTGGTTTGATTGGCTGGCTTGTCTGGGGTGCCGAGTATTTGACACGAGCGATCGAGTATATGGTCCAAGCTGGACAGACTCGGCGTACTTTGTTTGAATGGCTTTTTCCGCTGACCGGGTTTAGAGCCTTTGAATCCGGCATTGACTGCTGTATCCTCAGTACTTTCGCCGTTAATGCGGCGCTTATGCTTGTTGCGACGTGACCTGCTATTGCCGTCCTTGGTATCTGAGGTACCATGGTTCTTTGATATGTTATTACTGCGAGCCAACCAGCTGTCTTCTCCCGCACAAAAGCAGGTCATGAGTGTCGTGAGGGCTGCCATAGATTTTGGCTTTTCCTGACTAAGGTGCCGGGCTAGCCACTCGTCTCGGATGTTGTGCTTGAAAGCCGCTAAGGCCTCCGCATCCGGACAGTCGACGATTTGATTTTTCTTTGTAAGGAACCGAGTCCAGAATTGCCCGGCCGACTCTTCTGGCTGCTGAATTATGTGGCTCAAGTCATCGGCGTCTGGTGGTCGCACATAAGTGCCCTGAAAGTTGTCGAGGAATGCGGCTTCCAGATCTTCCCAACAGCTAATGGAGCCGACCGGCAAGCTATTAAGCCAATGCCGCGCTGGTCCTTTGAGTTTTAGTGGGAGGTACTTGTTGGCATGTAAGTCATCACCACGGGCCATGTGGATGTGGAGGAGGAAGTCCTCAATCCATACTGCGGGATCTTTTGTGCCGTCGTATGATTCAATGTTTACAGGTTTGAAACCTTCTGGGAATTGATGTTCATTACTTCGTCTGTGAAGCATAAGGGGTGTGCGGCGCCTCTGTATTGGGCTATATCGCGACGCAGCTCGAATGGGTCCTGCCCGCTGTGTTCGGCCCGGCCAGATTTGCTTTTACTGTATCCAGAGTGACTATCGTTTTGTAGAGTGGTGGGCCCTTGTGTTCCGTAGATCGACCTTGAATGCTTTGCTTTGTCCTCCAATATGTCTCGCAGGTCTGGCGTATCTCACCATGCCTTTTTATTTGGATGGCGTTGGGGTGGAGGCTGAGCTTTTGGCTGGAATGCTCTCTATCGCGGCCACGAGGTGGCCGATCAGCCATATCGTACGCTTCTTCCTCCATTCGGGGTAGTAACCAGCACCTTGGATAACTCTTGGAGGGACGCTCGAGTTTATATTCCTCGGCCGCGAGGACTTTAGTCCATTTTGTCAGCTAGCAGATCTTGATCAGCTTGAAGCTGCTGCTGCTTTTTCTTCAGGCTATTTGCCGTGGCCATAAGCCTGCGCTTGAAGCACTCTTGTTCGACAGGATCCTCTGGTACGGCGAATTCATCGTCGCCGAGGCTTGCCTCGTCTTCGGAGGGGGGCATGTAATTGTCATCCTCCTCCTTTCCGCCAGCCGCTCTCTCAGGGGAGCTGGCTCCTTCATCCTCCTGCTCTAAATCTTGCTGGAGGGTTGTTGTCTTCGGCGCTATCCGGAGTGTTATTATCTCCTGTGCCGGTATCACCACTTTTGCTTTGGCGGGACTTAGAGCGGCGCTGCTGACGTTGGCGCTTGGGTTGCTTCTTGGAGGGGTCATCCTCCGTTATCTCGTCGCCACTGCCTTCATTGGGTGTATCCACCATGTATATGTCATACGACGAGGTGGCTTTCCAGTGTCCTATAGGTATTGGTTCATGTTCGTCTCCTACATCGTCGTCCATACCGTCGATGTCTTCGGAGTCGAAGTCGAGCATGTCGGTTAAATCATCGACAGTGGCTACAAAGTGGGTGGTGGGTGGGCGTCGAATTTTTTCATCGTCCGTATCCCAATCCTATTGGCCATAATCCGGCCAGGGCTCTCCTGACAAAGAGAGAGACCTTAGTGAATTCAGAATGTCGCCGAAGGGCGAGTGCTGAAAGATATCCGCGGCGATGAATTCCATGATCGGCGCCCAATCAGATTCGATTGGCAGGAGCGCGGATGGTTCGAGGTCCGGAAGAGAGTCCGACACCTTGGAGTCATGGGTCGGGCAGAGGATTATGCTAGTGTTTGGCTCGATCGCCATCGAGACTGCAGCCCCTGAGGCAGTGTCTAGCCACCCGTCCTCGATTGGCGTAGTTGGCTCCGAGCTAAGGGTCGGAGCTGATGCGGGCGCGGCCTCTGGAGTACTGTCCGGCGGTAGAGCTAGGTCATACCCATCGCGACAGTGCGGCGCGCCCGGCTGTGGCTCGAATCCATCCAAGATCAAGTCCCCACGGATGTTTTTTGTGTAATTCAAACTTCCAAATCTGACCTAATGGCCAGGGGCATAGCTTTCAATCTGCTCCAGATGGCCAAGCGAATTAGCCCGCAGTGCAAAGCCGCCGAATACGAAGATCTGTCCGCGGATAAAAGTCTCACCCTGGACCGCATCGCTATCGATGATAGTAGGAGCCATCAAGCCTAACAGCGACGACACAGAGGAACTCTCAATGAAAGCAGAAATGTCGGTGTCAAAACCGACGGATCTCGGGTAGGGGGTCCCGAACTGTGCGTCTAGGCCGGATGGTAACAGGGGGCAAGGGACACAAAGTTTTACCCAGGTTCGGGCCCTCTTGATGGAGGTAAAACCCTACGTCCTGCTTGATTAATATTGATGATATGGGTGTTACAAGAGTAGATCTACCAAGAGATCAGAGAGGCTAAACCCTAGAAGCTAGCCTATGGTATGATTGTATGTTGTGATTGTTGTCCTACGGACTAAAACCCTTCGGTTTATATAGACACCAGAGAGGGTTAGGGTTACACAAGGTCGGTTACAAAAGAGGAGATATCCATATACGTATTGCCTAGCTTGCCTTCCACGCCAAGTAGAGTCCCATCTGGACACGAGACGAAGTCTTCAATCTTGTATCTTCATAGTCTAACAGTCCGGCTATCCGGAGACCCCCTAATCCAGGACTCCCACAGCTGGAATCACCTCAATCGGAGTTGTGGTTGAAAATATACGGCCAGCTGAATGACAGGGAGTAATCTGTGAAATACATATTTACAGGCAGGCCCTTGTGTCATAGTGCGCGGCGTGCATGGCGCCAGTGCAGCGAGCACTCACGTCGCGGGCCAGCACCTTGTCGTTATTGCTCGCGGATTCGCCTCTTGGACGCCGGTGATCAAGCGACGAGAGGTTCTCCGAGACCTCGCTCACCGTACACCGGGGTTGGGCTATAAAGATGGCAGCATGGCTCTCTTCCAACACACCAACACAATGCCGCTCTACTACCTCTTCGGTTTGGACGAGGTTGAGCCGAGCTCCTTCGGCGAGGAAATGTTCTTCGTGGCGCTACTAGGAATGCTCATCGGCTCGTCGATCCTCTTGCTGATTCTTATCAGGAATGATCGGGCTCGGGACAACGCGCGGCTAGGTGCGGTGGCTTGAGATGCGGGAGAAGATAGTGCACTGCGTGGTCCTCCTCCACGCTTGATCCTCCATCGCTTTGCGCCGACAGAGTAATCGCGTGCGGCGGTGGAGCTGGGTGGCGACTTGCCCGCGCCACGCAAGGCACGGAAGATGGTGGTGGTGGGGTTCGGATGTAGGTGAGGTAGCTGCGCCAGCTCGGCATCACACCGGGGTACGAGGGAAAATTTCATGGATTGCTCCACAAAAAGTAGGTGTCGAGGTAGAATCAGAGTTGAGATCGGTATTGGGGTAGATGTACTGGATCATGTGAAATAAAGTTGGCAGTGTTCCCCTAGAATTGAAATCGGGAGAAAGAATTAGAGACGAGGAATTGTCAGACGGAAATGCCTCTACGAGGCTCTGGATTTGAAAATCCGGCACACAGGATATGCACAGATAGAAAGGGACATGTGACTTTGCATTCCCCCCAAGTACTGCCCGAAGGTACTCGTGTGTGAACCGGGTATGAGTGTAGTATGCAGTATAATCTAAACTAGCAAATAGACAGAGGCAATAAACATGCAATGAAAAACACAACAGACAATTCATTCTAAGGTGTTTTAATGCTAGTTGGTATATATAATCCTGGCATATATATACCTACACCAGCGTGCATTTTAAAGACTCGGGACAAGCCAATGTTGTTTTCAGTGTATGTGCTCTACTGATTAAGATCTTGTTAGCACACATTGCCAACCCTGTCAAACATCTCTGTTTGACAGAGAGACAAACAAAAACAAGCACAAAAACCAAAAGCAAGAGACCATACATAAACACATCACGTTTTACAAACAGTGCAAGCATACAACAAAGCACGAGCGTGTTACGCGCTAAACGAAACTACTCACTCCGGGATACATGGTTCTATCCTCATATTAGGGATGAACCGATAAACTGATCATCTTACTGCGTGACTGAGGTCATGACGAGGACTTTCCTTGCCGGGGCTCTCCGGGAGGATGAAGACTGAGCCAATCTCCATCTTCATCGCCCGATAGCACTATCGGTTGGGGTTCGACTACTGAGGGAGTGGCTAAAATTGATCCAAGCATATGTTGCTGGTGGATTCTGTAGAGAGCCATGTCGAGGGTGATGATGCTTGGCCGAGGCCACCTCACAGGCTGAGAGGGTAGCACTGGCTCGGATGGCATTGGGTGAACAGCGTGAGATGCGAACTTACAACCTCATGATAAGCTTCCTTGACAACTCGTACCGCATCATTTTCCAAGGTTCTGAATTGGGCAAGCATCTTTGAAATCATCATCCCCTGGGCAGTGATATATTGCACCAGGCGAGCGATTGCAGGGTCATCTCCTTGGATAGTGGGAGAAGGCTGAATTCCTGATTCTTTCACCACGGGGAAAAAGCAGAACTCCCTCCTCTCTACCAGTTGCGGGAACTTGGTTCTGAGGTATAGGATAGCCTCCACAGCAGCGGCCTGAATGGCCAAATCAGTGGTAGGCATGGCTCTACCCTAAAAAACTAATGGCTGGCCATCTACTGCAGGACCTGGGCCGATGTGTACTCTTGCATCATAGCGACGAAGGTGAGGAACGGGTGTCGACTGGAACACCAGGTAATCGGGGCTAGAATTATAGCCAAAGGCTTTGGCGAGCATCTCAGCAAGAAGGGGTGGAAAGCCAGTGTGGTTGACGGCACTTGTGCGGGTGTGAAACTTGGTAACTATGAAGGTGCTAGACATGGCTGGAGTGTTACTAGCTAGGCTTCTTTGCAGGGACATGTCTGAATGAGGAGTGAGCGATACGGCTAGCGGAAAGGGGGCTTTTATAGGCAGCTATGCGGGACATGCCCGCATGGTGTGGCCCCTTTCCCTTAATGGCGAAGGGAAAGCAGTGCGGCCGACCAGAAAGGATATGGTTGCTATTCGTTCCACGGATAACTAGGCGGGGACAGCGGGGTGAGGACATGTCGGTCCCGACTGCGCCACCTGTGGATTAACAGTGGCCATGCCGGATGCCAGGGATGAGTCAAATCCCTTAGGGTCATTATGATTTAAAGGTAGCGGTGATCTAATACTAGGATAACCTATGCCAGCCTGGCCGCTCTGATACCATGTCCTGCGTCACCCTGATCCGCATGGAGCATGGGGCCTTCGCACGTTAGCCCAGGATAACACCTGACGCACGACAGGTCCATAATACAGCATTCTAGGTACAAGAATATTCACCAAATACATGTACAGAAGATTACATCATTGATGAATACAATTATCTGTCATAGCCCTAAGGCTATTTAAATGGCGGCGGAAGTCTTGGTTTAGCGGCTCATCAACTCTGGCTAGGCTCCACAACTCACATGACTGGCAAGGTTACGGCCTAGCACGACGGAACAAGCAAACATTTCGGTCTCGACCTACAAAACTGGCATGACATGCCAGGTCAGTACATTGAATGTACTTGCAAGACAACCAAATACATAGCATCCAAGCAAGCAGAAGACAAAGCAAGAACAAAGTGCATGCAACAACCTATCTCATATCAATTACTAAACATGGCATGATAAAGATCAACTAAGCCTGAACAACATCATAGCATCTACTAACATGGTAATCACATGGCATATCGAAACATGCTTCTAACATGGCCACAGTAAAACATAGCATATCATCTCAATCATGGCATAATTTTAGCATATCAATCAAAGCAGGGCATGGCATGGCATAATAAACTATGCTGAATATAACTACCGGTCATCTTCAAAGTAGACATAACATGTTAAATTTATGAAACCATCTCCTATTAGGCCATGGTTCTTTAAATGCAACATATTAATCAAGTAATGCAACCAAACTTGTGCACTGAGTCCCTTGGACTCTCTTACCAACGGGTTGTCTCGCAACCGAACGGTGATCACTCACGGATCATGGACGGAACCACACTCCGTTCAATGGGTTACCTTGTAACCAAACGGTGATCTTTCTGGCGATCACAACCATGACCAACACTTGGTCTCCAACACTCACCGAGACCTTGTCTCGTGATCATATCAAAACATCACCGTGACTTCTCATGACTTGTTACACATTATTCACTTAATTATTTTAGGTTTATCCTCCATTTCGACCAAGACCTGATAGTGTGACCTACTACGAACTATGTAGCTATCGATAGACTTTATAAACACTCTGTAGAGGTAGCGCACTGTACCCACACCACGAAACCCATGGCCTCGCACTCCCATTCGGGTGGACCAACGGCGTTCCGACAAAACCGAACTACTGCCATGACACTCTCCCGGCCACTCTGACTCACTCCCCACTCGGCTAGTCCAGGGTGGCCCCGTGTCTACCAAAGAGACCAACGGCCACCATCGTGGCAAAACAGCCACCATTGTGGCAAACAAAACGGTCCCAAACGGGGACATGAGCTATAAACCAAACCCGGGCACACAAGGCTTATGTCCGCCTACCTGATCAGGGTAGTGCGCGCCCAAAACCATCCCTCTTTGGAGGCACCGGCGAGAGGCACGACAATAGATCGCATTAGGGCCTTCCCATAAAGGCAAAATGTGGCTGCACTGAAGAAGTTCGATTTGGTGGCACTATGACTCGATCCCATCGATGACAGAGGAGGTTTGTTATTATTAAGTCATATTATTATCTTCTCCATCATCATGAACATATTTAACATGAATGCAACAATGAGCATGCAGCATGCAAATGCATGGACAAAATGTCAAACTTCTCAAGTGCACAACTATAACATGGGGAACATGACATTACCAAGTACTAGCATATCAACGGTGCATTACAATCATCATAGCATTTTATAACGATGTTATGAAAATAAAGTAGAGTAGTGACATGGCATTATCGATAATCGCATTATAATTAGCATGACAAAAGATATCGTGAAAACATAAGCATGCATGATAAGCATAACAGAATAACTGCAGACGAAAACAATAAGGAACAACTGTAACTACACACACATGAGGTGTAAGCAAAGTTAACATGCAAGTTCGGGGCTCATGATAAGAGGTTGGCTTGCCTAGGGTCGACAAGTGCTCCGGGAAGAAGTGTGAAACGATCGCGGGGAGATTTGCCGAAGAACGTTCTCTCTCAAAGGGGCTGAATTAGAGCAAGGGAAAATTGGCATTTTCAGAATGTGCAAACATCAAAAAGAGCTCGGCAAACAGAGAACATGAGCGCTGGAATCACCTCAATCGGAGTTGTGGTTGAAAAGATACGGCCGTTCGAATGACAGGGACTAATCTGTGAAATACATATTTACAGATAGGCCCTTGTCGGTTAAAACAGAAAGAACACTAAAGAGAATACATTTTCAGAGAAAGAAAAGCGTATTACTGACCAAAGGCGAAACAGAGTACGTTTTCAGAAAACGAAAGCGTATTTCTGTTTGAAGTCATGGCGAAGTACGCTTTCGAAAGACGAAAGCGCATCCGACCCGGGGCGTCTCCACTTACGCCAGGTGAGCGAGCCAGGTCAACCCCTGAGTGGCTGACTTGCGGGGCTCGCATGGAGGTGGGGCCCGCCAGGTTGGTCTTCTCCTTCCTCCCGCGCGGGAGCGAGCATGGCCGAGGGAGTCATCTGCCCCGACGAAGATCGCCGGCGCGTCCGACCACCTCTCGGGGCACGCGACCTACCCAGACGATCAGGGCGGAGAGGCGCATTGGCTGGGGGTGGTTGCCGCCGCCGCCGAGCTCTATAGAGGAAGCAGCAAGGCCCGCAGCGGAGAGGTGCTCCGGCCGTCGGTGAAGTAGGGGCTAAGGTAGGTGAGGGGAAGGGCCGAGGCTACTGGGCGGCTCGCCGGACCTTGGGGGATGCTCTGCGGCTGGAGGAGCTGAGGGGGGGAGTACGAGGTCGCCGGATTCGAGATGGACAGAGGCGGCGGCCACTTCGGCGATGGAGATCAGAGAGAGGCTCCGGGGAGGGATGAGGAGCGTGAGGAGGCGTGGGAAGAGGCGGAGGGGCTACTGGTGATCTCCAAATGGTCTCGGGTGGGCTATTTATAGCTGGGGCAAGGGCACCCGAGCCGAGCTCCGCCGAGCGAGGGTGCGGACGAGCGCCAGAGAGTCACGGAGATGAGCGTCGCTCGTGGACGAGAGGAGGAAGAGGATACCGGGAAGGAAGGCGATGCTGCACAGGAGCGCACTGTTCGGTCGTTGGCACGACTCACCGGAGAAGAAAACGAAGGGGGCGAGCGGTCCAGAGGGAAGGTGACGGCGAGGGGGGACTGTAGGACATTAATGGCGAGGCCAGAGACGGTCGGAGGAGTGTTGCCGACGAGAACAGTGGTAGACCACTGTTTTGGGCTGGCTACACTCGTGATCACCACGGACAAGGCACTCTCCGAAGTTTTTACTGATGTCAGCTCATGTCTACCGTGTAGTACATTCAACATAGAGAACTACTGTGGTAAAGATACGAGCAATGACACATGGTGTGGAGTAAACCAAGCTCCACAAGTTTGCTGTTGCAAACTTGGCCACACTCTAGAGAGTAAACTAGAGAGGGTAAAAGGTAAATTTGTTGTCTGAGAGGCTTAGGGTAGAAAGGACTACGGTCCTGGGAGTTATGAGGTCATTTGGTCAAGTATTTAGCATAGTTGATGTACAACTGCTAAATCTGACCCAGAAACTAAATCATGAAGCACTCACTTGGAGTGATGGATTGAGCTAAAGTTTGGCATAGCTTGATGATTTGGACATACAATAATGCTGTAAAACTTTCATACCAAATGGACTTGCCAAAATGGTACATGTTTCACAAACATCCCCTTTGTCCAAAAACTTGAGAAAATTCCTCAAGGCAAATGGCTAGATTAGATGAGCCAAAATCTTTTGGAGATAGGTTATATGTGTAGGAGAAGACTTGTGAAAATTTTCAGCCATAATGGAGCAAGATCAGATGCACTTGCTTCACAAACTGAAGAATTGGACATAAACCAAGAATTGGTCCTGTGCTCACATAGTTCAATGAAATGAAATGAATTTAGGTGGAGGCTAATGATTTGAGATACTTGAGAGGATGGAAAATTTTCATCCCATTTGTAAACTCTATGAAGGTACTTCCTTCATAAAGTTGTGTTCTGGTCAGAAACTTTGAAAAAATGCACAAGGAGCTAGGATGAATAGATTGAGCTCATATTTGGCATCCATGGGTTATTTAACAATGTTAATCACCCTGCCAAATTGCAGCTCCATTAGAATTAGGAATAAAGCACGTCCTTTGCAAGATTTCAGAGAAGACAGAAACTTGCATTGGATCATGTGCCCAATTTGGAACTGTAGAATCATAAGATTAGGATGGAACTAGTGAATATATAGCAAGGACAAGCTCCACAATTTATGTGGGAATTTTCTCTGCTATAAAAATAGTAGTTCCTTTGGAAAATGGCAGAAATTCAATATTGGCATTAAATAGGAAAAGGCAAGTTTTCCTTATTTAATTATGGCCAATATATTTGCCAGAGCTTGGATTAGGCATAAGTATCAACTCCACCAATTTTCATGAATTTAGGAGATGGCTACCTATGCCTTTGGATTTTATTCCTCAGAAAGGCAAGAAAAGGAATAAATCACAATTAAAAAAATATTGCATGGGACTTAGCAATATTTTTGCACATCCAAGGATCAGAAAGATAGGAGGATCTCTGGGAACAATTGGGAGGACCAACAGATCAAGGAAAATGATTGCTCCTTTGTAAGCACAAAGGACATATCCAAATTCCAAAAAATTGGAATTTAGGGTTTGAGAGGATTTTGAGCTGATGCAAATGAGGTCTTTCCCACTGACAAAGACATGAGCAAGGTTTTGAAAGGTTGAAAATGACAAGAATCATCCACCAAACTTAGGAGATTTTTTTGAAAATGAGTGCCAGGAAGGAATAACAACACAAAAATTGATAACCCAATTTTGGGGCTGTTACATCATGAGTGACGTGAGGGCCGCCATGGACTTTGGCTTCTCTTGGCCGAGGTGGCGGGCGAGCCATTCGTCGCGGATTCTGTGTTTAAAGGCCGCGAGGGTTCGGGATCCGGACAGTCGACTATCTGGTTCTTTTTAGTTAGGAACCTAGTCCAGAATTTCCTAGCGGACTCTCCGGGCTGTTGAACTATATGGCTTAAGTCATCGGCGTCCGGAGGTCGAACATATGTACCTTGGAAGTTATCAAGGAAAGCTTCTTCCAAGTCCTCCCAGCTGCCGATGGAGTTTTTGGGCAGGCTATTCAACCAGTGCCGTGCTAGTCCTTTGAGTTTCAGGGGGAGGTATTTAATGGCATGAAGGTCATCGCCGCGGGCCATATGAATGTGGAGAATGAAGTCTTCGATCCATACCGTGGGATCTGTGGTGCCATCATATGATTCTATATTCACAGGTTTGAACCCTTCTGGGAATTCATGTTCCATGAATTCGTCGGTGAAGCAATGAGGGTGTGCGGCGCCTCTATATTGGGCCGTATAGCGATGTAGCTCTGATGGGGTCCGTCCGCGGCTTTCAGCCCGCGCATGACTAGGTTTGTCACGTCCGAACAGATGGTCGTCGTCGCGTGTCCGGGCACGTACTCGCGATCCATAGATCGATCTGGTATGTCCTGCTTTATTGTTCAGGTCATGTCGAAGGTCATATGTGTGATCGTGAGCTGATTTACCTCTGCCTTTGCGATGAGGCGGGGCGGGCTGGTGTTCGGCTTGAGTTGCCGCTTTGTCCTGGCCACGTGGTGGTCGGTCAGCCGCATTGCGCAATGGTGGTATGTGTTCCGGTGCCTCGTCGTCGAACTGAGGTAGTAATTTGCGCTTCGGGTAGCTTTTGGCTAGGCGCTTGAGGCCGTATTCTTCGGCTGCTAGGACGTCATTCCATTTATCGTTGAGAAGATCTTGGTCAGCTTGAAGCTGTTGCTGCTTCTTTTTCAGTCTCCTTGAAGTGGCTATTAGCTGGCGCTTGAAGCGCTCCTGCTCAAGAGGTTCCTCGGGCACGATGAAATCCTTGGTGCCGAGGCTCGCCTCATCCTCGGAGAGTGGAAGATAATTACTGTCCTCCGAGTCCTCGTGCGTGGACTGTTTACTAGGGCTAACCTGCCCATCTTCCCGTTCATCTTGTTCGGTAGCTGCGTCAACGGGGTCTTCGTTATCTTCGGCACCTTCCGGAGTGTTATCTTCTCCTGTGCCGGTGTTGCTGTCTTTACTGCGACGTGACTTAGAGCGGCTCCGCTGACGCTGGCGTTTCGATTGTATCTCAGGAGGTTTATCCTCAACTGGATCTTCTTTGTCATCGCCGCTGTTCTCCTTTGGTGCGTCCACCATGTATACATCGTACGAGGAAGTGGCCGTCCAACGACCAGTGAACGGCGGCTCCTAGGCCTCTTCTTCTCCGGCATCGTCGTCCATACCGTCGATGTCGCCAGAGCCATAATCGAGCATGTCAATTAAGTCTTCGACAGTGGCTATGAAGTGGGTGGCGGGTGGGGAGCGAAATTCCTTGTCATCCGCTTCTAGTTCAAACTGGATATAGTTCGGCCGTGAATCCCCCGCTAAGGATAGATTTTTTAATGAATTCAACACATCGCCCAAGGGTGAGTGCCGAAAGATGTCTGTGGTGCTAAATTCGGCGATCGATAACCGATCACGCTCGACATGCACGGACGTACATAGTTTGGAACCTTTAACCGGAAACGAGCCCGAAGTTCCGGTGACACAAGCATTACCAGAGGTTAGGTCTGTGTGCGGCTCCAACGCTGTGGAGTCTGCGGATTCCATGGCGGGGTTAAGCTTCCTGTCCTCGGATGGCGCGACCTGCTGCGGATCTAAGGCCAGAGCGGTTAGAGGTACAATTTCCTAGGTATGGCCCGATGACAGATCTAAGTCATGTTCATCGAGGTGATGGGGAGCGATTGCCGTGGAATCAAATCCGTCGAAGATCAAGTCTCCGCAGATATCCAAGACGTAGTTCAATTTCCCGAATTTGACCTGACGGCCAGGGGCGTAGCTGTCGATCTGCTCCAGATGGCCAAGCGAGTTGGCCCGCAGTGCGAAGCTGCCGAACACGAAGATCTGTCCGGGGAGGTAGACCTCCTCTTGGACAGTGCCGTTGTACATGATTGAAGGAGCCATCAGACCTTTTGAGGACGGCACAGTGGAACTCTCAATGAAAGCACCAATGTCGGTGTCAAAACCGGTGGATCTCGGGTAGGGGGTCCCGGACTGTGCGTCTAGGATCGATGGTAACAGGAGACGGGGAGACAATGTTTTACCTAGGTTCGGGCCCTCTCTATGGAGGTAATACCCTACGTCCTACTTGATTGATCTTGATGAATATGAGTATTACAAGAGTTGATCTACCATGAGATCATAATGGCTAAACCCTAAGAGTCTAACCTGGCTATGATTATTCGGGGGTATCTACGGACCTAGCCCTTCAGTTTATATAAGCACAGGAGGGATCTAGGGTTACACAAGGTCGGTTACAAAGAAAGGAATATTCACATTTGATCGCCAAGCTTGCCTCCGACGCCAAGGAGAGTCCCATCCGGACACGGGTAGAATCTTCGGTCTTCGTATCTTCACAGCCCATCAGTCCGGCCCATATCCAATAGGTCACACGCCCGAGGACCCCTTAGTCCAGGACTCCCTCAGGCATGCCCTACCCCCTGGGCGTGCCCTTCGTCCTCCGACTTCATCTCCAAGTCTCCTGGTTGTCTTATGGTCCAAGAAAAATCATCACAAAGGTTTCATTCCGTTGGACTCCATTTGGTATTCCTTTTCTGCGAAGCTCAAAAACAAGTAAAAAATAGAAACTGGCACTGGGCTCTAGGATACTAGGTTAGTCCCAAAGATAATATAAAATAGCGTATTGATGCATATAAAACATTCAAAACAGATAATATAATAGCATGGAACAATCAAAAATTATAGATACGTTGGAGATGTAGCATTTGCTTGCAAGCTTATGATGT